>NC_135623.1:9665759-9969235 GCF_053574225.1 Canis aureus | reverse complement strand
CGGTAAATGTTTCTCCACCCTTTCACCTTCAGTCTGCAGGTGTCTCACCATCTGAAATGGGTGTGTTACGTGGGCAGCGTATAGATGGGTCTTTTTTTGTTTTGTATCTGTTCTATTACCCAGTGTTTTTGATTGGGGCATTTAGTCCGTTTACATTCAAAGTAATTATTGATAGGGACGTACATGTTGCCATTTTGTTTTATTTGCCATTCCATTGTGGTTGTTTTTGTATGTCTTCTGTTCCTTTCCTCCCTTGCTCTCTACTCTCATGTCTAGTGCAGACTTTTTTTAGTAATATATGTGGCTACCTTGCCCTTTCATTTTTGCACACCTATTCCTGGCTTTTGATTTGTGGTTACCGTTGGGTTTGTACCTAACATTTTCTGCTTAGAGCAGTCTATATTAAGTTGATGGTTGTTTAAGATGAACCCATTCTTTACTCTTCTCCCCCCACCTCATCATTTAGGTATATGGTGTCGTGCTTTACATCCTTTTATTTTGTGAGTCCTTTGGCTGATTTTTATAAACATACTTATTTTTACTGCTGTTGTGCTTCCTACTAGTCTTAATCTTACTTATGATCTTTTCTTTCCACTAGAAAAATCTCCTTTAACACTTCTTGTAGGGCTGATTAGTGGTCATGAATTCCTTTAACTTTTGTTTTCTGGGAAGTACTTTATCTGTCCTTCTATTCTGAGTGGTAGCCTTGTTGGACAGAGTTGTCCTGGCTACAGCTTTTTTCCTTTCAGCACTTTGAATATATCATGCCACTCCCTTCTGGCCTGCAGTGTTTCTGCTGAAAACTCAGCTGATTGCCTTCTAGGGTTCCCCTGTATGTGCTGTTGGGTGTTTTTTTGTTTTGTTTTGTTTTGTTTTGTAAATCCCCTCTTGGTGCTTTAAACATTCTCTGTAGCACTCCTTTTTGCCATTTTGATTACTGTGTGTCTTGGAGCAGATCTCCTTGGGTTGATCTGGTTCCAGGATCTACCTCTTAAATCTGGATTTCTGTTTCCTTCCTCCTATTTCTTCAGCTGTTATTTCCTCAAATAAATATTCTGCCCCTTTTCTCTCTCTTCTCATTCTGGGATCCCTGTGATGAGGATGTTAAATGCTTGATGGTGTTGCTGAGTTCCTTAAATCTATTCTCATTCTGCATAATTTTCCCCTCTCTCATCTGGTGATCTTGATTACTTTCCTTTTTTTTTTTTTTTAAGATATTTATTTATTTATTTATTTATTTATTTATTTATGAGAGACACAGAGAGAACAGCAGAGACATAGGCAGAAGGAGAAGCGGGCTCCCTACAGGGAACCTGATGTGGGATTTGATCCTGGACCCCGGGATAATGACCTGAGCCAAAGGCAGATGCTCAATCACTGAGCCACCCAGGTGCCCCCCTGATTACTTTCCATTACTCTGTCTTCCAGGTCACTGATTTGTTCTCTGATTCCTCCAGCCTACTCTTTATTCTATCGTGTGTGTGTGTGTTAAGATTTATTTATTTGACAGAGAGATGAAGAGCATGAGGGGGACAGAGGGAGAGAATCTCCAGCAGACTGCACACCAAGCAGGAGTCCGATGCAGGACTCGATCCCATGACTCACCTGAGCCAAAACTAGAATCAGACACTTAAGCCCCTGAGCTACCCAGGCACCGCTCCAGTGTGTTTTAAATCGCATTTATGGTGTTCCTCATCTCTGACTGGTCGTTTTTTTTCTCTTTAAGGGTCTCACTGACATCCTCCACTCTTTTCACATACGGTATCATTGTGGTCATTCCTTTAAAATCTCTAGCAGGTATATTGCTGACGTTTCTCTTAGGTGTCTTGCTGTGATTGTGTCTTGTTCTTTCATCTGGAATGTACTGTCTCCTGATTCTAACTCTCCATGTCTGTCTCTGTGTGTGAGGAAGGTCAGCTACGTCTCCGGCTCTTAAAGGCAGCGGCCTCCTGAAGCCGAGGTCCTGTAGTGCCCTGCAGCGGTGCCCCCGTTCACCGGAACCAGTCTTCAGGGGCGTCTCCTCTGTGTGTGTATAGTCGTCCTTCCCTCTCCCCAGGGCAGGAGTCCCAAGGAGCCCTGGTGGGGCTGCTTGCTGCTGCTGGGCTAGCGTGCCACCTCGAAGGGGCTCAGCCCACCGTGTAGTGGGGGGGGTGGGCGCGCAGTGTTTGCAGGTGTGTGCGCTGGTCCCCTGCTGGAGGGCAGCCGCTGCTGCAGGGCCCGAGCCGGGGGCGTGGCCGGAGCAGCTTGGGGGGTGGGGAGTTGCTCGGGGAGCTGCTGGCAGCAAGGCCTGCGGGAGGGGCCCCTGGAGGGGGGCAGGGCTGCAGGGAGGGGTGGAGAGGTGGGCGGGGCCTCGGGGGTGCTGGTTCCCACGGGGTGCTGGGGGGCTGGGGGGGAAGGCTCCTCGGCCCCTGGGTGCCCTGGGGTCTCTGGGCTGTGCTCTGGGAGGGTGAGCAGCTCCCGACTCAGGTGGGGCCCCAGGCGGGGTGGCTACTCCCGCCACCCCCCTCCCCTGCCCAGCCAGGCTGCTGCTGGCCCACGGGCCGCTGGAAGTGCTCAGGTCCTAAGGACCCCGAAATCCAGCCCCTCTGGGTTTCTTCAACACTGGCCGCCAGGGGCTGTGCCTTCCCAGGGCTCCTGGTGAGGGTCCGCCCCCTCCGCCCCCTTCTGGGCCCTTCTCTCTGCCTTGGGCCGTGGAGTCGAGTCTGTGCGTCCCTCACCCTCGGGGGTGCCCGGCTGTGTGCGGGGACCAGGAGCTCTGGGGGGCGTCTGCTACCAACGCGGCACCCCAAGGCTTACGTGTTACTGACTCGGGGTGGACACCTCCTAGAAGGTGGACCTGGACTCCTAACTCCTGTGTCCCCAAGCCTGTCTGGGAGCTCCAGGGGCGAGGAGACGCAGCACCGCGGGGGCTTTGGCTCGGTGGTAACCACCTTCCCACGTCAGGCGGGGCCTGCCCCCTCCCGCCCCCCAGGAGCCGCCTTCTGCCCGGAGCTCAGTGGGATGAGGAGCTCAGTGGGATGAGGCACGTGAGCCCCAGCTGCCCTTTACGCACCTGCTTCCTGCTCCTCCAGGGGCTCAAGGGCGTGCGGCCCGAGGGGCCCCTGCAGCTCCCAAGTCCGGCTGGCTGGCTGGGTGGGCTCGGGCGGCAGGTGACGTCGGGGGTCAGGGGCCGCTCACGGGGCCCTTGGGTCCCGCCTGAAGGGCCAGGTGGGTGGACTTAATCCCTTGTCCAGGGACAAGCAGGTGCAAAGTGCCACCGCCTGCCTTGCTCTCTGGAAGTGCTGCTCTGGCTGCAGCGCAGAAGGACGGGGCGGGGCGGGGCAGGCAGGGTGCCAGCGGGGGGCTGCGGTGGCCACCGCCAGGGTGTGGGGTACAGGGCAGAGGCAGGGCGGCCCTCGGGAGGGGCAGGGAGTGGGGCACCTGGGGTCTGCAGGTGAGCCCGTTGGGCTGGAGGGCTGTACTGACCCCGAGGTCCTGGGTGCCGACTGGAATATTCCCCGTGTCCCCTTCCCTCCCCACGGAGTCCGTGAGAGCAGGGACCAGGTTGGGACATCCTCTGTGCCCCGATCCCGGTGGGGCTGGCGCGAGGCCTGTGTCCTGGATACGCTGGTGTGGGGAACGAGCAGAGAGCCGTTGTACCCCCTTGGCAGGGGCGTGACTTGTACCCAGAGCGGCCCAGCCAGTGACAGACCCTGTGACCTGCTCCCCCAGGGCCCACACCAAGCTAAGTGGGCTGGCACCACGGCCTCCACAGCCCCTGGTCTGGGCCCAGATGGGACAAAGGCCTGTCTTTCTGTCCGTCATCTGCGGGGAGTCTCAGGCCGTGCCCGGCGGCGCCCGACGTCCCCCCAGCCCCAGCTCAGGAGCGGCCCTCGCAGGTTTCCAGCCCACAGAGCCCCGCGGCTGCTGCAGGGGGGCCGTGTCCCCTGGTTTCTGTCCCGTGGGCCTACGGACACCAAGCCCAGCCATGGCGCGTGGAGGTGGGGACGTTGGGGGCAGTGGCAGCCGCGTCCCCGCCAGGCTGGGCCTCCGCGAGGCTGCCGGGCCCCGAGCAACCAGCGTCCTTCCGCAGGCAGCTCCACGCTGGGCCTACGGGGCCAAGACCGGGCCGGGGGGGGGGGGGGGCGGGGGCCAGGCTGCCGGTGGGCCCCCCACCAGACGGCTTCGTCCGGGTCCCGCTCGGCGCCCCTGCCAGGGCTGGAGGCCGGGGCTGCGGGGAGGCCCCCTCACACGTGCAGCCTCCCCCCCAGGCCCCCTGCATGTGGCCCCTGCCCGGCCGCTGGCGCTGCAGCCCGTCCTCTCGGTGCAGCGCGTTATTTTTTTCGGAGGCTGAAAGGCCACTGCCCTGGGCTCGTTCCTGGCAGCAGGGCCGGGGCGGGGGGGGCAAGAGGTCAGTGCGCTGGGCCCAGGTCCCACCGCCCCGCGCGGAGCCTTGTGCCACCCCCGGGTCCCGGGCCTCAGTCCTGGTCTGTCCAGGACAGTCGTGGCCTTAGAGGTGGGCTCCAGGGTGGGAAGCGCTTTGCGGGAGAAGCGCGTTGCACACCCCAGGGGCGGGCCTAGGCTGCTGGGCCGTCTCCAGGCCTGTGACCATCACCAGCTCGCACGTGGGAGGGAGACAGACCACGAACGGCTAAGGGGGGGGCACATCACAGAGGCACAGAGGGGGGCATGGAGGGCACCTGGAGGGGCACCGTGTGCTGGGCTGTCCCATCTGAGGGGAGCCGGCCGGGGCCCAGGGGGTGCCCTGAGGGCAGTGGGGCGGGGAAGGGGCGACGGGGACAGGGTGGGGCACGTCTCCACATCAGCACCCGCCTCGGCTGCAGGTGGGGAGGGCGCAGGGGGTGGGGGCTCGGGGAAGCCCCGTGTTCATGCCTCTGCCTGCCGCCCCGTCTGGCCAGGTGCACCTGATGAAGCCGGATGCGGTCCCCAAGGCATGCTGTGCCCCCACCAAGCTGAGCGCCACCTCCGTGCTCTACTACGACAGCAGCAACAACGTCATCCTGCGCAAGCACCGCAACATGGTGGTCAGGGCGTGCGGCTGCCACTGAGGCGCTGCCCCCCTCTCCTGCAGGCAGGAAACACTCACAAGCCACCATTGCTCGGGGAGGGGGTGCGGGGAGGGCGGGGAGGGCCACATATGCCTGCCGGGGTGCCCTGCCCCAGCCCTGGGGTTCTGGTAGACTGGCCGGCCCAGCCTCACAGGCCTGAAGGATGCAGCACTGCTGCCCACGCGGTGCCGCTTTGACGTCCCGCCTTAGGACGTGTCCTTGGCCATCCCCAGCCTGCGCTGCAGGTGACCCCGGCCCGAGGGTGACCAGCTGGGCTCTGAGCAGGGCTCCTGCCCTCAGCACAGCGAGTACTGGGCTCCTAACGTGGCACATTCGTTGGCCACCCACCAGGCCACTGCAGCACCTACTTGCCTTCCCTCCTTGGGGAAGAGGCGTAAGCACCCCCCACCCCACAAACAACCTTGGGGCACCCAGTTCCCGCCAGCTTCTCCACCCTGAGAGACGCCACTCTTAGAGCCAAGGCAGTGGTTGCGGCAGCCCCAACCGGCGCCATCAGTACCCGGCCCGGTGTGCCTCCCACTGACCCCAGATGGGCCCTCGGAACCATCAGCACATGACCCCACACACCCACCGGCCGCTCAGAGTTAAGATGAAGCCCGTTTCTCGGGGCCCCTGCAGGCTGGGCAGGGGGAGCTGCGGGGGAGTCCCCAGAGGTAGAATAGGCCGCTGCTGCCGTGCCCCACTGTGCCCAGGAGCCCAGACCTGCGAGAGAGCAGCCCGTGTCCCAGGGCGCAACAGGCAGTAATTAGGGGCCCGGGCAGGGCGCTCCCTGAAACTGCTGCTCTCTTCAGAGCCGCAGCCAAGCCTGGACCGCCCACCAGGCCCAGCAGAGGTGGGAGCACCGTGCCCCGGGGCGCATCCCCAGTCACCCTGCCCCCCGAGGAGGGGACCCGGGTGTGGAGGCCGGGCCCTGTTGGGGGACAGCCAGTGCCGAGGATCGCAGAGGGTGGGCCCGGACTGGGTGCAGGGGGCCTGGACCGTGGCCTGGCAGCGACCCGAGCGCAGTGCGCCCAGACTCTGGAGACCTGGGTTCTGTCTGGTTCCCCCGCAGCCTCTGACCCGTGTGCTGCCCGACGAGTCCTTCTCGGGGTCAAGCTTCGGTCTCCCCTGCTCCCGGCAGAGCCGACACCCAGCCCGGGTGCCCAGCTGCCGCTTCGGGACCTTAGTGACCAGCGGTTGCCTCCCAACACCAAGGGCAGCGAAGGCCTGGGAACCTCTGACCTGCACTTGGGCTCTTGGACGCCCAGCGTGTAGCCTGCACGCTGGGGCTGGGGGCCCTGCCCGGTGTGCCCTGGGGTGCGTGAGGATGGCCATCTGGATCCCCTGCCGCACCGTAGCTGACTTCTGGAGCCCGCGGCCGTGCAGGTGACCACCAGACCGAACCCCAACCGAGAAGGCCGCGGCATCAGCGCAGGGACAGCCCACTCATTCCTGTGGCTCACCTGCCGCCCAGGTTGCGGTCAAGGCGGGGGCGCAGGGGTTGGCCTCAGAGGAACAGCCACGTAGGGGCGCTGACCAGGCATCGCCCCATGTGCCCTTCACCTGAGGCCCCGCCGGCCCACCGGGCCTTCCGTCCGTGAGTCGCTGTGGAGGACGGTGGGTAACGTGCTTCAAGAAACACCCGAAATGCCACAGGACCAGGGGCTGTGGGTCGGGGAGCAGACCCGGCCTGGACTCTCGGCTCTGTGGCTGGTTCCAGTGACGTAGGAGGTCCCCGCAGGTTGGAGGGCTTTCCTCGGGGCGTTGGCTCTGTCCTGGCGAGGCCGCTGGGGTCAACGGGTGTTGCTTTACGGGAATGTGCCCATCTGGGCCTCCCCGGCGGCCTTGCACTCGAGGCCACTCCTCCCAGAGCACATCCAGCAGGTGCCTCTGTGTTGGAACCGACACTGGTCCCGCCTCGGCTGAGGTGGGCCTGGTGCACTCCCGGCCCAGGGACCTCGGGTGACACGGGGCACGCCCCTGCCGGGGCTGCTGTGTCCCCACACCGTCCCCAGGCCTCCGGAATGCTGAGCTGGAGCTCTGCGGACGGTGTCTTCTCACCCAGAGCTGCGAGTCCATTTGGCCCTAAAAAAAAAAAAAAAAACTTTTCCTCACTGAGAATATCAGGGGTGTGGGCACCAGGGAAATTTTTTGAAAATAAAAAGTATCATATAAATACACACAGTCCCAGCACAGAGCTCAGCATCCCCCGTACCTCCTTCTGGTCTCCTCACGCACACGTCTGTCTCCAGGTAGACATTACGGGTAGTTTACAGGGTAGGATCGTGCTCTGCACGCTGCTTGGTGATCTGATTTACTCAACCTGATATATTTTGAAAATGTGTTATTAAATCTTTGAAAGCACGACTTGTGCCATTCCATCTGTGAGCCGCACCCTGGTTCTGTCCCCGTTCCTTCCCTGCAGCCAGGCATGGGGTCCCCGGCCCAGCGGAGGTAGGCAACAGGTGCTCGGTCGTCAGCCCGGATATCGGGACCTGTCCACTCCCCCGAGGCTTGGTCACCACCCCGGGAGGGTTGGGGTGGCCCCGTGACAGATTCTGGGGAGGCTCTTACACTTCACACCCGCCACCCCAGGGCTCCTGGTCCCCGGCTTCCCAGCCAGTATGCCCAGCCCACCCACCTGGGGCAGCCACGGAACCACAGCGACAAACTGTGTTCCCTCCATGGACGTCCTGTTCTCCTTCCTGGGGCTCAGGCCAGCCCATGCCCCTCCCCACGTCATCCCTAGAGCCAGCCTGTCGAGTACCCCGCACACCTCTTCTCCCCCGGCTGCCACGCCAGCCATGGCCTCACCACTGCCAGTCCCCACACCGTGACGAGGCCCCCGAAGGCAGAGACCAAGGTTGGCCAGGGATGCTCGGGACCTGCCGGGGTCACAGGCTTGCTCCCCTCCCCTCCTGGCTCAACCCTACCTCAACCCAAAACAAGAAGCCGCCGCACCCAATGGCTGGAGTGTAGACCCTGATCAGAGCCACTGGCAGACAGTAGGTGAGCCAGTGGCCGCCCGGGAGTCGTTTCTGGTGACTGATGGCTTCTGGGGCTCGGCCTCCACACACGGGACATGCCGAAGGGTGAGCGGCAGCAAAGCCTCAAACTGGCAAAGACTTGGACTTGCTCTAGGTCTAGGGGAGGGTGGGGAGGGGGCAGGAACCATCTGTGCCTCAGTCTCCCCAGCACCAAGCGCAGGGCCCCACAGGACTCTACCAACCACTGGTGCAGTGACCGAATAACAGGGTGCCCATCCGACTCTGGACCAGGTGTGAGGGCAGGACGGAGGCAGGGACAGCAGGATGGAGGCACCTGCACCAGCTCGGCCTCTGCAGCCCTGCGGCCGCCTGACAAGGGTGCATACTCAGGGTCTTGGCCCGGCCGGGAGGCACACAGCAGCGCGGTGCTCTGCTCTGTCGCAGGAGGAGGTCCAGGCACAGCCGCAACCTTTGTAAACACCTGGACCTGGCTGACAGGCAGCAGGACAAGAACTAGGATTTATTTTAGCAGAAGCGACATCCGGGAGCCACACGGGTGGGCCCAGGAGCAGCCGCAGCAGCAGAGGCTGCCCCGGGGAGAGAGCCAGAGGAAGCCCGGGCCGCCTCGGCACAAGAGCTGCTCCAAGCAGACCCCAGGAGCCGGGACACAAGCCCTGCTTGCCCAGAGGGGGCCGATGCCCTGAGACGGGGTGACCAATCCGGGACGCAGGGCGGTGCAGACACGGGGCGTGCAGACTCACACGTACTCCCCGCAGTCGGCGATGATCACCTTCTGCTTCGGCTTCCCGTCCTTGCTGTCTTGGGGGGACAGATGGGGGCAGAAACCGGGGAGGGTGGAGGGTGATGGGTGGCTTGGGGCCCCTCCCCACGTGCCCCCCACTCTCCCCTGAGTGGAGCAGCGCCCCCCCCCCAGCTCCCCCATGGGGTCATGCATCTGGAGCTGGGCAGCCCCCCACCTCGATCTGCCGCAGGACATCCAGGCCTTCCATGACCTCCCCGAACACCACGTGCTTGCCATTTAGCCAATCCGTCTTGTCACACGTCAGGAAGAACTGGGAGCTGTTGGTGTTGGGGCCGGAGTTGGCCATGGAGAACAGGCCTGGGGCGAGAAGGGGTGGCTCAGCCCATACCCCAGGGCCCGGCCCTCAGAGGGACATCTGTGTCCACTTGCGTGGACAGCCCTTCAGGCAGCTCAGGCCCAAGAGGATACCGTGTGGACGCCTCATTTTCCGCTCAGGTGAAGTCAATGAAGTTGTGAGCAGAGTCGTTTAAACTACTTTAGATTGGTTTAGCCTTTCATTCATTCATTCATTCATTCATTCATTCATTCATTCATTCATTCATTCAATACTGTCTACTTCATAGCCAGGCTCCTCCTGGTAAGCCCTGGGGACACTGGCCCCAGCCCTGGTGTAGTCACACTCTAGTCACTCAAAAGATAAATGTGGATTCATCTCAGGGACACAAGGCTGGTTTAACATCCAAAAAGCAATATGACGTAGCACATTAACAGAATCAAGTACAAAAAAACACAGAATCATCTCGATAGAATGAAAAAGGCATCTTACAAAACCCAACAGCTTTTTCGTGATACTCAACTAGGAAGAGAACCTCCTCAGTCTGATAAAGAGCCCCTACAAAAGTCCCCACATGGTGAAGACTAGGGATTTTTGCCCGAAGCTCAGGAATAAGACCAAGACATCTGCCCTCACTGCTTCTATTTGACATTGTACTAGAGGTTCTAGTCAGGGCAAATTGCAAAAAAAAAAAAAAAAAAAAAAAAAAAGTGAAATTCGCTGACATGATCTCGTTATACACAAAATCCTAAGGAATCTATTGGAAAACTATAGGACTAATAAACTCAGCAAAGTTGCAGAATATAAGATCAATACACAAAAATCAACTTCTCTCTAGACTGGAGCAATGAACAATCTGAAAATGAAATCAAGAGGGGAGGCTCAGTCAGCTGGGCATCCGCCTTCGGCTTGGGTCATGATCTCAGAGTCCTGGGATCAAGCCCTGCATCTGGCTCCCTGCTCAGCGAGCATCAGCTTCTCCTCTTGTTCCCTCTCCTCATGCTTGTTTCCTCAGTCTCTGTCAAAGAAATAAATAAAATCTTAAAAAAAAAAAAAAAAGAATCAAGAAAACAATTTCATTGACAATAACATCAAAAGAATAAAATACTTAGGAATAAATTTAAAAAGTAGAAGCTTATACTTTGATAAATATAAAATATTACTGAAAGAAATTAAAGACCTAAACAAATGGAAAGAAAGCCATGTTCATGGGTTGGAAAACTTAATTCTGTTAAGATCACGACACTTCCCAAACTCATCTACAGATTCAGCGCAATCTCCATCAAAATCCCAGCTGGCTTTTTTTTTTGCAGAAGTTGAAAACGTATTCCCAAAATTCATATGGAAATGCTAGAGACCTAGAGCAGCCAAAACAATCTGGAAAAAAAAAAAAAAAAAAAAAACTGGAAGATCCACACTTGTCAAATTCAAAATGTACCATGGAGCTGGCATAGGAAAGATTTACAGATCAATGAGGCAGAGTAGAAAGGCCAGAAATAAACCCTTATATCTATGGTCAATTGATTTTCAACAGAGATGCCAAGACAAGGAAAAGAACAGCCTTTTCAACAAATGCCTGGGACAATTGGACATCCACAAAGGAAGGAAATTAAACCTCTTTTCTCCTACTATACACAAAAATTAATTCAAAATGGGTCAGAGCCCTATTTAAGAGTGAAGCCATAAAACTTAAAATACAAGAATAAATCTTCATGACCTTAGTTTAGGCAGAGCCTTCTTAGTTATGACATCAAAAACACACTGATGGAAGAAAAATATTGGACTTCAACAGAATTAAAACTTTTCTGCTTCAAAGCAAACCATAAAGAAAGTGAAAAGACAACCCACAGAATGGCCAGAAACACTCGCAAATGATGTATCTGATAAGAGATCTATACCTAGAATATTGAAAGAACTCTTGCAATTCAATAATAAAAAGACAACTCCATTAAAAAATGGGTAAAGGGGGGATCCCTGGGTGGCTCAGCAGTTTGGCGCATGCCTTTGGCCCAGGGCATGACTCTGGAGTCCCGGGATCGAGTCCCATATCAGGCTGCCTGCATGGAGCCTGCTTCTCCCTCTGCCTGTGTCCCTGCCACCACCCCCACCCCCCGTGTCTCTCATGAATAAATTAATAAAATCTTTAAAAAAAAAATGGGTAAAGGATCTGAATGGACATTTTCCCAAAGAAGATACACAAATGGTCAATAAACACATGAAAAGATACTCAATATCATTAGCCATCAGGGAATTGCAAATCAAAACCACAATGGGTGGGGCACCTGGGTGGCTCCATCAGTTGGGTGCCTCACTCTTGATTTTGGTTCAGGGCATGATCTCAGGGTTGTGGGGTCGAGCCCCACATCAGGCTCCATGCTGGGTGTAGAGTGGGCTTAGGGTTCTCTCTCCCCCTCTCTGTTTGCCCCTCCCTGCTTGCTTGCTCGCTCTCCCTCTCTCTCTCAAAAATCAAAACAAAAACAAAAACCACAATGAGATCACACTTCACTCCACTAGGAAAATAGAGGATGTTAAAGAGATCGCGAGGGCAGCCCGGTGACAGAGCGGTTTGGCGCCGCCTGCAGCCCAGGGTGTGATCCTGGAGACCCAGGATCGAGTCCCATGTTGAGCTCCCTGTGTGGAGCCTGCTTCTCCCTCTGCCTCTTTCTCTATGAATTAAAAATATATATAAATGAACGAATGAAGGAATGAAGGAAGGAAGGATGGAAGACAATGACCAGCGATGGGAAATACAGAGAAACCAGAACCCTCACAGGCTCCTGATGGGAATACAAAATGGCACAGCCTCTAGAAAAGTCTGACGGTTCCTCAGAATACTGAAACATGGTTATCACAGGCCCCAGCCATACCAAGTGTAGGTGTGCACCCAGGAGAAGTGAAAATATAGGTCCACACAAACACTTCTACATGAATGTTATAGCCACATTAGTCTAATACCTGAAAAGCATAGATGCCACAAATGTCCACCAACTTGTGAATGGATGAATTGCGAATATTCACTGGCAGTGAAAGAGAATTAAGTACTGTTAGTGTGGACAGCCCAGGGGAGGGGGTGTGGCTCAGCGGTTCAGCGCCTCCTTCAGCCCAGGGCATGATCCTGAGGTCCCGGGATCGAGTCCCCGCGTTGGGCTCCCTGCATGGAGCCTGCTTCTCCCTCTGCCTGTGTCTCCGCCTCTGTGTGTCTGTCTCATGAATAAATAAAATCTTTAAAAAATAAAAATAAAGCTGTTAAAAAAAAAATCCCACTACAGAAGAGCACAGCTTAGCGGCACAGACATTTGCTCAGTCAGTGGAAGCATATCCCACAGTCACGTGTGGGCATGTCTCTGTCTCTCTCTCTTTCTCTCTCTCACACACACACACCCCCAGAGGTAACAGGACCATGTAAGATTCTGGAGGAGGTAACACCTGAGCTTAAAAAGCCCAGGTCTGGCAGGGCTGAGGGGTAGCACAGGCTGTGTGCTGGTGGTGTAAATGCCAAAGCCTGGGGCCTGCGTGCTGCCCTCGGCAGGGCCATGGCCCGGCTGCACCCTCGGTGCTGGTGGTGATGGGAGCGGTGGGAGTGGTCGGGGTGGTGGGGTGATGGGAATGTTGGTGATAGGGGCGCTGGGGGTGATGGGGGTGATGGTCGGGATGATGGAGATGATGCGGGTGATGGGGGTCAGGCGATCGGCGTGATGGGAATGTTGGTGATGGGGGAGGTCGGCGTGGTGGGGTGATGGTGGTCAGGTGACGGGGGCGGTGGGGGCGCCTGCCGCAGTACAAACCAGCCGGGTGAATGTCAGCCTCAACTACCCCAATACTCAGTCACACCTTCTAGAATCCCGCAGAGATCAGGGAAGCCTGGGTGTCGCCCCCCCGAAGTGGCTACTAACCGGGAGGCCGACAGAGCAGGAGGCACTTCGGGGCCGGCACCTGCGGAATCCGGGCGCCCCGCAGATGCTGGAGGAACCTCCCAGGAAAGGCGACCTCACGACCGGGGCAGGGGCGGGTGTGGGGGGCTGTGCTGGGGGCTGTGCTGGGGGGGGCTCTCGGCCTTCCCCGCGGATTCGACGTCGACGACGACGAGGTGGGAGCAGGGAGACGAGCACGAGCCCCGCTGCCAGAGACGGACTGGAGTCCGGGGACAGGACGGGGCACTGAGCAGGGGGGGGTGGGGGGGGAGCAGGGCCCGGAGGGAAGCCCCAGGGGGAGCCCAGCACCGAGGCGGATTGGCCTGCGGGCGGGGAGGCCGGGAGGCGCGGGCGCTTGGACGGGCCGCCGCTGCCCCCTGGAGGCGGCTGGAGACCTCAAGGTGCAGTCTCGCCGTCGGGACTGCTGGGGTCCCGGGGCTGCCGGGGAGGGGCAGCGCCCGCTTTAGTGTGAAGGGAGCAGGGACCCAGACGCCCCGCAGCGCCCCCGTAACAAGAATCCCCCCGTTGTTAAAGGAGGCCCCTCGCCCAGCCTGGAGCCCAACAGGGGGCTTGAGCTCTCTACCCTGAGATCAAGGCCTGAGCGGAAATCAGGGGTTCGCGCTTCATGGACTGACACCCCCATCCCACCCCAACCCCGCGCCCTAAGAAACAATTATTCTTCACTCTCTCAGACTTTCCAATGCCCTGAGAAAGTCACGTAGCACAGAAAAATCTGTTCATAATGATCTCAGCTAAGAATCTAACTCCATTTTACACATAAATCCAAAGACTCCTGGGGGCCCCTGGGTGACTCAGTCGGTTAAGCACCCAAGTCTTGATTTCAGCTGGGGTCATGACCTCAGGGTCCCAGGATGGAGCCTCCTGTTGGGCTCCAAACTCAGCAGAGTCTGCTTAAGATTCTCTCTCCTTATGCCCCTACCCACCTCCCTCTCTAAAATAAATCTTTTTAAAAATCCAAAAACTTATTTTCTGCGTTGAATTTTTCCAGAAATAGACCTACCACATAAACTGAGGGAACAGTGAAGTTTTCCTTTTGTTCAGAATTCTACCAAGGGATTTTCACTGTTTCATAAAATGTTACCGTGATCCTGGCAACAAAACACACCTGTAGCAGTCGGCACTGCAGTTAGGGCTAACGGTGGCTTGGGGCAGAAGGGCCTGTTAAAGTATTTCACATACTTGGTTGTGGCCAAGCATTTAAATACCAAAATACATACTATTTTATTGTAAATCACTTTCATTCTTTCATATTATAATTATGACATAACACTATTCTTTAAAAACACTATATGATGGGGCGCCTGGGTGGCTCAGAGGCTGAGCGGCTGCTTTGGCTTGAGTTGTGATCCCGGGGTCCCCCTGCAGGGAGCCTGCTTCTCCCTCTGCCTGTGTCTCTGCCTCTCTGTGTGTGTCTCATGAATAAATAAGTAAAATCTTAACAAAAAAAAAAAAAAAAGAAAAAGAAAAACTATGTGATGGAAAGATATGTGAGCTAGGATTTTCATTTCCACTTAAAGAATCAGGTCTAAGAGGGAGGCACTGGGCTAACAGATTCAGAACCATGAAGGGAAGAGGGAGGGAAGAGGGGCAAAGCAAGGGTTGAGCTCTGGGTCCCTGCAACACTTCACAGGTGGGGGGAGGAGGGGCGGGGAAAGAGGAGATCAAGGTGCAGCAGCAGCCGAGGAGAATGGGAGTGGTGGGTGAGGCGGATGGCAGTGGACACCTGGGGAAGCCACTTCCATCCCCTTCAAAACCAACACCCTTACTCTCTCACCTCCCAGGAGCGTGAGACACTCACAGACCCTGGAGAAGTTCCATGCCAGATGTCCTCAGTGGAAGGGAGCCGCTCACCCCTCCTAGGCCTCAGCCAGAACTCACGCCCAGGCCCCAGGCCTCAGTATGGAACAAGCCAGGGGCCCCAAGCCTGGCGCCCTGGGACCAGCTGAGGCCTGTGTGACTGCACCGCGGCTCAACTCCACTCTGCACAATCTGCTCCCCTTGCTCCCTTGCAAGAGCTGTCCCCGAGATTACCCCCTGACAAACTTTCCACAGGTGACCCTCCAGGAGTCTGCTTCCCAGAAAAATTTGACCTAAAACAGCCCAAAAGTGAAAAACAATCTAGTGGTGGTAACATATCCATGTTTTTCAGAGATATAATAAAAGCCAAATCATCACCTGAAAGAAATGAATGTTGCCTTTGGCAGGCAGAAAAATTGATGTTGGGAGAGGGGTGGGGAGCAGAACATCACGTTGTAACAAACGTCACAGAAGGATTTTCTTGAAACTATGTGCAATTATGACTTCGTAAACCCCCCCACCCCGAAAAAAAAGAGGATTATGGATAAAAAAACAATCATTATGAATAATCAAGAAAATAGGAAACACACAATACCTGTGAATGGTAGTCACCTCGAAGGCAAGGCATGAGCTGGAGGTAGTGAGGAGAAAATAAATGTTAGCTTTTAATTTAGAGCTCTAAAAATAGTCACCTTCCAGTGGAGAAAGCTGGCAGCCCTCTCCTCAAGCAAGTGACCTAAGTTGACCTCACGAATGCTAGAAGTGTCGTCGTGCGCTTCCTCACACGAGGTGTTCCTACCAGAACGTTCACGTGGGGAAGCACCAGGCAGAGACTAAGAAACCCCCTGCAGAGCAGGCCTGTTCTCTTCAAATCCCCAAGATCAAGAAAGACACCAAGACTCTGTTCCAAACAGAGGGAGGCTACAGACTCGACCGTGCCCATGCAGCGGGAGTCCTCGCCAGGGAAGGACCATGACAGTCCCCAGAAAGGGCGATGCTAGGGAAGTGCTGAAACTTGAACTCGGCCCAAAGATCAGGAAATAGCGTGCAGACTTCAGCGGGCGTGCTGTGATCACGTAAGGAAGCAGTCTTGTTCTTAGCAAATACATGCTTAACTATTTAGGGGTCAAGAGGCACGATGTCTTCAACTTCCTCTCAATTGGCACAGCCGGGGTGGGAGTGGGATGGGGGGGAGGAAGAAATATATCCGAGTATGTAAATTAAATGGAAAAGTGAAAAAAAAAAAATGGAAAAGTGTATAGAGGGCAAAAAAGTAACGTAGTGAGTGGATAAAGCATATGTAAGAGATCCTCGTACTATCCCTACAGAATATTCCAAGCATCTGTGTGTCTGCAAAATATCAAAACAAACTACAAAAAAAAAAATACAATTTATAACTTGTAACTATCTTTCTAATGGTCCTAAGCCTTCAAGAATGCCTGCGCAGGCTCATGTGACAAGAGGCTGGGGTCCCAGATGCCTCAGAAGGGCTCAGATAAAAGGTGTTGAAGTCTCAAGATTCCAGGCAGCTTCCTCCCCAGCCGGCTCCACCACCAGCCTCGGGCCAGAGTCCTGCTCACCTGCTGTCACGGCAACAACGTCTAAACGCAGCAGCATCTGGATGCGGCTGGCCGGCTTGTTCCTGATCTTGATGTCCATGTACACCTGAGGATTTGACTGGGCCTTTTTGGCAGCGGGCTCTCCCTGGGCGCAGAAATCATTAGTTTGGAGAGCACTCTGACTCCCCAGGTAGGAGAGCGAGCATTTTTTTTTTTAAGTTTTATTTTTATTTAAGTGACCTCTACACCCAACATGGGGCTTGAACTCCCAACGCCGAGATCGAGAGTTGCAGGCTCTACTAACGGAGCCTCCAGGCGGCCCAGGAGACCGAGTTCTCTGAACACACACCAAGGACCCAAATGCAGCAAGCGGGCTGTGGCAGGTGCTGATGGGGAAGGCCCTGGGCCGTGGAAGGGCAGGCGGAAGGCAGAGGCCAGGGCCCTGGTCCCCGGCCCGACCCCCGGTGACAGGAACCCCCAGCACCGGCTACCTTGAGCCCCATTCCACAGGCTCAGGACCTCATCACACTCGCCCTGAGATGCACCAGCACACTGCACCCTGGACTACGGTCACACAACCACACCCTGGCCTGCAGTGTGCAGCTCTCCACACCTGCAGACCCCAGTTCAGAGACATCTGGTGGCTTAGTCGGTTAAGCGTCTGCCTTCGGCTCAGGTCATGATCCCACGTCCTGGGATAGAGCCCCGTGTCAGGCTCCCTGCTCAATAGGCAGTCTGCTTCTCCCTCTCCCTTTGCTGTTCCCCATGCTTATATGCTCTGTCAAATAAATAAGATTAAAAAAAACAAAAACAAAAACCAACAACCAACCCCAGTTCAAGCCCACCCACCTTACTCATGTCACAGGGACCCATAACCTTCTCCATCTATGCCACCCCCTACAGATTCATAGCCGGGCTGCAGTGAAAGCAGAAATAGCTGCCTTCTGACTCAGGCCAAGTGCCCAGAAGACAGTGAGGGGGTCGGGCCTTGCTTTGTGCTCCACGCAGACTAGGGTGACTAGCTGATACATTCAGGACAAACCCATTTGTTTGCTAAAGAAAACTACTGTCTCTGACCTACCTGTGGTGTGGATTAATTGGTCAATGTGTGCACGCTGAGCTTTCAGGCCAAGTGCTGGAGATGTTAAGTAAGGTCCCTGAGGAGCTGGCGATCCAGCGGCAAAGGTGGGGGAGGGGAGGAGGGAGGTCGGCCACCAATGCGAGAGGCACACGGACCCCAGTGGCAGGCACACAGCCTTCGTTCCAATCTTGGCTCCACCCTTCTGAGCCGCATGATGTTGGACAGGTTACTTGATTGCCCGGTGCTCAGTTTTGTCACCTCGAGTTGGAGACAGTTATTAGTACTTAGCTCAAAGGATTATTGTTAGGATTCAATATTTGTAAAGCACTTAGAGTCAGCAACATGTAAACATTTTTAAATAAATAATGTCAAAATAATGCCATAAAATGCCAGGACTGAGGTTGCCACAGGAACCCAGAGGCCACAAAAGCCCAGAAGGGACCCTTATCTCACTTCACTGGAGGAGTCAGAAAAGTTCCCTGCAGAAGGCAGCAGCTGAGCTCAGCTATAAAAGCTGAGTAGGAGTTAGCGAGAGAAAGTCAGTTGGAAAGGGAATTTAGGCCAAGGGACTGCATGTGTGAAAACACAGAGATTTATACCTACAAACTTTATTCTAGAATGCAAACTAGGGATACAGTGTGGAGAGATGAGTGGGGTCCAAACATGGAAAGCCCCTCTGTCCCCCACTACAGATGAGGCACCCCTAGGCTGCTTGAGGAGAGCCACGTGGTCAACTCTGTGCCTTAGAAAGCTCCCTCTGGCTGCTCGGGATAGGAGGAAGCAGGTCTGGAGCAGGGAGACCAGCTATTTGTAGGAGAGACGACAGAGGCTACGCCAGGCTACTGTGGCGGAAGCAATCAGGAGAGCAGAGATTCAAGCAGATGTAAAGTAGAACACTGCAGGATATGGCAATGCAGTAGGTGTGGGTTGTGATGAGGACCGGAGAGGTCATGAAAGTCCCTGGGTTGGGTGACTGTGGAAGATGGCAAAGTTCATTAAGATCGGGTCCTCAGGATGACCAGAGCGGAAGGAGAGAGGAAATCCACTTGGGACGTGCTATGTTGATTTATGGTGCCTGGAAGACATGCAGGCAGGAACACATGAAATTCAGGAGACAGGTCAAGGCTGGCCCCCTAGAGATCCGGAAGTCAGCACAAGGCTGAGTGGCTGTGATAAGCTCAGACACTGGGCAAGTGGCCGAAACTGCAAGGACAGCGTGCAGAGACGAGCCAAGGGCTAAGGGAGGAACTCAGAGAAACACTGTTGCTCTAAAGGTGGACAGACGAGCAGCTTGGCTAACCCCAGAAGCAACGTGACTGTGGGGTATGGAGAAGCAGGAGAAAGTGCTGGCACCTGGGTCCATCTGAGGGGCTGGGGCTCCCCAGAATCAGGCCAGGAATAGGAAGAGTGTGAGCCTGATACCAAAGTCTTCACAGTGATAGTGCAGGAAAGGTCAGGAGGATGCGGGATGCCAGCGAGGGGGCGTCCTCACTGTTCCTTCACATCTCAGACCCCCACCTAGTTTGAGCAATCTCAAGTTGGGACCCAAGCATGCTGGAGGATACTTCTCATCTCAAGCCCCACACGGATAGAGAAGCAGGCTTCTCCGTTCACCTCACCCATCGCCACCCACATCTAAGTGCCCTGTGGGGAAAGTACCAGCCCCTCCTGGGGAAGCGCAGGCCTTCGATCTCACCCCCTGGGTTTCCACTTTGGGAGGCTCCATTCCTTCCTCCTCTTTATTCTTTTCAAAGAGTCTTCCCAGAAATCTTCACCAGTAATCATCTGACCACACTGAAAGGCAGAGAATTGAACAAATGCTAAGAAATTCAAGCTACCGGCCACCTGCCCCGACTGTACTTAGTTCTTTGCGGCTGTCAGCCACGTGGACGCCCCATGGGGCTCTCACAGGCAGAAGTTGTCTCTGAGGACAAGGGACGCTGCCACTGGGAAACGTTAGGCCTTCAGGTCCAGCTCTTGGCAGACACAGATGGCAAAAACAGAGGAGGACCAAGCCGAGCCAAAAGGGAAGTCCCAGCCACTGTCGGGGCTGGACAGGCCCAGTCTGCGTCTACGGCCCAGAGCAAGACTTTATGGGGACAGTGGCTCTAGCTTTGTGGAGAATCTCAAACTCTCTTTCCACAGAGGTGCTGCACTCTCTTCCCCACTCTACAGCTAACTGTGAACACTACTGCAGAAGTGAGACAGGGATAAAAAAGCAACAGAGGCCAAAGTTGAGGATGTGATGAGGCATCTGCGGTGCCCCCACTCACCTGGTCTGGATGAGCCTCCCTCAGTTCTCACTGGGTTGGCTAAACGGACACGAACTGTCCGCCCAAAGAGTTCAGAGCCATCCTGCAATACAACTTAGCTGCTTAAACCTCATTTAGGTTAAAAAAAAGATTTTTACTTCTAAGAAGTCTGAGCCCACACCCCCCAATAGCAAGCTAAGCACAAAGCTAATCATCAAATGTCCCTGAGCCACTGCACACTTCTTTCAACACCAACAGGAAATTCTGTGCTGGCATGATCTTCGGATCTGAGCTCAGAACTCTGAAATAATAAGTATAAATGCAGTGACCGTGTATTGAGTCCACTTTAAAAAATCAAGACCAACACTAAATGAGAGAGAGAGAGTATTGCTGGCTGGTGGGACCATGTTTGCTGAAAAAGTAATAAAGGACTATTTTATTATCCAAGAATAACTGATCTAGCGAAAGGGAAGTAGATTTTTTTAAAAAGGCTTCTTTGGGACCTTTTCATGAAAACTAAAAAAATATGAAAGACGATTTCTTAATTTAGTAAGATATAGGTTATAATTATAGCTATGCTCTTGTTCTTAGAAACAGATGGCCAAAATACTAATTTTACTGCTAGCAATTAAGAAAAAAAAATTGAACCATAGCACGAAATATCCTTATTTCACATTTAGTCATAAAGATCATAAGGAAAAAAAAAAAGATTGATCACGAAGATTTAAAAAGAAAAGTGGCGGGGGGGGGGGCGCGGAGTGGAAACAAATTTAAGAGTTCTGTTGCAGGCAAAATGATGGCCCCCTCAAAGATGTTCACATCCCATTCCCCAGAACCTATGAATATGAAGAATTACACAGCAAGAAGGAAGGAAAGTTGCAGATGGAATTAAGGTCGCTGGTCTGCTGACCTTAAAATAAAGATGTCGTACTGGATTATTCAGATGTGCCCAGTGTAATCACAAGGGTCCTCTAAATGTGCAGAGGGTAGGAGAGTCGGGTTCAGAATGATACCGTGTGAGAAAGACTCACCTGGCCATGGCTGGCTTGAAGATAGAAGGGATCGGAAGCCAAGGAATGAGGTCAATCTCTAGGAGTTGGAAAACACAAAGAAACAGACTCTCCCTTAGAGCCTCCACGAGGAATGGAGCCTTGCTCACACAGCGAGAACCCACTTTGGACTTCTGACCTCTAGAGCTGCAAGATAACGCATTTGTGGTGTTTTTTAAAGCCACTGACTTGGGGGCACCTGGATGGGTCAGTGGTTGAGCATCTTCCTTCAGCCCAGGGCGTGACCCCAGGGTCCCAGGATCAAGTCCCACATCAGGCTCCCTGCATGGAGCCTGCTTCTCCCTCTGCCTGTGTCTCTGCCTCTCTCTGTCTCTGCATCTCTCATGAATAAAATAAAATCTTTAAAAATAATAAGAAATAAAGCCACTGACTTGGTGGTCATTTGTTACAGCAGCAGTAGGAATTTAAATCGTTTTCTTTTGAAGCCTATCAATCCTTGCAGGTTTTCTCTGGTTTAACTTCACACAAGTGCCAGTTTGCAATGGCTCAAAAGTCTGCACTTTGTTGACAAGAGCCGACCACAGCAGTTTTCCATGATTGCTTTCACACGCGTCATGAAACCCTGCCTCTTATGCCAGATTCAGTTTTACCTTGCAATCCATTTACACTCTATTTGTGGTACGCTGCCCTAGACTAGAGGCTGGCAAACTTTCCATCAAAGGCTAGACAGTAAATATTTTTTTGTGGGTCATACACAGTCTCTGCTGCATATTCTCCCCCCACCCCCGCCACCCATTAAACATATAAAAAATGATTCAGCTCACAGACCATACAAAAGTAGGCCGCAGGCTGGATGTGGCCTGTAGTCCGAAGCTGGCTGACCCCTAACATAGATACAAAAATGTCGGAGAGACACTGGCTGACAAAGATGATTGGCATTTATGCAAACATTCACTGGGAAGACGTTCGGGGTAAGAACTCGTTTTATAAGTAGCCAGTTCACCATGAATACTTTTCAAATAATGACAACTTTTGCTTCCTGGATAACTCTGCAAGTCTGGAAACTGGAAACACAATATGCACCTGAGGGTCCCACGTGCTATAAATAAAGCAGCATCAAACAGCTTTAGTAAAAAAAAAAAAAAAAAAAGCAGTCTCAGCCAGACCACGTTGTCGATTGCTGCTGCAGCTTCCTGCTAAGAGAATATGGGAGTTCATGCTTGCAGTCCCACTCTTCCTGTGGTGGCACTCAAATGAAAGCTCAGTAGCACAAGCACAGGAGAAAAAGACATTTTGCCTTCCTACCCACCTCGACTATACGCATCTAACAAAGGGCACGTAGTAACTGCTTGTGAGAGCTGGTGATGCAAGGATATGTGCTCAGGTTATGGGAATAGAATACACACAGGAAATAGGAACTAGCAACGCCAGGCCCCGGAAGGCTTGGGGCTCTCAGGATCTGTCTTCCATGTTCTGACTTCATGAGGGGAACCATGAGCCGGGCCTGGTGGGCCTTCCTTCAACCAGAACTTCCTGTCCCTTGGCAACTGTCACCCATCAAACCGGGGTTTTGGGGATTGAATAGTGTCCCCCAAAATTTCATGCCTACCCAAATTTAAGAACGTGACCCTATTTAGAAATAGGGTCTTGGGATCCCTCGGTGGCGCAGCAGTTTGGTGCCTGCCTTTGGCCCAGGGCACGATCCTGGAGACTTGGGATCGAATCCCACGTCGGGCACCCGATGCATGGAGCCTGCTTCTCCCTCTGCCTGTGTCTGCCTCTCTCTCTCTCTCTCTGTGTGACTATCATAAATAAATAAAAATTAAAAAAAAAAAAAGAAAAAAAAAAAAAAAAGAAATAGGGTCTTTGCAGACATAATTAGTCAAGATGAGGTCATACTGGATTACACTGGGCCTTAAGTCCCGTGACTGGAATCCTTTTTTTTTTTAAAGATTTTATTTTTATTTAATTTTTAAAGATTTATTTATTTATCATTTATTTATTTATTTATGAATGATAGACATAGAGAGAGGCAGAGACATAGGCAGAGGGAGAAGCAGGCTCCATGCCGGTAGCCTGACGCAGGACTCGATACCGGGACCCCAGGATCGCGCCCCGGGGCCAAAAGCAGACGCTAAACTGCTGGGCCACCCAGGGATCCCCAAATTTTATTTATTTATTCATGAGAGACACACAGAGAGAGACAGAGGCAGAGACACAGGCAGGGGAGAAGCAGGCTCCATGCAAGGAGCCTGAAGCGGGACTCGATCCCGGGTCTCCAGGATCCGACTGGGCTGAAGGCAGGTGCCAAACTGCTTAGCCACCCAGGGATCCCCACCATGACTGGAATCCTTAAAAGTAGAGGAGACACATGCAGGGAACAAGGCCATATGAAAACAGGACAAAGAGGGGGCTGATGCAGTTACAGGCCAGAGAATGCCAAGGATTGCCAGGAGCCAGGAAGAGCTGGGAGGAAAGGATTCTTCCCTAGGGCCTTCAGAGGGAGCATGGACCTGCCATGTTCTTGATTTAGGACTTCTAGCCTCCAGAGCTAGAAGAGCTACGGGAATGAATTTCTGTGGTGCTAAGCCACCGAGTTTGTGGTGATTTGTTAGGGCAGCCCCAGGAATCCACTGCATCTATCCAAATGGAGAATAGCACCTTTGGTACCCGACGACAATAGTGACACTTGTCAAGGGTGGCTCAGTCAGTTAAGCATCTGCCTTCAGCTCATGATCCTGGGGTCCTTGGAATGAGCACCCAAGTCAGGCTCCCTGCCTCTCCTCCCTGGTTATGCACTCTCTCACTATCTCTGTTTGCTATTTCGGTCTCTAATAAAATCTTTAAAAAAAAAAAAAAAAAAAAAAAGGCAACACTAGTCAAATACTAAACAAGGAAAATTTCTTACATCTGCCAACTCAAATACAATAAAAGCAAATCCTCGGTGCTTTTCTACAATAGCAGAAGTAGGTCACCAGTGTGTGAGCAATAGTTAGAGACCATATCCAGATGCCCTTTAAAGAATGAAAATCTAATTTTTAGAGGCTTCCACTTTGTCACTTTGTTTTAAATAAACATAACTAAACAATGAAGTGAATTTTTAAACTTTGTAGTATCCAAGTCTACCACCACAGAATCTAAGCCTTAAGTTACTTTCCGAGCATGTGAATAACTTTTGTTTATAAGACTTACGAAGAGTAGACAACGTTGTTTATCAATTATTCACTCCAACTGAGTACCAGATGAGTACAGAGCACTGACCCCACTGAGTTAGGTGACTCATAGGGAAGGCAGCCTGGTGCTTGTCCTCAGGAAAACACGTTAGCTGGCAGGGAGCGAGAAAAACAGGAGGTAATAATTTTTAGAATTCAGGGATAGTAGAGGCCCCAAGAGCCAGTCTTCCTGTTTTATTTAAGAAACGAAGCACTGGGGCAGCCTGGGTGGCTCAGCGGTTTAGCGCCGCCTTCAGCCCAGGGTGTGATTCTGGGGACCCAGGATCAAGCCCCATGTCAGGCTCCCTGCATGGGGCCTGTATCTCTGCCCCTCTCTCTCTTTCTGTGTCTCTCATGAAAAAATAAATAAAATCGGAAATAGACTAATAAAAAACCTCAAATAAATAAATAAAATCTTTAAAAAAAAAACACACACACACACACAAAAATGAAAGAAACGAAGCACTAGGGCAGCCCGGGGGGAACTCTGTGGTTTAGGTTTAGCACTGCCTTCGGCCCAGGGCGTGATCCCTGGATCCTGGGATCGAGTTCCGCGTCAGCCTCCCTGCATGGAGCCTGCTTCTCCATCTGCCTGTGTCTCTGCCCCCACCCCATCTCTCTTTCTGTGTCTCCCATGAATAAATAAATAAAATCATCTTATAAAAAAAAAAGTCTGTTCAAAAAAAAAGAAAAGAAGGATCAGAGAGTTTAAGTATCACCCTGGAGTCAGTGGCACAGCTGGGTTTAAAACTCCTATCTTGGAGAATAACAACCAAGGATCAAATAGAAACGTGCCCTGTAACTGTGAAACCAATTTCAGGGAAACTCCCCTCCCCGCCCCCATCAGCAGAGGCCAAGGCTCCCACTGTTGCAGCTGAGCTGTGGGGCTGCCCTCTGCTATTTAAAAGCACAGCTGCCAATTGGGAGGTCTGGTCAGCAGGTGTGGTGGGGGGACAGCTATCCAGCAGGTGGTGTGAAACAACAGGCAGACCTTTCAACGTTTTTCTAAACTATCTTCCTGCTGAATCTTGCTACAAAGTTTTTATGTTAAATGATCAGAAATCAAAGGCCCCAAATGGTTCCAATGTGGAGAAAGCCTTTCCTCAAATCCAACAAACCTTCAATCTCAATGTCAGCCCATAGTCACAGCACCATCCTGGACCTGTTGTCCTCAGAACGTTCCTCTTCCATCACCAAGATCATAGCCCTGTTGACCTAGAGGGACATCCTGCTGAACTTCATTACACACCAACCATCCCCAGAACGCATAGGACTTCAAATTCTTGAGTTCTTTTCCTTACGTTAGGAATCTGAAAAAGAGACATTGAAAGGTCTCACCTGTTTCGCCGGAGGGAATTAAGTGTCTGCGATGCGGGCAGCCCGGGTGGCTCAGCAGTTTAGCGCCGCCTTCGGCCGGGAGCTGATCCTGGAGACCGGGAATCGAGTCCCACGTCGGGCTCCCTGTGTGGAGCCTGCTTCTCCGCCTCCCTCTCTCTGTGTCTCTCATGAATAAATAAAAAAAAAATCTTAAAAAAAAAAAGTGCGATGTCCCCGGAAAGGAATAAAAGCAGCACGAGGCGGGATGCCTGGGGGGCTTCGCGGTGGAGCATCTCCCCGCGTCTGCCTTCGTTCTTTGGCCCAGGGCGTGATCCCGGGATGGAGTCCCACATCGGGCTCCCTGCATGGAGCCTGCTTCTCCCTCTGGGTCTCTCATTTACAAATAAACAAAAATCTTAAAAAAAAAAATAAATAAATAAAAGGCAGCATGAGGAACTTTGTCCTCCACCTCCTCTCCCAGCCCACCTGCAAACACCAAGTGCCCTCTGAACCAATGCCCTCCACGCCGTTGGTACAAGCTGCTGCAACACCCAGCAAAAGAGCAACAGGGAAGGGCAGAAGGAATCCTTCATGCTGTGGGTGTGCAAAACGCCTCGTGCGGGCCGCCCCGCCCCATCCCCCCGTCAGGCCTCCGTCCACCATCCGGTTGCTGGGATACCTTCCCTGCTTCCACGCCTCTATACAGTCACTGGAATGAATCCAAGAGTGCAAATCGGATCACATCACTCTCCTGCTCCATATTCTCCCGAAGCCCGCTAATGCCCCCCGACAGAGTCCAAATTCCTCCGCTCGGCAGGCGAGGCCCCCCGCGCTCCCTGGACGCAAACGCTTCGCTCCCCGACGTCAGGCTGCTTCAGCCCTCTGCGGGCTTGCTGCTCTCCTCGCAGGCAACAGCCTCACTCCTGATGTTGCAAACCCAGCTCGGGGCTCCGTGCCTCGGGGAGGTTTGCCCTGCCCTGCCCTCCCCTCCCGCCCCCCGTCCCCCCCTCCTCAGCGCTCGCTCCCGGAACCCTGCGCCCGACCCCCATCGACCCCGTCCATCACACGCAGGCAGCGCGGCGCTCACCAGCCCCTGCAGGAAGGATGCTTCCAGAACTCCCCCGCGAGCCTGTGAACTCCTTCCTCTAAGGCGCCGGGGCCGCGGGAGTTTGCAATGCGGCCCCGAGTCACAAGAACAGCTCTCACCAACCCACCGAGACCGGGGTCCGGGGGGAAGGGGTTCTGGGCAGCGCCAGGCCCAGCAAGGCCCTCAGGTGGCGGGTGCCGTTCACAGGCTGGGAGAGCAGAGCCACCAGAGACCCCCCCTGCCTCGCCTCAACGGAGCCCCCACCTGCCTCCACAACGCACGGCGCGGCCTCGGCGGCAGCCATCTTGCCCCCAGGCGCTTCCGCCGGAAGCTGTAGCGCAGGCCCCGCCCCGACCCTGCCCCCTCGCCGCTGCGCCCCGCGCGGTGCACCTGTAGCGGAGGGGCAGGTGGATCCGGGGCTGGGGACACAGGCACATAGGTAGCTGCATTAACCGCCCAAGGCGGGGGACGCGGGAATCCACTTCGAGACTGGAGCTTTGTTTTATTTCTATTTATTTTAACATCAGTGTGATTAATATAATTAACGTTAGGTGTACTTGTTTCAGGTGTACAATATAGCGGGATTCGGGATTCCACACGCTGCTCTGGGCTCACGATAAATGTAATCCCCATGCCCCCCACCCACCTCCCCTCTAGTAACCGCAGGTTTGTTCTCTGTATTGGAGTCTGTGTTTTGGTTTGCTTTTTTCTTTGTTCCTGTTCTTAAATCCCACGTGAATGAAATATGGTGGGTCTTTCCCTGGCTTATTTTGCTTAGCATTACACTCTTTACCTCTATCCATCCATGTTGTTGCAAGTGGCAAGATTTCATTTTTATGGCTGAAGGATACTCGTGTGTGTGTGTGTACACTTCTTTATGCATTCGCTCATCTGAGAGCACTTGGGCTGCTCCCATAGTTTGGCTATTGTAAATAATGCTGCAATAAACATAGGGACGACACGTATCCCTTTTAATTAGTATTTCCCTGTTCTTTAGGTAAATACCCAATAGTGTGATTACTGGATTATAGGGTAGTTCTATTTGTATTTTCTGAGGGAACTTCATACTGTTTTTCATAGTGGCTGCACCAGTTTTCATTACCACTCACAGCACACCAGGGTCCCTAGTTTTCCAGATCCTTGACCATGTGTGTTGATTTTAGCCATTTTGACAGGTGTTAAGTGCTATCTTATTTTTTTGATTTGCATTTCCCTAATGAGTGATGGGTGAGCATTTTCTCATGTCTGTTGGCCATTCCTTGGAGAAATCTGTTCACATCTGCTGCCCATGTTTTAGATTATGTGGGTTGTTTTTTTTTTTTTTTTTTTTTAAGATGTAATTACTTGTGAGACAGAGAGGCAGAGACATAGACAAAGGGAGAAGCAGGCACCTGATGTAGGACCTGATCCCAGGAACCCGGGATCATGACCCGAGCTGAAGGAAGAGGCTCAACCACTGAACCCCCGAGGTGCCCCTGGTTTGTTTTTTGAGTAGGCTCTCTGTCCAAATATGGGGCACAAACTCACGACTCTGAGACCAAGATTTGCACATTCTACCGACGGAGCTAGCCAGATGTGCTGAGTTATGAAAGTTCTTTATACATTGGATACTAACCCTTTATTGGATGTGACAATTATCTTCTCCCATTCAGCAGGTTGTCCTAGTTTTGTTTCCTTTGCTGTGCAAATCAGACTTTTATTTAAGGGGAGACCAAACATTTTTTAAAAATGGGGAGCCTGTGAAGGAGGAAAGATTTATTCCATATTCCCAGGAAAATAACCCCCTGGGTAAGGCCCCAAGGAAGGACAGCCTGCCAAGTTTCAAGGGAGATAAAAAGTCGTGTTGTTCCTGGAGGATGGGGAAAGCAAGACTGGTTAAAACCTTGGCCAGGTGAGGGTCCTTCTGAAGACTAAAGGAAAACCACACTTAGGACTCCAGCATTGTTTGCCGTTGCCACTCCCACCTAGCCCCCAAGCCTTTGCCCACTGCCAGAAGAAACCTTAGTTACACAATCAACTGACTGCAGAAGAGGAGACCCACAAACCCTGCTAACACATCCAAGGAGGGAGGGGCTGGGTTCCGCCTATCTCACCGTACATCCTTCAGACATGTGCCAACCTCACCCTCCACTCGATTCTCCTGTGCCAGATGCCAGGTCTGCAATGATCAGACTCCTATCTCCTATAAGTTAAATGAGGGTCCATCCTAAAGGTCCTCCCACGACAGAATGCAATGGGACAGCTCCACATACCTTGCTGACCCAGAATAGTGTGTTTATAACCATCAGGAAAGGATAAGCTTTACAGAACTTCACTGGAGTCTAAATACATCCTAAAATTACTTCCAGTGAAAACTGAACTTATTAACAGAATAGAACTGGTCTGCTTGAAACAGGACAGGCAGTTTTATGGAGATTTTTTTCTTTATTGAGAAACTTAAGACTTGGGTACATCAAATAAAACCAATTTCTGGGGGAAAAAATCAAAACCCACAATAGAAAAAAAAAGTTAACACTGTCTGGGCCAAAGCAGAACCCAGAGAATATATTCTTTAAATTGAAAAATTCTAGGTGCTTCATAATTGACCTTTTGATACAAAATGACCTATTAAATTTCCAATTTGTGGTTCCTGGTGTTGAGGTCCATAGGACACGCTAGAAATCTTCAAACCTTGAGCTGAATTCCAGGAGGGGTTATTTGGCTTTTGAATCCTGAAAAGAAAAGCACCAGCATAAATAAAAACTTTAGAGATGCACTGAAATCTCTGGCTTTTAAAAGGAAGTACTGCAGAGAGCAGTGCGTATGGACATTTGGCAGGATCCCCAGCCTCTACCCACTAGATACCAGTGACCGATCTCCAGTTGACAACCAAAATTAGGTCTCTGTTGGCAAATGTCCTGTGAGGGGGCACCCCTGGCTGAGAAGCACCCACTCTGAGGCTAGCTAGGTCCCATAAAGCCCCGGGCCCTTCCTGGCCACCCTGTACTCAAAGCTACCATTCTCTTTGTTTAAATTCCAAATGAAGGGTCTGGGCCCTTACCACGTGTCCTTTTCCCTGGCTTCTGCCTGTGGTTCATCTGGTTCTCTCCTCCCTCCATCAGAAGGCACCCACCAGTCCTTGTCAGAGGTCCCAGATAAGCTTCACTCACCCCCGCCCCTGCAGACGGGGGGGCCACAGGCCCCAGGGTCAGAAGTCAACTAGAACACATCCTGTAACTGTTGTCAGGTGTGTCTGCCTGTCCCACTCCGACACCAGGGCTTGTGTGCCTTGTGTTCCCAGAGCCAAGCCATGGCTGCACAGACAGCTGACCTCACCAACCTCAAGCCAAACCAAGAAGTACATAGAAATGAGGCTGTGGGATCTGATTACGACACCACCTTGTGTATCTGTCATTACTCTAAACCAAAAAGGTCTTTCTTGAGAAAGATCTAACCAGGTGCTCCTTCTGGAGAAAACCCAGGTGATAGCCTGCCCAAAAGTTATCAGGTTATGATGGCAAAAAACATGGCTCTCTATATGCGCTGCCCCTCATCTTTTAGAAAGATAGTCACAAGTCAAAGCCACTGCAGAAAACAAAAACAGCCAAACATACGGTTTTTCCTTGTCTAAGAGGTAGCAGCAGCAACAGCGCCCACCTTCTGGGCAGCTTCTTTCTTGGCATGATGAGCCTGTAGAACCGCCACAGCTTCATCCACCTGTGAGGAATCTCCAGGTGGTTAGTGACATTGGACGAGAGGTCCTCGGCCCCTCCCAGGTGCCCGGGCCCAGCAGTGGTGTCTCCTGGTGCAGCCCGCTTGCTTTTTCTAATTTCCACCCTACAGTAGCCCTCACATCACAGGTGAGGAGACGGTCAGGAGATGGCCGATCCTCTCTCCGCCACACCCAGTGCTGAGGCCACCCCTTGTCGTCCCAGCTGGAGCAAGCAAAAGCTGCAGCATCTCAGGGCCAGCTCACCTTGGAGCGGAGAGACTCAGGGGACTCCAGCATGTGCAGCAGCTCAGAGTTGTCGATCTCCAGCAGCATGCCTGTGATTTTTCCAGCCAGGTTTGAATGCATGGTTTGGATGAGTGGGAACAAACGTTCTCCTGGGGGAAGATGTTTAATTGAAAACTGGTTGAATCCCAGTGCGGAATGGGTGCTGGTGTTCAGGTCAACACCAGGCTCTGGCCTCCTCTTCTGCAAATACGTGGGTCACTCACCCAGCATCTGCTTCTGCTCCTGGGGGGGTGCTGCAGCCAGCATGGAGGCGGTCAGGGGCTCCTGCCCCTGTACATGGACGGCAGGCTGGGGGGCCTAGGAACCAGGAGAGGCAGCAGGTTAGCAACAAGGAAAGGATACTTGATGGTCCTCCGTCCGGCCAATCTGAAAGCCTACTAATGTGACAGAGATGAAGGTGGCTGTCCTTGCTGCCAAGGAACTAACTGTAAGCTTGGGGGATGAGGGTGCTACATGGGCAAGAGTGGTACAGGCATGAACACAAAACCAAATACAATAAAAACAGCATGCTATTAGGAGAGAAAGGGAAATGAGTAAGAAAATAAACCTACAAGGCTCAGCAATCATCAAATTTGTACCCAGTGTTTTTATTCTATCAAATGCTTGAGGACTGTCAACATGCATGGCCAAGGCCAGTCACAGCCCTAAAATTACAAGTAAGGCTCTGAAAGTACAAATGACTTCACACGAGCAATGTTCTGAGGCATCTCTTACTTAGAGTGTGAAGCAGGAGCAAGCAAGCTCAGAGGCCACAAGGCAGTGTGGCTCCTTTAAGCAAATTACTGCTGGGCTCTGGGACCAGTCCCCCGACCCCGACCCACGATCTCTGAAGCTGAACTTCTCATCTGTCACACGAAGCTGTTTCCTGCCTTCATGTCCCAATCTTGCCGAGCAGCTAAGGATCAACTTGGCAGTGGACGTAAGAAGCTCAACAAGCTAAGCAAGCACACACAGGTTGCTTTTAAAAAAAAAAAAAAAAAAAAAAAGAGGGCAGAAACACCAGCTGTTTCTGCCGGGGCATTCCTGAGTGGACTATTACAAGAGAAGAATACTTTCCAGCCCTTTCTCTCCCAGTACAGAGAGCCCCTCAAAGGCAGTGTCATCACAGAAAACACAGCACCCTGACACGGAGCAGGCATTTATACCTGTTGGAGGAATCAAAGCAAGGCATCTTTTCAACCAAGAGCAAACACGGGAAATCCTTTTAGCATTCTTTTTGGCAGGCCTCACCTGCAAAGGCTGGATGGCGGGGTGAGGGCTGCGGACACTGGAGGCATATTTGTAAGGTGCGACAGCCCGAGGGGCAGCAGCGGCGACAGCAGCACGAGGTGCTAAGGTCTGCACGGCTGTGGGCACACCTTTGGAGAAGAACAAGCAAAATTAAAGCTCATCAGTCTGAGCAAAGGCCCGTCAATCCCATCTTTCCCCATTCCGTGTGCATCCAATACCACCTCCAGACTGGCAGCCGTCAGTCAGCCCTTGCTGGGCGGCGCCAGCCCCACCAAAGTCCATAGCCAAGCGGTCCGGGCACTCAGACCCTACAACAGACCAGCAAATGCACATCAGTGTCGGCGCAGATGTCCAACTGGCCACGTCCCACGGAAGGAGCACTTCCAAAGCATATTCACGCAACACATCGCACACAGGGCCGCTGCCGCTCCTTTCAAGGAGCAGCCAACAGAGAGCACACAACTCTTTCCGCCTCTTGGAATACAGGACATATTCTGTGAAGAACAGTTTCCTTCCATCTCCCAACCCCGCCCAAAAGAAGAGGCTGCCTCCGTAGTCATCCAGCTAACAAGCTTCTATAATTAACCTCTTTTCACGTGAGTCCAATGAGCAAAAAATCTTAAGTCACCGACACTCCTAGAACTCCCGTTGTTTCTCTGCTCAAGTGCCAACCAGAGCACACGGCTAAGATTATGGAACCAGAACTGGAACATGAGCCCAACAAACTGACCAACCCTGGGCAGAGCCTAGCCAACCTGACTCCCTCATCCCCAGGCCACACTCAAGGCCAGTTTGCTCACCGACTCTCTGAGCAGTAGTAGGGAGGCCACGAGAGGCCGGAGCATTACCAGTTGGAGCCAGATGGCGAAGAGCTGGACGAGGCCCAGACTGGCGTATAGCACTTGGCATTCCTTGGAAGCCTGGTGAAGACAAAAATTGTGCATCACCTATGAAGCATGGGGACTGGAGCCTCGGCTGCGCCTCAGAGGGGGTGGGGAGACCAGGACAGGCATACCCCGGGTGATCAAATCACGTTCCCCACCACCTACCTTGAGGTCTCCCACCTTGCTGCCAGCGTGGATTTGGCCTCATCTGTGCTAACTGGTTAGGGGTGTAGTATGGAGGTCTTCCCTGAGCCTGCAGGAAAGAGCATCCAGGCCCTTTTATTTGAAGGACCTTATGTCACAGGAGAGAAGTAGCTCATCTCATCTCACTGCCAGGCCCGAGACTAATTATTCGAGCAGAAGCTCTCTCAATCCTCAAAGGCCCCAGGGAGGGAAGGCAGGTTACTGGGGATTCTTTCATTCTAACTCACTACTGCCTGCAAGTAAGTGAGAGAGAATGAATAGATCTTCATTTTCATGGGTCCTCTGACAATCTGAACTCCAAGATCCAGGCTCCCCCCGCCCCCCCCCCCCCCCCCGCCCCCAACCACCACAGGCTACAGGAACAGCCATCAGGGGGCAGGTTCCAAAGATCCCTGAGCACAAGCAGACCCACCTGTGGAACTGCTGGCACAAAGTAACCACCAGCTGCAGGCTGGAACTGATTTAAGATGGCATTGGCAGGGAGCGCTCTCATTCCAGCCACCCGCTGCATATACTGGTTGGTCAGATGAGCTTTTCTCTCTTCCTTCCTCTGCGCCAAGGCGACATACAGTGGCTTGGAGCCCACGATGCGTCCATTCATCTCAGTGACTGCTTTGGTCGCCTCTTCAGGAGATGAGAAGCAGACAAAGCCAAACCCTTTGCTTCTCCCATCCTCCAACATTACCTACAAAGGGACCGGCTACTTAAGGAAAAGATGTTCTATGTTAGGGGACAGCTATTAAGAGCCAAAAAACCTGGTTTCTGCCGCAATAGTTCCAAAGTCTAGGGCAAGGGTACTCCAGACCAAGTCACAACTTCTAAGGACAGGGCCTAGGCACTTTCTTTGTTAGATCCCCAGGTGATCTCAAGTTTCTAAACACTATGATATGGCTAATGGGTAAACCCGGAACCCAAAAGCTGTTTCTTGGTATCCACGAGAGATCTGAACAGTGTTCAGCTGTTTACCTATAGATCTCATCTGAACCAAGACCTTGGTGAACAAAACTTTTACCATCTCTTAGCAGAGTTAGGACATGTTTTTGAAATACCACATGTGGGTAGCAGGAGTTACAAAACCAATGACTGCCACCATTAATTCGACGGGAATTAACAGCAGAAAGAGGACCAGCTAGGAGAGACAGCTGGATTCTAGGCCCAGTTCAGCCAATTCCTGAGTTGTGTGATCTTTTTTTCAAAAAAAAAAATCTGAGTCCATGCGCACATGGGAGTAGGTATGGGCACGGTTATGGGGGCGGTGGGCAGAGGGAGAGGGAGAGAATCTTAAAAGCAGGCTCTACACTCCGCTCAGAGCCCACACATAAGGTTTGATCTCAAGACCCTGAAATCATGACCTGAGCCAAAATCAAGATGCTTAATCAACGGAGCCACCTAGGCGCCCATATGCTATATGATCTTAATAAACACTTGCCCTCTCTGAGCCTCAATGGCCATGGTATCCCCTAAAGCAAATTGCCACAAAGCCACAGGTTCCCACATACAGCTCGTCTTTTAGATAGTCCTTTTCCTTATCTGAAAAGGTGACTTTGTGGCTTTCCCCTGGCCTATCTCCTTGGAAACATTGGTAGCAACAGGACATTGTGCGTTTGGCCCCATTTTGTGTCTAGCTTGGTGCCTCGACAGCCTCCTGACATGGAAGGATGTGTATCAACGCAACAGCTCTCTACCAGTGAGGTGGGCCAAAGTACGTATGAAAACACAGCACCCTCATCTTGAACATGGGGCCTGGGAAACTTAAAGACACAGCTCTTTTGTTCTCTTCCTACAAATGCCAACCCGAACATTGTGCTGATAAGCAAGGAGAGCATCATTCCTCACACTGAGGAAGGCCAGTCAAGGAGGTGATAAGAGGGAAGGGGCGAGGAAACAAGGAACTCCGATAGGGTGGCCTCTGATCAACTTCCTGCTACAACTAATGCTCCTTTTGTGACATTCTCAGGTTGTGTAGGACTTAAGGTTCGGGCCAACGCATGGTCACCAAGTCTTAACCAGCCCACTCGGCCTCCATTCTCTTCCATGGCAAGACTCTGATATGTGCTATAGCTCTAGGGTACAGCAACAGTGTCTGCATCGGGCTAGGACCCCAGAATTCCACACATCATCACTTCCCAACACATCCCCCACAGACCAAGGCCATGCGGCCGATATTCCTCACGTAACCAGTGTTCTCAAGCTCAAGGACTTCAATTCCTTATCTTTAGAAGGGGACTCAGCCAAGCTCACCCTGCTGCATCAGTTGATAGGATTATCAGAGAAAACCAAGCAAATAATGCACATTGCAAAACGTGCAAGAGCCATCTTTCCACTCCCTTTCCTTGCCTTTTGTTCCCTAAGGCCAGGATGGAAGTTCCTAACCCTGGCTCCCAAGTCCTCAGAGTACCTTTGTCCACGACAAGGTGTGGCAGAGTCGTAGAGACAGGCCCCAAGACAAATGGAAAACAACCTGTCTGGATTTCCTCTGCTTGTACTGTTGCACCGTCTGTCCCCACACCAGCACAGAGCAGCAAAGAATGGGAAAGATTCAGGTGCTTAGGGGTGGGCAGGAGGGGCTGCTCAGATTCACCCCACACCTCCATGCCTGGGGGACAGCGCAGTGTTCAGTGTTCACCTAACCGGAGCACATGCCTAGATGTGTAATGAAGGCCAGGAGGAATTTGCCAGATAAACATAGTATCTATTCTCCAAAATGAACACAATTTAGATTCTACTCCTTCAATGAAACAAATGCCAATAAACCTCTAAAAAATGGTCATTTCTACTTTTGATCCCAGATCTCAGAATAAAATACCTTTGCACTGGTGATTGATCCAAAAGGAGAAAACTCTTTCCTTAACTTCTCATCATCAATGGTGTCATCCAAGTTCTTAATGTAGAGATTCACCCCCTGAAGCAGAAGGATCACTGTTAACGCAGGTCTGTACCGCCCAGATGCCCCAAGACACAGGTTCTTAAAATGCGGTCCCCTAGACCAGCGGCAGCCCCCTCCTCGGGTACTTCTTAGAAAAGCAGATTCTCGGGATAAAACCCCAATCCACTGAATCAGAAATTGGTGGTGGGGGGGGGGGGGGGGGGAGTCTTGAAGCCATGTTTTCCCAAGCCCCACAGGGGATTCTGGTGCAGGCTCAGGGTTGAGACTCCCGCCGCAGACTGACAAGACCCATAGGCTTGGCCTTCTGCACAGCTGCTCTGGCCGACCACCGGCCCCCGCAGGCCTCTTGCCACCACTTCCACAAATGGCAATCATTTAAGAACACACTGAAGCTTCCGGAATGAGTCTCTAAATGAGTAAGTCCATCTTCTGCCCTTGTTCTAAAACTGCTGTTCTATCTGGTAGGCATTTCCTTTTAAACCTGAGGATCTTGGGATCCCTGGGTGGCGCAGCGGTTTAGCGCCTGCCTTTGGCCCAGGGTGCGATCCTGGAGACCCGGGATCGAATCCCACGTCGGGCTCCTGGTGCATGGAGCCTGCTTCTCCCTCTGCCTGTGTCTCTGCCTCTCTCTCTCTCTCTCTCTCTCTGTGACTACCATAAATAAATAAAAATTTAAAAAAATAAAATAAAATAAAATAAAATAAACCTGAGGATCTTGGGAGAAAGGAGAGGAAGAGACAGATCCCTAGGCCCAAAGAGAAAGCCTGCCAGTGTTTGCTAGGAAAGCCCTGGACAGGAGGCTGGGCCAGGACCACCTCTCACCTGATACCGACTAATTCTCTCTTGTTTCAACTGTTCAAATTTCCGCTTTAACTCCGCCTGCCGCTCCACTTTCTTCTGTGCACGGCCTACAAAAATGACTTTCCCACTGATTTCTTTTCCATTCATCTCTTCCACAGCCTAAAGAGGAAACACAGGTCTTAAAATCCCCACGTACAGGCAGGGGCCTTGCTCTGGGGGCCTAATGTCCCACCAAATATTCAGAGAGAAGGAACTCTTTCCTACAGGGCTAAGAACTAATCTCATTCCATCTCTGAAGTCAGCTGAGCAAATCCAAACTTCCTCATGAGTAAAATGGGGTTACTACTTAAATGGGTTATTGGTCCAGAGGATACAGAAAAAAATGGTAATTTTATAAATACAGGCACGGCAGACATGAGCCGAAGCTGCTAATCTGGCTGTCACTAAGTCTCTCAGGCTCTCCTGTGGGGAGTGAGTGATGGACACCGCGAGCCCAGCATCACGCTTTGCCTAGAAGCAGCTGCTGCTACCGTCAGCACGTCAGCACTCCTGGGGCCTGAGTCCCCTCGCTATGAAGGGGAGCAAACACCCATCCTGTTCTTTCAACCTACAGTGCTGAACAGCAGAGGGGACAGGAAGGTGCCAAGTGCTTTGGGAACGTAAAGGTGGGTTACCATGCAAAATCCCTCAGGCCAGAACTACATCACTACGAATGCTTGGGCAATGCCAGCTCCATTCTACTGTGTGCCAGCCAGGCCCTGCCCACACTCGGGGGCCATTTCCTGCAAATGGTTCCCCAACCCCTGTGGTACTCTCACCTTATTGGCATCCTCGTGCTTTTCGTAACTCACAAAGCCAAAGCCTTTGGATTTCCCACTGGGATCTCTCATCACCTTGACACTTAGGGTCTTACCTATTACCAAAGGACAGAACTATTAGTAACACCATCTCTGTTACAGCTCAAGGAGAGAAAGCTTCTCTAGGAGCCCAAATGAAGCCAACTCTTGCTAAACCCAGACGGGCTCTACAAAGAGGCGCTGTGCCTGGCTTTCTACTTCTGACCAAACTACTGAGACGGCCCTGGGGCTGGCTGGGAATGAGGTAGGATGAAACCAAGTGTCTATTTCTATCTAACCTGTGATCCTGCCACACATAGTAGTTTATTTCCGGACCTAGGCGCCCTCACCTCTTAAACAACTAAGATATAGGACTTCTAGGTCTGGTGCATTGAGGAAGGGGGCACATGAGGCAGAGAAGCCCAACTTACCAAACTGGCTAAAGAGCTCTTTCAGACTCTCATCATCCACCTCTTCCCCAAAGTTTTTGATATAGACATTGGTGAACTCTTTGGCTTTGGCTCCAAGCTCAGCTTCCCGCTCTTTTCGAGACTTGAATCTGCCCACAAACCTAAAAAGAAACCATGGAGAACAGTGAACACCCAGAGGAACAAATCATGATTTCCAGGGGCTCAGAGGAATATAGGTTAAAGGCTGACAGGAGAGGTTAAAATACACGAGTCCCCATCCAACCACCGAGAGCAAGCTCAGAGATGTCCCAACTCCCCAGCAGAAAGAGAGAGGCAGGACTGTCCTACAAGGACCAGCCCCAGGACTCCTGGCTCAGACCAGGGCTACTCCTACCACATCACACTGCCTTCGTGAAGAAACCTGATGACCATGTTTTTAAAACGTTCATTTCTGTGCATCTATGTAAATGCATAGAAAATGTCTGGAAGGATACAAACCAAACTGTTAACAGTGGTTAGTGCTAGGGGGTGAGACTGCTAGAGTGAACTATGAGGTAGCCTTGGCTTTGGCACGTGACTCATCCAGGTATGGTTTATATTCAGTGGGAAAATGTATCCATACGCTGAAAATCTTCAGATCTCTTTTCAGTGGTACCTCTGGAAGACCTGACCACTGGCCACGTACACACATTATCAGTGCAATCCATCCCCTGGTCTGTTCAAGACAACAAGGTGCCCCACAAAGAACAGACATGATTTTTGCTTGTTATAGCCAAGACTTATGGTCCCTTCTCTCCCTGCATGGCTTAGCTAGGATCCACCCCGCCCCTCATTCTGCAATAACCACACCAGAGCGACAAGGTCTATTATGAACAGTGTCTTCTGCCATCAGATGAGATTTTTTTCATTATAACCAAATTAAGTATTACTGTAGAGCCAGCCTTCTAGAAGGCCACCGAGTTATAAGTTAGCCAAGTGGAGATCTGGGGACAATTTGGCATCAACCCCTAGCAAATGACCCTATAGACAGACCTGAGTCACGGTAAGGCCACGGTCATATGGCTAGTACACAGCTCCTGGTCAGTCCAGGGCCCTCTCCACTCTGCCGCTGGCCAAGACCCCTGATCAAAGAGGGCTCAGAGCTGCCATCCAGCAAGCCCCAGTTTGCCGGTGCTCACAAAACCCACGGACAGATGATGCTTTTAAGGGAGAGGCGGCAGGCAGGCCATGGCTTGGGCAGGAAGCCCACCTTGGCGAGTCAAAAGGGCTGCCACGGCTCGGGCAGGGAGACTCACCAGCCCTGGAGTGGAGAGGTAGGAGCAGGCCACACTTGGGCCGAGAGAACCAGTAGCCGCCTTGTGTGTGCCAGTTAATACCGAGGTGGGGCCACGGCTGGCTCATGCGATGGCTGTTGCTCCGGACTGGGACACTCACACTTTGCGGTCATTGAGGAGCATGCCGTTCATCTTCTCGATGGCCTTGTCAGCAGCCTCTTGGGTCTCGAAGTGGACAAAGGCATAACCCTTAGAGCCGTTCTCATCACACACCACCTGTCGAAGACAAAGCAGACCACTTTAGCACCGCAGGCATCTCCAGAGATTTAAGAACCACATGGTCATCTACTGTCTACTCAGAGTTTCCTGCGTCTAAGAGGCCCCGAAGCCCATCCACGGTCCAAAGAGAGGAGACTACTGCAGGTAAAGTTTTCCGGACACTTGAGAGCACCACCAGGCACCTAGTGATGTTCCATTTATAAGTGGCAGCCACTATTAGGCTGCTTCTATTTCCAATGTTTTATTTCATTAAAAGACATTGAGGTTTAGGAGCAAAGCCACCGTGCTGCAGAGAGAGAGACCATTTTCCAAGCCTGCAGCAGAACTGCAGTCTAGCGTGGAGTCAGACATGTAAACAACCACCACGCCAGTTGTACAAAATTCTCCACATAAACAGGTGCACGGAGAAGGAAGAGGATGAATTTATGCTTCTGAAATGACTAAGTACAGCTGCCTGGAGACCAGAGGCACTGCTCTGGTTCTCCCCCCAGAAAAGAGAAACCCTTTGATGCCCTCCAAAGGTAGGAAACAGGAAGGATATTTTAGGCAGAGGGAAGAATAAACAAAGACCCAAAAGCACCTGCTGGTCCCACTGGGCTGTGGCACAAGATTATGAACAGGGAACTTTTAGGCTTCAGAGCCATTTCCAGCATTTCGAAAAGGACCATATCCTATCGCCCAATTCCAAGCCTTTTCCCCCTTTGCTATTTTTTGTTTGTTTGTTTTTCATGAGTCCATAATGCTTACCTTACAAGACAGAATGTTTCCAAAAGCAGAAAAAGTATCATAAAGTGCCTTGTTATCTATAGATTTGTCCAGATTCTTGATGAAGACATTTCCCACACCAGATTTTCTCAAAGAGGGATCCCTCTGAGACCACATGATACGGATTGGCTTTCCCTTAATCACATCAAAGTTCATGGTATCCAAGGCCCGCTCAGCTACAAGAGAGAAACACGTTTCAGTCAAGGATATAAAACGTCACCTCATGTAGATGATTACCACCAGCCCAGGAACAGATGACTCTAGGACTTTTCAAGGTAATCACTCTGATAAAAGGCAACGCTATTAAAATCAAAGGGAATCAGATCCCTCTAGCCTGTGTTGCCACAGGAGGTTAGATGTTCTGGGCAAGGGCTCCAGGAGCCCTCTGGGCCTGCACCCTTGGTGGGGAAGGGGGTTGGGCAAAATCGTCTGAATGGCCTTCTGGCACCAAGATCAAATCCTCACGCCGCACACTTGACTTAAACTGTATTAGTTATGAAGACTTCGCTGCTTACCACCCATCGTGACGTAGGTGGGAGATGGGACACTAGCTACTTCATAAAGTGAGCGAACTTACGTCCAGGATGGCTAAGCCACAAAGCTAAACTAGAGATTAAGAAACTAATCTAGACGTTCTGACTATTTTTCAGTAAGGTATTGCGTCTAATTACCAACTAGCTGCCATTCAGTCTACAACCCCTCTGAGAAACAAATGACAGGACAAAACCTAGGAGCAACTCACCAGGGAAAAATGTGCTATCCCTGAATTCAGTCTAGTTTCTTAGATTTCTGAGAACAGAAATGGATTCAAAAAGCCTCAAAATGATAGACACTAATGGTCACACGTGGAAACATTATTTTTATTATCAGGATGATAAGGATGAAACCACATCTTTCTGCCTAAGCACACAGTGCAGTTAGTTCCGCACGCAGTGGTTTCCAGGCCTTCTGAAGTCTTAATCTGACTTCTGTGGAAGTCTTAATATGAGTTCTCTTAATCTGAATTCAGTTCTCCATCCAGTGCCCTGGGACGCTTCCTTAGCTGCCCGACCAATCCACGTGTGTACCACTCATCACTTCAAGGACCAGAAGCTCCGACGGACCATCACCTGTCAGCAGGAATGCTTCTCTTACCAGGAGGAACAAGTTCCCAGAGCTGGGGGCCACTTTTCCTGATGTGATGACCAGCCTCCCTCCACAATGTCCTCCGTGAGGGGATGGGGTGGGGGTTCTCCTGTCCCAAGTTACCACCTCACTTAAGACAGAGGCCAAATTCCTTAATTCCACCCCTCCACAAGCTCCGCTGTCCAGTTAGCCAAGGGAGGATCTCCTTTTCACTCATTTCCAACCACCTTTCCCACCTTCTGGGGTGGGTTCGTGGGGTATGGAGTTGGTGGCAGGAGGTCAGGGAAAGCAGAGACCGTGTCAATCCAACTCGGGAAAAGTCCAGGGACAGAGTGGTCACTTGCGATGGTTGCCTGCGACCCACAGCCTGGATGGGACCCCGGTGTCTCGCTAATTAGCAGCGAAGGAGCCATTTCACTAGGGCTCCTCGTGTCTTTCCACACAGCGCTGCAGAAGGCGAGTCAGCTTAGCCTAACAAATCTGGCTGCACTTATTTATAGCAGGGAGAGGTCCTGCACAGGCATGTGCTGGCAGGCGCACTGACCAACAGCTTCTGCTACTATCACTAAGTGACAGGACTTTTGTTCAGAAAGTGTCAAAAAGGCAGGCAACAGCCAATGTACCCACTACTCCCACGCCCCCTCCCCCCGCCCAGGCCATACTGGGCCACCTTGGTGCCCTCTGGCCAGACACAGCTCGCAGCATGCAGAGTTGATGGTAGCAGCGCCTTGTGTCTCTCAACAAGTCCGACTCTCTGGTCTCAGCTGCGGCCTGGGCAAGTGACATTCTCTGTGCCTCACGGACACTGAACGAAGTGTGGACAAAAATAGGGACCCAGAGATCCTTTGCCACAGAATGGCTGGTTTCTCCCCGTAATGGTCTCTACAGTTGTTCCCTTTAATCTGAAGTCACGTGCAGTCCCTGATTAGGTTTCCTCGGGCCTGGCTCGGCCGCGCCTGCAGCATACCTCTCCCTGCTTCCCGGCAGCGAGGGCCCCGGTGTGGGCTAGCAGGCCCCACTGAGCCTCCAGCCTTCGGGGGTTCCCCTTCCCTCTCTGGAGTCCCAATTTCTTTGCAGGGGATGAAGGAAAAGTGTTCTGACAGGGGTAAAGCTCTGTCCACAGGTGAGGCCGTAATCCCCAGCAGCCTGGCCCGTTCCCACATGGTGTTTCCCCCAGACTACCCCAAGGGGGTATCCCTTCTTCTCCACTGCCCGGGGCTTCGTCCAGAGGGTAAGGGGCTCCTCCACCCCAGGAGTTGGCCTGGCACATGCAGTGCCAGTGGTGCCAACACAAGTCCCCACTCAAGCAAAACGAACAGGATCCTTCCCACTGCCTCCCACTTGCCCTGAAAGACCCCTTACCAGTACAAAAGCAAAGAGGCTCAGTCTGGGGTGGAGGGAGGGGAGGGGAGGGGAGCAGCAGCTTTAGAATCCAAAAATTTTTTTACAGGAATTGTTGTTTCCATTGTTCTGCCTTTTTTGGAAGGTCTGTGGAGGGGCACCGACCGACCGGTGCTCACTGACCAGGGTCCCGCCGAAGCAGGACCACGTACGCGATGGGGGTTGACAGGGACTTTCTCCAAATCCCATTTTCCGCTCTCCTTGAGTTCCGACCCCACCGCCACCACTGATTAGCCCAAGGTCACCCAGTTAGCAAGTGGTGGAAGAAGCAAGATTGGAACTCCCTGTCACCTGATGCCAGGATCCTCATTCTGAACCCCGGCATCCTGTGTGTGTCCCCTGCCCCCTCCGTGGGGTAGTCTCCCAGGGCTCCCTAGGATCCCACGATTCTGTGGATGGAGCATCTTATCTACTCACCGTCCGCCGGCTGCTGGAAGTTGACGTAGGCATAGCCCAGGGAGCGGCGGGTGATCATATCGCGGCAGACCCGGATGGACAGCACAGGCCCCGCAGGACTGAACTTTTCATACAGCATGGCCTCGGTGACGTCCGAGTGCAGGTCACCCACGTAGAGGGAGGCCATGGGGTAGCTGCTGGCCGCAGCGTTCATCTCCCCAGCCCCCACCACCCCGAGCCCCGCCAGGAGAACTTCTTATAGGGACCACACAGGACAAAAGGGGCTCTTCTCGGAGCCGTGGCCCGCGCCGCGGCTCACAGGTGGCAGAGGGAAGCTTAGGGACGCCGGGGCAGGCTCGGGGAGCCGCAGGACCGGAAGGAGGAGTTCAGGGACAGCTCGTTCGAGACTGCAAAACCGCAGACAAAAGGCTCTCAAAAAACAATATGGCCCTCCCTGGGAGTTTGTTAATTTGCAGGCTGTCCAAAAAAAAAAAAAAAAAAGCTAATAATAGTAACGTATTAAAACGGGGACTCCGCTCCGAATTATTAAGAAAAAAAAATTTCTCCAAGAGAATTTTTGGAGAAAAATGCTCCAAGAGGGCAACCCGATGGTGCCCACGGCGGGCCTCCGGGACACGCGTTTCTCTATAAATATAGGCCTCGGGCTCCCGGCGGTTTAAGATTACAGCAGCCAGGAGAGGGAAACCGAATCTCGGGCGGCGCCGACTCGGCAAGCCCCGCGGGCCGGGCGCGCAGCCGCCTCCCACGCCGGGCCGGCGAAGGGCAGCGCGGACACGTGGTGCGCCCCGGGCCGGCGCGCGGGGGGCGAGGGCGAGGGCGAGGGCGGCGGGCGCGGGGCTGCCACGCGGCGCGGGGGCGGCCGGGGCGGAGGCGCGTGGGCGCGGGCGGGCGGCTCACCACCGGACCGACGGGCGCGGGCAGGCCGGAAGCGTGCGCGAGTGACTTCCCCGCGGCTGCTGAGGAGGATGCGCTTTTTCGTTCTCTCTCTCTCGCTTTTTTTTTTTTTTTAAGATTTTAAAGCGTTTTCGGGTTTTGGTTTTTGTTGTTTCTTTCTTTTCTTTTCCTTTTTCTTTTTTTTTTTTTTTTAATCTTTTCCTGTTTTTCCTTCAGGCTGCGGGGCCTGAAGGCGGCGAAGGCGGCGGCGACCCGGGGCGGAGAGAGGCGGCCGGGGGAGCCACCGCTCCATTTATACCCGCCCGCCCCGGGCGCTGCTGGTCGAAGGGCGCCTCGCGACCTGGGCGCAGTCGTGCCCGCCCACTCGGCCCCGGGGGCCCGAGGCGGGGCGGCCACGCGAGAGCGACCCGGCGCGGCCGCGCGGCGCCACAGCGACCCCTGGCGCGCGGAGGACCGCTCGGCTGGGGTCCGGAGGAGACCCCGGGGCGCCCCCGCCCCGCCCCGCCCCTCCCCGCGGACTGCGCACCGCCGCGTCCTCCGCCACCGGAGCGCGCCTTTATTTAACCCACCCGCGGGCTCCGCGCTTGGAAACCATGTGTTGCTCATTGTAAAATAAAGACGACATAAAACAGCTTCTGCAGGGAGTGGCTCAGCGTGTCAGTGGACGCTAACGCAGAAGACACTCGCGACTTTCCGGAATTCTAGGACGCGGAGTTAGAGTCCCCCCCCCCCCCCCGCCACGCCACCCCCCGCCACCCCCCGCCACCCCGAGCAAGCGGACAGCCGCATCTGCAGTAGCATCCGCGGGCGACGGCATTCAATGCTGGAAAAGCTCGAAAAGAACGAAATGCTGTCGTCCTTCTGTTTACATGGTGGTAGCGTGCCTGGAAATTCCGTTGACAGGGGAGCAAAAATATTTCTGGTGTGTGTGGGGGGGGTGGAGGTGGAGGGGATGAAGAGGTACAGACCTCCAGTGATGAAATAAGTCACCGGGATGGAAAGTACTCCCTGGGAGTTTGTAATTTGCAGGCTGCCCTGGTCTAGAAGCTCCAAATATCAAAAAGGAAAATGGTAATAATAATAACGTATTAAAACGGGGACTCCCCTCCGAATTTTATATGTATAATAAAAAATATATTTTATGTATATATTTTTTAAGATTTTATTTATTTATTCATCAAAGACACAGAGGAGAGAGAGAGGCAGGCTCCATGCAGGGAGCCTGATGTAGGACTTGAACCCAGGACTCCAGGGTCACACCCTGGGCTGAAGGTATGCACTAAACCACTGAGCCACCCAGGGATTCCCTACCCTCTGAATTATAAAGAAAGTAGTCAATATAGTCAATAATATTGTAAGAACTTTGTACAGTGACAGAGGGTAACTACACCTACTGTGGTGTGAGCATTTCCTAACATATAGCGCACGTAACTGTTGAAGCACTAGGTTGTGCATCTGAAACATGTATGTCAACTATACCTCAGTAAAGATTTTAAAAATAAAAAATAAATGGAAAATAGTTTGTTTCTACAAAAAAAAAAAAAGAAGAAGAAGAAGCCATCAGTGTGTAGGCTTCAACAGTTATGAAAACTTTGTTCAACTACCTAAGGATCCAACAGGTCATTTGAAAGTCATGTGGTATATGGGACAAGTCTTCATTATGTGGGCCTGTCTCTACGTGTTGCAAGATATACAGCATCCCTTCTTCCGTAAATGCCAGGAGTCACCCTCCTCATCATCGTGACACACACAAATCCAGAAATTACCAAAAGACACCCCGGACACTCCCATTGAAAATCACTGTGAGTAAAGGAATGAAGAAACACACATATTTATAGATTAGTTTTTTCAAAGAAGTAGTTAATTGGGGCTCATTCTGTGCCAATGCCAGAGAGAAGTGCTAGAGGATACCATGGCAGACAAGGTGGAGAAGTCCCTCTCAGCCTCAGGCAGTGTATAGTCCAGCTGGTATGTTGCATCAAGAAACACCTTTATGGAATATTCCTTCTGTGGATAGATCCCCTCCTCGGGGAAGCCTTCCCAGACTACCCTGTGGCCTAAAGTAGCCTGCCAACACTGTTTATCGTTACCATCTTGTTTTCTTGTTTTCAAGGCTCTTATTAACAACCTAAAATCACCTTGCTCAAACGTGTGTTTACGCCTTAGGTATCTGTCTTTTCCTCCCCGTATATAAGCTTCATGAAAGCAGGGACGTAGAACAGTGCCTAACATGGCATACTCTAAATGTTCAATAAATATGTGTTAAGTAAACAAATGAATACTAGGCACCCATGAGCAAAGCCCACACAATCCCTGTCCTCACGCAGCTGTCTAGTTGGAGGTGGGGGAGCGCAGGGGGGGTTGCTAACTGTATGACCTCGAGCAAGCAAGTTCATAATTGACTTCCTTTTTTTTTTTAAGATTTATTTATTTATTCAGAGAGAGGAAAAGAGAGGCACAGACACAGGCAGAGAGAAAAGCAGGCTCCATGCAGGGAGCCCAAACGTGGGACTTGATCCCAGGTCTCCAGGATCACACCCCGGGCTGCAGGCGGCGCTAAACCGCTGCGCCACCGGACCTGCCCTCATATCTGACTTCCAATCTGTAAGCAAACTAATAAAGGTACTCACTTAGTAGGAGTTTTGTAAGAATAAGCTAATTCACATAACACACGTGAGTCACTGCTGTAAACGTTAATTGCGATTATTCTCAAGCTACACTGAGAAGAGAAGGGAGTTACCCACAGGAAGGCAGGGAGAACAGCATGTGTAAAGTTCCTGAGGGGGAGTGGGCCAGAGCTGAGCCTGCAGGACTGGGCACAGTGGGTGGTGGAAAAGACCTCCTGCGCTTGGAGACTTGAAACACTTTGGACTTTATCCTGAGATCAAAGGGTAGGACTGAAGGATTTTAACAGAGAAGTGCCTTGGCTTAAATTACTCTTTTTAAAAAGATTATATTTATTTATTGGAGAGAGTGTGAGCTGGGGGTGGGGGACAGGGGCAGAGGGAGAGGGTGAAGCAGGCTCTCTGCTGAGTAGGGAGCCCGACTTGGGGCTTGATCCCAGGACCCTAGGACCATGCCCTGAGCTGAAGGCAGTCTCTCAACTCACTGAGCCACCCAATTTGGGTGCCCCCCAAATTGCATTTTTAAAAACACCTCTCTGGCCACACAAAGGAAAAGGATTAGAGGGTGGGGACAGGGAGACCTGGAAGTGATCGCCACTGAGGTAGTGGCTGTGGAGATGGAGGAACTGACATGATTTATAAAAAAAAAAAATTAGTGTGATTTGTGATTAATTAGTTATGGGAAGCGAAAGGACAGGCATCGCAGATGGTTGCCAAGGCTCTGGGAAATCAAAAAAATTAGGATTCCCTACATCTAAACACAGGGCTATCACTTAATTCGTCGTAGGGGGAGAGATATACAAAGTCACTGGAAAAAGCCACCTGGACTCCAGGCCTGCAAAATTCAAACAGAACTTGATCTGAGTTAAAAGCAGGCTGGGAAGAGGCTGCACAAATTACCAGGCCAGTCAACCTGCTGAATGGGAGAAGATATTTGCAACTAATATATCTGATAAGGGGTTAATATCCAAAATATCCAAAGACTTAGACCACTCAACACCAAAAACAAAACAAAACAAAAAAACCAAATGATCTGATTAAAAAGGGACAGAAGACTTATACAGACATTTTTCAAAAAAAGACCTCCAGATGGCCAACAGACACATGGAAAGGTGCCCAACATCACTCATCATCAGGGAAATGCAAGTTAAAACTGCAATGAGATGTTGCCTCACACCTGTTAGAGTGGTTAGAATCAAAAAGACAAGAAATAACAAGTGTTGGTGAGGGTTTGAAGAAAAAGGAACCTCAATGCACTGGTGGTGGGAATGAATGTACATTGGTGTGCAGCCCCTGTGGAAAACAGTATGGTTCCTCAAAAAATTAAAAATAAGTTCAGTAAAAAAAAAAAATTAAAAATAGGAAAACCAAATGATCCAGTAATTCCCCTACTGTGAATTTACCCAAAGAAAATGAAAATACTAATTCAAAAAGACATATGCACCCCTATGTTTATCATAGTATTATTTACCATAGCCAAAATGTGGAAGCAACCCAGGTGTCCCTTGACAGATGAAGAGATAAAGAAGATGTGTCTATATATACATATATTTATAAAATGGACTATATATATATATATATATATATATATATATATATATAATGGACTATTCTCAGCCAGAAAAAAGAACGAGATCTTGCCATTTAGGATAACATGGATGGACCAAGAGGGTATTATACTAAGTGAAGTAAGTCGGACAGAGAAAGACAAATATCACATGAATTCACTTATATGTGGAATCTGAAAAACAGAACAAACAAATAAATAAACAAAAAGTAGAAACAGACCCATAAATACAGAGAACAAACTGACAGTTGCCAGAGGGGAGGGAGGTGGGCGGTTGGGCAAAGTGGGTGAAAGGGAGTGGGAGACCCGGGCTTCCAGCTCTGGAATGAACGAGTCACAGGGTACAGCACAGGGAATATAGTCAATGGTGTTATGACAGCATTCTGGTAGATGGTACCAGATGGTAGTGATGCTTGTGGTGAGCGTAGCACGAGGTGCAGACTTGTTGTATCACTGTGTTGTCCACCTGAATCTAATGTCACATCGTGTATCAACTATACTTCAACTCAAAATAAAACAAACCAACAAAAACTTACTAGGCCAGTGATCTAGAAGGAAGCCAGAGCATATGACTTCAAATCTGCCTTCGCTGAAGTGGGAAGGAATGCAGCTGTTCCCTCCCCCCCACACACACCCCCACTGGGGCAGGCGCTACTCTTTACTTGGTCTGTACTGGATAGATGGTATAATGGGTCAAGAGAAAGAGTGTGTCTGGGGTTGGGAAGAGGAAGGAGGACAAACGTCAAAGCACAGAGATGGACACAGGTGTAGGTCTCTGCGGCTGAGGATTTTGCAGTATAGCTGAAATATAAAAGCTTTGCCTTCCTGATTTATTCATTTGTCATTCAACAAACTTTTTTTTTTTAAATCTTTTTTTTTTAATTTTTTATTTATTTATGATAGGCACACAGTGAGAGAGAGAGAGGCAGAGACACAGGCAGAGGGAGAAGCAGGCTCCATGCACCGGGAGCCCGATGTGGGATTCAATCCCGGGTCTCCAGGATCGCGCCCTGGGCCAAAGGCAGGCGCCAAACCGCTGCGCCACCCAGGGATCCCTCATTCAACAAACTTTATGAGGCATTCCTCAGAGCCAGGCTCTCTCTGCTCTGGGTCGTGCTGGGGACAGAACTAGGAAGGAAACATTCACAAACCAACCTGTCCTTCTTGGGGACAGAGATAAAGAACAAGTAAGTGTGTGCATGCGTGTGTGTGTGTGTGTGTGTGTGTGTGTTAAACTTGTGAAAAAGTGCTTTGAATCTAGAGACTTTTTGAAGGTAAGAACAGGGAAACCCAGCCCCATCCTCTCAGCAGGAGGCCGACTCTACCTACAAAAGCTCCCTTCCCTATAAGCAACAATGGTTCTGCCCCTCAGGAAGGAAGAACTTTCCTTGTGCACAGACAGGGTCTTTGAGATCTTAGAGGTTTGGTTCAGACACCAAGACAAGCCGCGACCTCTGGACAGCGGTTGTCACACCTCTCGGCCTCCCCATCTGTGTGATGGGATCCGTAAGCCCTTTAATGAAGAAGGGCCTAGTATCTGACCACCGCAGAAAAGATAGTTTTCCTTTCCCGTCCTCCCCACATTGAGAGCTGGGAATCGGCATGACCCCTTGCTGGCCTTTCTGGTTAGCCAGAAAATGCCAAGAAGAAACCACCATTGACTGACTGAGCACTGACTATGTGTAAGGCATCATCTTCAACCCTCAAACCAGGACGAAAAGGGTATGGCATGGCCAAAGACCAGGGTGTAAAAAGCTGGAACTGACCTGAAAAAAGCCATCATCTGTGGAGGTCAAGGGTATAAATGCGGAGATTCATAACTGCTGTCTTCCTGTTCAGGGCCCCAGGTTGGATGCCCACAAAGATGGACAAGATGTTATCCTTCTTTTCCTGGAAATGGTCACAATCCTGTGGGCACAAACCGACTTCCGGATCAATTATTACAACCCCATGCCTCTGGAGTTATGTGCCACCAACAGGAGCCCCAGGCACTAAGCAAGTGATTATCTATACCGAGGCTGAAGGTCAAGGAAGGCTCCTTGGAGGAGGTGGAAATGGAGCTGGGCCTTTCAAGGAAAATAGTATTTTGGAAGGCAAAAGCGGAATGGAGGCAAGGAGAACATTCTACACACACTTCAGAGATGTTCAGAGATGGACAGGCCATCTATTAGCTTGGATAAGTCACTTCACATTCCTGGGTTTCAGTCTCCTCTTTGTAGAACAGAAGTGATATAATATATGTAAATGTTCACACAGTGCCAGGTATAAAATAAGCACTCGGCAGACAGTGGGTTATACAACACTGTGTTATGACAGTATGACATTTTCAAGGTTCCTGTGAGTGGCCCAATGAGGCTAGAGCTTAGGGGGGTGTGTGTGTGTGTTTGCGTGTGTGCGTGCGTGCGTGCAGTGAGGAAAGAAACTGCAAAGTCGAGTTGAGAGTTTGCAGGGGTCCTTGAACGCCACTCTAGAATGTGGCATTTCCCAGAAGTAATTGACCCAATGCTATGACTTGGGAATAATGACATTAACAGCTAACACTGCACAGCTTCCTACATGCCAGGCGCTGTTCCAAGCCCTGTACGGTAACTGGCCAAGATCACAAAGCTGGCAAGAGTGGGTTGAGACTCGAGTTTTTCTTGCTCGAAATCGCATGCTGTCAAAAATAATTCTAATAACAGTGAAAACTACCATTTACCGAGACTTACACATACCATTTTGATCAAGCCTCACGATAGTCATGGAAAGTTGGGGCTCTCACAGATTACTGAGCTGAGGCTCCCGAGGTTGGGATGTTCGTGGCCTTACCACTGGTAGCTGATAGAAAACTGGGAGCCATGGAAGCTAGACTCCCAACTCCTTCAAAAGAACCTACTGTTGGGTAGGGGGCTACTTGATTGACAGCTATTGCCCCTTTGGCTCCTCCATCATGTTCAAGCAGAGGCCACAGCCAATGATGAGCATGTGAGGTACATACGAGTGCCAGCCTTTTCCCATCTGGCATTGGGCTCTATGAGTGGATATCCTCGGCTCATGGACTCCCTATCTGCCTGGTCAAGATTTCCTCAAAACTGCTTTGCAGTCTGGGGGTGCCTGGGTGGCCCATTGGGTTGGGTGTCCCACTCTTGATTTCGGCTCGGCTTGTGATCTCGGGGCTGTGAGATTGAGCCCTTTGTCAGGTTCCATGCTGAGCATGGGACCTGCTTAAGATTCTCTTGCTCTCCCTCTCCCCTTCCTCCCCACCCTGCCTGCTTGCTCTCTCTCTCTCTCTCAAAAACCAAACCAAACCAAATTGTGCTGCAGTCTGAAGCTCTTCGTTTCCACTCATCTAGCAGGTGTCAGTCTTAAGTCACGGTCTGTAGGCCCTCCATAACTACTGCTCCCATCCCTCTCATAGTTCACAGGCATTTCCCCAATAAATGGCTCATACACCTAATCCTATCTTGGCATCTGCTTCTTGGAGGACCCAAACTAAAACATCAACCATGTACTCTCAACAATCCTGCCTCTTGCAGCTGGCCCTCAAGGTTGACAAATCAGTTCATAGCCACAAATTCATTTCACGATGACAGAAAGCATTTTCAGTAACCCAGTGTCTGAACATGTGGGAGCCTGTCATGATAGCCTGGTGGCCATAAGCAGGAAGAGCGGCACCCAGGAGGGATGGGGATGTACCTGCTGCCCCAGGTTGCTCTGCAAGCTGGCAGCTTGGCTTCCTGATCCATGATCTGGTTCTGACACAGAAATAGACTCAGGGAAAAGAGGAGGCTTCAACAGGCTCCACTCAGTGATGGATCAAACCATCTCTCAAAAATAGCCACCCACCTTGCTCTAATTCATACTTCCTATGCTGACTTCTCACTTGAGATTTGTTGTCTGGAAAGAACTCACTCACCAGGAGAAGGTGACTTTGGCAGCCAGTAGAGTCAAAGCCACATGGATACCTTCTATGAGAAAAAGTCCCAAATTCCCTGACCTTTAGGTGGGAACCTTCTATGTTGCTCAATATTGTTTGGGAGCTTCTTAGGAAAGCAGTATTTCAGGTCCCACCCTCACCTGCTGAATTAGGATCCCAATAACATTTGAGAAGCTCCGTTCTATTGTGCTCTGCCCCTCCCTGCTCCTTGGTGATTGTGATATCCATGCAAGGCAATATTATTCAGCAATTAAAAAAAAAAAAAAAAAAAGGACTAGCACATGCTGCAAAATAAATCAACCTTGAAAACATCATGCTAAGTGAAAGAAGTTAGTTACAAAAGATAGCAAGCACACTGTAGGATTCCATTTACATAAAATGTGCAGGAGGGGCAAATCCATAGGGATGGAAAATAGGATGATGGTTCCTAGGAGTTGGGGTGGGGAAAGGCGGAGGGAAATGGGGAGTGACTAATGATGGGTAGGGGGTTTCATCTGGGGAAGATCAAAACGTTCTGAAATTGGTTGTGATGATAGCTGTATGACTCTGTGAACATACTATGAACAATTGAATCATGTGCTGGAGATGGGTAGGTTGTATGGTTTGTGAATTACATCTCCGCGAAGCTAGTATATGTGTAAGAGAGGGTCTGGCTCACAGAATTGTTGTGAAGACTCAATAAAACCACATGTGTAAAGCTAGAGTAGCCACCGTGGAGCAGACACAGACCCTGCCCTTCAGTAGCTCACAGTTTATTGAAAGAAATGACAAAGGCATAAGAAACAATACATCCAAAAATGAATGAACAGTGATTTCTGAATGAAGCAACAGATAACCTATTTGGCAGACCATAAGAGAGAGAAGTAACTTGCCTCCCCATCCATCCATCCATCCATCCATCCATCCATCCATCCATCCACCCATCCATTTATCCTTCTGTTGATGCACGCAATAATTACCTGGCACCTATCATAGGTAGGTCATCCACCCACCCATCCATCCATCCACCCGTCCATCCACCTGTCCATTCATCCACCAGCCAGCCAAACAGCCAGCCATCCCTCTGTCCACCCAATAATTACTTGACACCTATTATATGCTGGATACGGGGAGCTGAGATGAATTGCATGGGAGACAGGCATGCAAACAAATAGGTTCCATTGCAGCATGACAAATGCCTTGGAGGGGATGCAGCCTGAGTCCAAGGGAAGGGATGGTAAATTAACTGCAAAGGCCAGAAAGGGTCTCTCCAAAAGTAGATATCCGGGTCCTTCTCTTTTTCCTAATATAACTCATTTTCTCTTTCAAGCTAAAAGGCAATCCTTGCCGACTGAAACAAGCCAAACTCTAAGAAAGAGAAGAAAGATTGCTACCCTTAAAAAGAAAACTGTCAGTTATTTTACCAGCAAAAAAAAGGGGGGGAGGGGCTTATTCAGAAATAACAGAAAATTGCTATTTTGAACTCTTGAAAAACAGCAAATGCAGGGAGAGGTTTTCTGTGAACTCCCCTTATCTGTCAAAAGACAGACTCTCCAAAAGGACTCATGGTAAGCAGTCCTCTCCCGTGGAATTTTGTCACCCAAGGAGGACTGACTCTTATCACGGAAGAAGAGACTATAAGTCAACACCACACCCAGACAAACTTTGTCATAAGGGATTGTATCTCTCATCCATTCTTCATCTTTCCTAAAACTCATTTGTTCTCCCCTAAGAGACCTATATCCTCCTTTCCTTTCCCCTATCAAAATGGGTATTTAAACCTGAATTCGAAGCAAACTCAGAGAGTCACTTGTGTTTTCCTGAGTATCTGCCCTGTATGCCCAAGGTATACACGGTAACAAACCCAAATTTTCCCCTTGTTAATCTGCCTGTTTATAGCAGGGGTCTCGGACAAGAACTCAGAAGAGTAGGGAGAAAATTATTTTGCCTCTCCCCCAAAAGCGGTGGAGGGTGAGGGGAAATAAAAGACACTTCCAGGTTTCTAGTGCAGGCTACTGGATAGATGGCAATGGCCCTGTGAAAGATGGGGACAGAGAGGGGAACGTCCTGGGATGAGCTGGGAGTACAAGCCCAGGTGGCCCTCAGAAGAGAGGTGGCAGGCTGATATTTGTCACCTGGACCAATGCAATAGCTCTTTCGTGCCTACCTGCTTTAGCTCTCGGTGACTTCCAGTCCACTTTTCACACAGCAGCAGGAATAGACCTTTGAAAATCCTTTCCCCTGTGTAAAAACCCTTTAAGGTTTCTCACTGCTGTTAAAATAACATCTAGACAGAGGGCACCTGGCTGGCTCAGTCAGGAGAGTGTGTGACTCTTGATCTTGGGGTTGTGAGTTTGAGTCCCACGTAGCGCATGGAGCCTACTTAAAAAGAATAAACAAATAATTTTCAAAAATAAATTTTTAGCCTCTTTACTGTGGCTTCAAGGCCCCGTACAAGCTCACTAATGCCTTTCTCTCCAATCCCGTGCCACTTTATGCCCTGCCTCCCCTGTTCCAGCCCCACTGCCCTTCTTTCTAGTCCTTGAACTCTTCTCATATCAGGGCCTTTGCACTTGCCCTCAGCTCTGCTCCACTGGGCAGGCTCTTCCCCCAGTGCCCCACTGGTGCCCCACTGCCTGGCTCATTCTCACTGTTTCGGTGCCCCCTGAAGTATCACCTCCCACCTAAGGCCTTTCATGACCATCCTACCTAAGGCAGCACTGCGGCAACTTTGCCCACTCCCGTCAGAGTCATCACATTGGCTGTCCTTCTGATGAAGGACAGTTGGAAGAAAGGCAGGCAGGGACAAGAGGCACCGGCCCTAAGAGGAAACCACCCTTAAAAAGGATTTTACACCACCCTGGAAGGAGCCCCCCTTCCTTTCCCTTGTGATAGATAGATGACAGAAAGCTGATTGAATGACAGGTGCAGGGAGGGTTCATCAGATTAACAGCCCTCCAACAAGCCCATAAGAACCCCCTAGATTTAGAAATTCCGATGGCAACCTCCTTGGGCAACCCCCATCAGGAGCTTTGTAACTATTACTTTACTGTCGCTCAATAAGCTTTGCTTTGCTGCCCACCACTCTTCGTCTGGTCTACCCCCCTCGTTCTTCGACGTGGTGTGACCAAGAATAGCAGGTCCCAAAGGAGGAAGAAACCCTGTAACAATTCTAGCCTGCCCATCTTACCAGACCGTAAACTGCGCCAAGTCAAGGGCCCACGTGTGTCCTGCTCACCATCGCCTGGCACAACGTCTGCCTCAGTCAGAGTAGGTGTGCCGTACATTTAGTTTGAATGAACAAATGGCCATATGTTTGTGAGCCATCAACATGCGTATGACAGAAGGAGTTGGTGGAGGGGGGAAGAGAGAACATCAAAACCCCAGGGAAGGCCCACATGGTAGGGACAGTGAGGAAGACTGAGCAGTACCTGGACAGGTGGAAACAGTGACAGCGATGCTGGCTGGCTGGCATCTGTAAATCCATCCAGACAGGCTTTGTAAGACAAGGATGACTAGAGGCGTTCACTCCTGAAGGAGATGAGCCCATAGGAGAGACAAGATCCCAGAGGGGGTGAAGAATCAGGAGACAGGGTCCCCAAGGAATGAGGAAGGGGTGGAGGACTTAGGCTGGGCTAGAGGACTGTGGTTCCCTCCATTGTCCCTCCTCAGGAGGAGAGGAAAGGGTTCCAAGGCAGTGTCTCCAGGCTCATCCTGAATTACTCCTCCCCGGCTTCTTCCATATACTCCAGCCACACTGGCCCTTTCACCCTGTAGGACCTTTGCATTAGCTGGGGCCTCTAGAGGACTCACTTTCCCTGGCTGGCACCTTTCTCATTCACCAGGTCTCAGCTCAATCGTCTCCCCCTTCCTCAGTGGTGCCTCTTTGATCCCCTTTCATTGCACTCTGCTTAATACCTTCCCAGAATGCATGAAAGGCTAGAATGTATTTGCATCTATGGGGACAGGGGCCTGGTAGGTCTTATTCATGCTTATGTCTTCAGTTCCTAGCCCCCAATAGGTGCTCACCACCCTTCCTACTCACCCAGCTGCCGGAACCAGAAAGACCCAGACATAGTGCGTTGCTCCTCTCACCCCATTCCCCCACCACGTCCAGCCAATTGGGAAATCCTAGATCCCGACCCCAGACTGACCCAGCTCTACCTTCCATGCCAGCTGGTCTCAGCTTGGGTCTCCTCTCCACCCCCTTCTGCTCTGTATAGCAGCCAGAGTTATCTTGCTAAAGTGCCAATCCCGACCCGCCACTCCCCTGCTCCATTCATCCCTTCAGCATCTGGTCATTGCTTTCAGAACCAATTTCCGATGTCTTGACAAGGGCCTCCCAAACTGTCTGGCCTCTGCTCCTCCTGCCCTCCTTACACATGGGTGCTCCTTCTGACCGCGCCGGGATGCTGGTGGGGGTGGTCTTGCTCACCATGCCATCCCAGCTGTTTAGCCCAGGATAGCACCTGGAGCAGCCCTCCTCCCCAGCTCCCTTAACCAAAAGTTGATGGAACTGGAGGAGCAGAAGGCAGTTTTGCAGGAGTTGTAAAAGTGGAGAGGTTTTGTTGTTTTGCAGAATGGGGAGTAATGGTTTGGAAGCAGCAACAGAGAAGGCCACTTCTGGGAGGAGGTGGGAGTGTGGGCAGACAGGTCCTCAGGGAAGCAATGCCAGAGGAAGTCAAGTTCTCCAGGATGTACAAGGTTTGGGAGTGAGCCAGGCCCTGGAGGTGGGTCCAGGGGTGAAGGGTGCAGACTTTGGGTCCTATAGGTTTACAAGCCATCAACATACAGGTGATAGAAACCATATAATCCACTTAGTTCCTGAACCCCAGGCAGAGCAGTGAGTCGTGGGAGACCTTATTGTCAGATTGGAGACCGCAGGGCCTGATTGGATGTGACCCAGAAGTCCCAACTGCGGTCAGCCTGAACTGGCTGGTGAAGCTGGGCTCTCACGGGTGCTTTGGACACACTGTCCAAATTCCCAGCAGTGCTGGCGCTGATACTGAGGTAGGAGGATCACAGAAGAATCCACTTATCTGGGGAGGCCTTGAATCAGCACTGGGATATAAAAGAAAGGAGATTTGGGTTTGGGTGGAGGGCAGGGCTTGTGTGGGCGCTGTCGGGAAGGCCAAGTCACCCCTCCCCACAGATCCCCCAGCTCGCCCCGAATGCTGGCAACAGCCTCCGCATCTGTCTCTCTCCCCGGCTCCCTGACATCTCTTCTGCACGCAGCAGCTAGAATCATTTTTCAAAAATGTAAATGAGACCGTGTCACTGGCTTCACACAGCTGAAATCCTGTTACAGGCTCCCCGGGACTCTTGAGACAGGAACTGGTCATGGTATTTTCCAAACTGCAGGGGTAAGGGAGATGATTTTAGGTGGGACGTGGAGGAATGTAACCAATTTTTTTTTAAGCTTCAGCTGTGGATTAGAAAAAATGTAAGTGGTATGTCGAACCTTTGATTTGATGAGGATTCTTGCTCAGGGTAAGGATACAAAGGGAGCCAATTGAAAGACAATGTTGAAGGAAATAGTACAAATGGAGGCTCATGAACAAGGTACTTGAATGATAGAGGCCCCTTCTTGGTCTCATCTGGGCCTCCCTGGCTCTTGCTGTATGGCCTGCAAGTCCTTGAAGATGTCACCCACTAGTCCACTAGGAATGTTCTGGATGTTCTCCCCAGGCCCAATCCTCCCCCCACCCACTCCACGCCCCCTCATCCCTCGTCCTTGGGATCTACTGCAACATCACTCACTGGTGGGGGTTTTCTTGCGGTCGGGGGCATATCTCACAGGCCCTGCTACTTGCCCTTCACAGCACTTCTGCAGTTTGTGAAGGTCTATTTTGTGTCTGGATTAAATCCACAGCTCCCACGAAAATGCAAACTTCTTGAAGCTGGGCTGTGTCGTGCTCGCCATGGTGTGCCCGGCACCTACCATAGCAACAGCCACGTATGAAGCACTCATTTGAATGAATGAATAAATGAATGAGCAAATGAATGAGCCAGGGACTTGATCTAGAGACTCCTGATTGTTTTTTTTTTAATTTATTTAATTCTTTATTTATTCATGAGAGATGCAGAGAGAAACAGAGAGAGAGGCAGACACACAGGTAGAGGGAGAAGCAGGCTTCACACAGGGAGCCTGATGCGGGACTCGATCCCGGGACTCCAGGATTGCACCCTGGGCTGAAGGCAGGCTCCAAACTGCTGAGCCACCCAGGGATCCCCAAGGCTCCTGATTGTTGACACTACCCACTGTGTGGCTGCCTCGGTGGAATTAGGAATCGCACTGGCACAAGCCTTTGAACGTCCCACCTTTTCATTTTGCACCAGGCTTCACAAATTATACAGTTGGTCCCGAGCAGAGGAATTCAGGAAATTAGGAAGTGTGGATAATGGGGGTGAGATATGGCAGGGGGCATTGACTTCTTCCAGAACATGGCTGTGAAAGAAGGATGGATGGGGTTGTAGCCTCTCGCTCTTTCTCGATCTGGTCCAGGCTCTGCCCTGGAATCAGGGAGACCAGATCTGGGCCCTCTTCCAGAGCAGCCGCAGGATTGATGTGCAGGTGGGGTCAGGGGCTTCTACCCCAAGTTTCCAAGTGCTTCCAGCCACTGTTCTCTGACCTTGAGCTTGGCTTTTTGCTCCAGCCTCCCCCCACCCCTCATTGTTTGCTTTTCTCAGACACCTCAGATCTCTGATGCCAGACCTCTGCTACAGAAAGGTTTAAGTCCAATATATATACATATTGTTTGTTTTTTAATTCTTTTTTTAAATAGTATTTTATTATTTTTTAAGATTTTATTTATTTATTTATTTATTTATTTATTTATTTATTTATTCATGAGAGACACAGAGAGAGAGGGAGAGGCAGAGACACAGGCAGAGGGAGAAGCAGGCTCCATGCAGGAAGCCCGACGTGGGACTCGATCCTGGGTCTCCAGGATCATGCCCTGGGCTGAAGGCAGCGCTAAACCGCTGAGCCACCCAGGGATCCCATAGTTTTTTAATTCTTAAATTTTTTTTTTTTTTTGAGCCTGGAGAATAATGTAGCAAGCACCCATGTGCTCATCACCCAGAATAATCAACTGTTAACATTCTTGTACCAGATACATTTTTTATGTAAAATAAAGAGGACACCACAGATAAAGCTGAAGGCCTCTTTGTACCGCTCCTGGGTTCAATTCCTCCCCCTCCCTTGATTCCCAGGAACTGCTGTTATTATTAATCTGATTTGTATTCTTCTAATCTAGTTCTATGAACAAAACAGTGTGTTCCTAGTAGCATTATTTGTAATGGCCAAAATGTGGAAACAACAACAAAATGTGGAAACAACAATCGGCTCATCAGCCGATGAACAGATCAACAAAATGTGATGTATCCACATAATGGAATATTACTAAGCAATAAAAAGAAATTTGGACGGGCACCTGGGTGGCTTAGTGGTTGAGGGATCCTGGGGTCCTGGGATTGAGTCCCACATCAGGGTCCCTGCATGGAGCCTGATTCTCCCTCTGCCTGTGTCTCTGCCTCTCCCTCTCTCTCTGTGTCTCTCGTGAATAAATAAATAAAATCCTAAAAGAAATTTTGGATGGCCACTACATGCTAACTTGGATCAGCCATATAAAGAAAAAAAAACATTATAAAGAAATATATCAGACACAAAAGGCTATATGTTATAGGATTCCATATCCACAGAGTAGGCAAATCCACAGAGACAGAAATGAGATTTGTAGGTGCCAAAGTTGTCGCTAGGTGGGGAAGAAGGAGAAGTAATACGTGGCTGCCCAGTAGGCATGACGCTCCGTTTTTGGGTGATAAACATGTTCTGGAATTAGATGGTGGCGATGGATGCTCTGTAAATATAATAAAAACCACTGGAAAAGGGGGTGCCTGGTTGGCTCAGCCAGAAAAGCATACACCTCTTGATCTCAGGGTCATGGGTCAAGCCCCACAGTAGGTGTAGAGATTATTTCAAAATAAATAAAACTTAAAAAAAAAAAGCCACACTGAAATGTGCATTTCAAAATGGCTAAAATACAAATTTTGTTATGTGAACTTTATCTCAATAATAAAAACCAGAATGTGATTTTTAAATATTTTCCTAAATTCTCCCATACTGTGGATTATTTCCACACCTTGTTGACTCACTCAACATTATACTGATACGTGTAGGTCTGTCTGGTTCATTTATTTTGCTGCTCAGTTGTTTTTTATTTCTTATTTTTTCCTACCAGTGGACATTACAGTTGATGCAATTTTTCTCTCCTAGAAGTGCTGCCGTGAACAGACTTAACAATGTCTCCTGGGGCACATTTGGGAGAATTTCTCTAGGGATATATAATTGCTGGACTATGGGGAATACAAATTTTCAAAATATTGTCAAATTGTTCTCTAAGTGGTGGTGTCGATTACACTCCCATCAGCAGCCTGTGACTTTCTGGGAGTCCCTACGCCTGAAGCCTATTATTATCAGACTTTGATTTTACCTACCTGAAGGCTGTGCTGTCTCAATTTACAGTGGTACTCCTTTTATTTCCAGTTATATTTTTTCATTTCTTTTTCCTTTTTCCTCCTTTTTTTCCTTCCGTCCACTTCCCCCTTCCTTCCTTCCTTCTCTTCCTTTCATGGTATTTTCCAGGCTCTTTGGACCTTTACACTTCCATATGGGTCTAGAATGAGTTTGTCCAGACCATAAAAAACTGTTTTGAATAGTTTTGAAATCATTGATTTATTTGTAAGTTACCTTGCATCATTACCTTATTGAACCCATCCATGAGCAGATTATACATTTCCATTTATTTAGGTCTTCCTTTACTTCTTAAAATAGACTTTTTAAAAAAGATTTTATTTACTTATTCATGAGAGACACACAGAGAGAGAGAGAGAGAGAGAGAGAGAGAGGCAGAGGGAGAAGAGGTTCCCCACAAGGAGCCCTATGTGAGACTCAATCCTGGATCATGCCCTGAGCAGAAGGTAGACGCTCAACCGCGGAGCCACCCAGGCGTCCCTAGACTTTCTTTTTTTTTTTTTTTTTTTTAAGATTTATTTATTTACTTATTTATGATAGACAGAGAGAGAGAAAGAGAGAGAGAGAGAGGCAGAGGAAGGAGGAGGGAGAAGCAGGCTGCATGCCAGGAGCCTGTTGTGGGACTGGATCCTGGGACTCCAGGATCGCGCCCTGGGCCAAAGGCAGGTGCTAAACCGCTGAACCAGCCAGGGATCCCCTAGACTTTATTTTTTTTAAAGATTTTATTTATTTACTCATAGGCACACACAGAGAGAGAGAGAGAGAGGCAGAGACACAGACAGAGGGAGAAGCAGGCTCCAGGCAGGGAGCCCGACGCGGGACTCGATCCCGGGACTCCAGGATCATACCCCAGGCTGCAGGTGGCGCCAAACCGCTGCGCCACCGGGGCTGCCCTAGACTTTATTTTCTAAAGCAGTTTTAGGCTCATGGCAAAATTGAGCAGAAAGTACAGAACTCCCATATACTTCTTGCTTCCCACACCCATAGCTTCTCCACTGTCCATGTCACCTGCATCTGCACATCCCACACCAGGGCACTACATTTGTTATACCTGATGATCCTATATTGACACATCATTGTCACCCGAAGTCCATAATTTACATTAGGGTTCACTCTTGGTGTTGTAAATCTTCTGTATTTTTTTAAAGATTTTATTTATTTATTCATGGGAGACACAGAGAGGCAGAGACACAGGCAGAGGGAGAAGCTCCCTGCAGGGAGCCGAATGTGGGACTCGATCCCAGGACCCCAGGATCAAGACCTGAGCCAAAGGCAGATGCTCAACCATTGAACCATCCAGGCATCCCAATCTTCTGTTTTTTTTTTAAAAGATTTATTTTTATTTATTTATGATAGAGAGAGAGAGAGAGAGAGATTTATTTTTATTTATTTATGATAGAGAGAGAGAGAGAGGCAGAGACACAGGCAGAGGGAGAAGCAGGCTCCATGCCGGGAGCCCGATGCGGGACTCGATTCCGGGTCTCCAGGATCGCGCCCTGGGCCAAAGGCAGGCGCGAAACCGCTGAGCCACCCAGGGATTCCCAATCTTCTGGATTTTGACAAATGTACGATCCAGGGATTCCCAATCTTCTGGATTTTGACAAATGTTACGATGGCATATATCCACCATTATAGTATCATGAGGAATAATTTCACTGCAGTTAAAATGTCTATGCTCTGTGTATCCCTGTCCTCTCTTCTCCCACAACCCCTGCGACCACTGATCTTCTATCATAGTTTTGTCTTTTCCAGAATGTCCTATAGTTGGGAATCATACAGCATGTAGCCTTTTCACATTGCCTTCTTTCACTTAGTGATATGCATTGAAGTTTCCTCCATGTCTTTTTGTGGCTTGAGAGCTTAATTTTTTTAAGAACTCAATAGTATCGGGGATCCCTGGGTGGCGCAGCGGTTTAGCGCCTGCCTTTGGCCCAGGGCGTGGTCCTGGAGACCCGGGATCGAATCCCACATCGGGCTCCCGGTGCATGGAGCCTGCTTCTCCCTCTGCCTATGTCTCTGCCCCTCTCTCTCTCTCTGTGACTATCATAAAAAAAAAAAAAAAGAACTCAATAGTATCCCATTGTCTGGATGTGCCACAATTTTCCATTCATCTACCAAAGGAGATCCTGGTTTGTTTCCAGTTTGGGCAATTATAAACAAAGCTACTATAAATATCTGTGTGCAGGTTTTGGCACAGACATAAAATTTCAGCTCATTGGGGTAAGTGTCAAGAAGCATGATTGCTGGGGCGCCTGGGTGCTTCAGTTGTTAAGCGGCTTCCTTGAGCTCAGGTCATGATGCCAGGTTCTGGAATTGAGCCCTGTATTGGGCTCCCTGCTCAGTGAGGAGTCTGCTTCTCTTGCTCCCTATGCTGCCCACCCCCCACACTTGTGCTCTCTGGTTCTCTCTGTCAAATAAATAAATAAAATCTAAAAAAAAAAAAAAGAAGAAGCAGCATGATCGCTGAATTGTATGGTAAGAATATGTTTAGGTTTGGATTCCTTTACATAAAAAAAAGTCGTATAATTTTCTGAGAAAACATCTAGCAATTTTTTGTTATATATATTCCTAGGTCTTTTAAAATTTTTGTTGCTATTGGCATCCTTCTGATTATGTTTTGTTTCCTGTTGCTAAATCCAATAAGCATTCAATAAGAATGCTACTGATTTATGTAGGATCAGCTAGTATTCAGCAATTCTAGTAAATATTCTTATAATTTAGTATTAAACTAAATACTTTGAATGTAGATTAATTTATTTTCTAAATATAAAATAAATCGTATTCAGGTAAGGATGAGGTTAACTCTTCCTATTTCTTAAGCTTTAATTTTTTTTACTATTAGCTAGAAATGCCAGTAAACTTGTGAATAGAGAGCATTCTAATTTTTTTATGGGAATGCTAGAATTTCACCCTAAACTATGATGCCTAGACATTTGGCAAATACCCTTATCAAGTTGATGTATTACCCTACTCATCTTAATTTTCTAAGATTAAGAAAAAATGTGTTTAATTTCATCAAATGATTTTTGCACACTTATTAAAGGGATCATACACTTCTATTCTTTTAATGTATTAAGGTTCCGAATATGGGAATTGTTTTCTTGGTGTTAAACAATCCTTGCATTTTTGGCTAAACTCTGTTCTATACTTCTATAAAATATGGATTCCATTTTATTTTTTAGGATATTGCATCTATAATAATAACTAAGCTTGCTCTATAATGTTCTCACTTTGGATTGTCTTTGCCTGAGCTTGATGTCAAGACTATACTAGTATTAGAAAAATGAGTTAGGTGGCTTTCCCTTTTTTCCACCGTCTAAAACAATGTGCATAAAACAGGGTGTATGATCCAGGATTCCGAAGAGAAATAGAATAGAATGTATGTGCATATTTAAACAAACACAGACACATAGGCAGAGAGAGGGAGAAACTTATTAGAAAGAATTGGCTCATACTTACATAGACTGAAAAGTCCCAAGATCTGTGTCAGCAAGCTCAAGACCCCGGAGAGCTGATGTGTGTGTGGTTCCACCCTGAGTCTGAAGGTCTGAAGACCTGGGAGCCAGAAGAACTGATGGTGTAAGTATTAGTCCCAAAGACAGCAGGCTTGAGACCCAGAAAGATGTGATGCTTCTGTTTGAGTCAGAAAGCCAGAAAAGATTAGTGTGCCAGCCCACAGAGCAGCAGGCCAATTCTTTCTTACTCAGTCTTTTTTTGGGTTCAGGTCTTCAACTAATCGGATGAGGCTCACCCACAACATACAGGGCAATTTGTTTATCTGGTCAACCAATTCCTTTTTTATTTTTTACCTTATAGCTGTATATCAATCCAAGATTGATGTTGCCATCAGAACAACGTTTGCACGAAGACCCTTCACCAGATCAGAAATAATTGCTACTCTAATTTATTTACCATTCCATGTGTGGCAGGCAATCAGGTATCATACATGTCATCTCACTGGTCAACAAATTCCAATGTTAAAATCATCCAAAAAATACTCTGAGAGACATACCCAGTATAACATCTGACCGAATATCTGGGCACCCCATGGCCCAATCCAGTTGACACATGAAATCAACCATCATATGGAGAGAATGTGTTCTTTGAAGGTGTGGAAAACGCAACTCTAACCTCCTGAGCCTGTTAACCTTTTTACTGTGTTTGTTTGGGTCGGGAGGTTGGGTAACTTACTTTTCATGAGGATCATTTCTTTGGAACCATTCTGCCCTATGTGGGCTAGTCTTTACTGTGTCCCTTGACGAAGCCTGATTTGTCACTTGGTCCCCAAAAGACTAATAGGATCCAAGAGACAAAAGAAACCAAGAACAATGGCTATTTATTTTTTTAGAAACTACTGGTTTTGGGGCTATTCCTATTTAGGCATTTTGTATTTAGCATAGCAGTTACTAAGGTGTTTTTTTGTTTTGTTTTGTTTTGTTTTTTTTTAATGAAAGTGTTCTTTTTAACTAACCACGAGAGGGCAGTAATGGATCGAGAACGGGTACATGATAATAAAACCACTGACATTAGGTAGATAAAAAGATCCATGTTTCCTTTTCTGTTTGCAAGGACCTGAGACTTCAGGAAACTAAGAAACTTGTCTGAATCATATATTCCGATATATATAGAAAATCTGGAATTTTAACTTAGCTCTGACTCCAAAATTCATTGTTTCTGGGATGGGCACAGTAAATAATGACTCTTACGTCCTTCATATTTTCATTCCTTTCAGAGCAAGATAGTAGAGTGGCTAAGAGTTCAGTCTTAGGAGTCAGATGCTCTGGATTAAAATTCTGTGTGTTCCATCACATATTAGCACTGTGAGGGTGCTTCCTCATGTCTGTGGGGATATTAGGATTGAAGTCATAAAACTTGCAAAAATGAAATGAGATGAACACAAGAAGTGTTTAAAACAGCGCCTGGCACTTAGTAAGTACTTAATGAATTTGAGCTACTGTTATTAATAACTTAACCAATATTTATTTATTTATTTTTTAGATCTTATTTATTTACTCATGAGAGACACACAGAGAGAGGCAGAAACACAAGCAGAGGGAGAAGCAGGCTCTATGCAGGGAACCCGATGCAGGACTCGAACCAGGACCCCGGGATCACAACCTGAGCCCAAAGCAGATGCTCAGCCACTGAGCCACCCAGGTGTCCCTGAACCAATATTTATTAAATGACTCCTGTTCTGATGCCACCAGTGGAGGTACTCAGGATGGAGCAACTGGCACCCCTCCTTCCTGCAGCTTACATTCTAGGGAGGGAAATCCACAATTAGCAAAACTTTAAAACTTTTCTATTTTTTCAGCATGAGCCATGAAGGTGGTCAAAAATAGACTGTGGAAGGGGTGAGGGTAAGAAGCACCAGGCCTAGAGGGGCCTTAAAATTGAAAATGGGATGTCAGCGTCACCAAGTGACATCCAGCCAAGCCCACGGGGGGTGAGGGGGAACTTCTGGCTGTCCAGGTGCACACCCGGAAGCAGAACCTTGGCAGAGGGAGGAGGAGGGGTGAAGGCCCTGAGGCAGGACGAGGCCTGCCTCCTAGGAACCCCAAGAGAGGCCGCCTGGTGTTAGCTTTACCGTCAACGTGGCTAGGCCATGGTGCCCAGGGCTCTGGTCCCCGTCGCTGTGGCTCTGAAGGCACTTCTTGGAGGGGACGGATGTTTCCATCGCAGACTCTGAGCGACGCGGGCCGCCCTCCAGGCCCCGGGGCCGGGCCACAGCTGAAGGCCTTGGGAGCAGAGACTGAAGTCCCCGAGGAGGAAGGAAATCCTGCCCCCGGGGCAGCCCGGAGCCGCCGCTTGACCTCTCCGCTCCCAGCCCCAAGGCCCAGCAGCACCTGCCGGATTCCCAGGCCGCCCGCAGGTTGGGACTCGCTGCCTCCGCACCTGAGCCGCGGCGCCAGGAAACCTGCCTCCGCGCGACGGCAGCAGCGGCTTGGTCCTGCTTCTCTGCAACAGTCCGGACCGCGGGCTGGAGGGGGGGGGGTGCAGGAGGGAGGGGCCCGGGCCCCGGTGGGCGTGGGCGGGAGCCGAGGGTGCGGGGCCTCGCAGCCCGGGGAGGCAGGGGAGTCGGAGCGGGTGCTGGGGGGGGGGGCCTGGGGGCGCTCACGTGACCTGCGTGTGCGAGGCCGCTCTGGCTGCCGCGAGGACCAGGGCGGAGCAGGGGGCGCAGAGGAGGCCACGGCGGGCCGGGCCGGGCGCATCCACCTGCCGGCCGGGACGGGGCACGGGCGAGGGGACAGGTGCGCGGATTCTGGGAGTGGGGTGACGACGCGGCCGCGCCCACGGGGTCTGCTGACGGACTGGGTGCCGCTGCGAGGGCGGAGGGGTGCGGGGCGCCCTCGGGGCGCAGAGCCGGGCAGAAGGACAGAGCCGGCCTTTGCTGAGACCAGGAGGGTCGAGGGCCACGTGCACAGGCCTGGTTTTCTCTCCAGAGCTGGCTCTAGTTAGTCCGGGGAAAGGCCACGGGTTTTAGCTCCTGTGCCAGACCCTGTTAGGTTTGGGGGGGGGGGTGTGGGCGGCTGCTGTCTTAACAAGAGGGAAGGGATGCAGCAATTGATGAGCCGTGTCCACTCTGGGGACAGGATCCGACAGTGGCCACCGTGTGCCAAATATTTGTCATTCCTCATCCACCTGCACATACATGCTCATGGGTCTTTACTTAAAAGTGCCTGTGGCAGCAGCGCGGGTCACCCAGCCAGCTTCCCAAGACTCTCTGGACTTGTGGGATGCTTTCACTCCTGCCTGAGCCCAACGGGAGAGCCCCCAAAGCCAACACCTGTCAGCGTTTCACGCACTGCACCAGCTAGATAAAGAGGGCCTCTCAGCAGCCCTTTGGATCAGAGGTTCAACTACACAGAATTTGAAGCCCTGGTGAGGCCCTGATGGGCAACCACAGCCCACTGTTGTCTTCCTGAGTGGGCGGCTGACCTCCACCCACTGGGAAGTCTGTGGGGGGTTTTTTGGTTTGTTTGTTTGATTGGTTTTTTAGCTGGAACATATCTTTCAATCTCAGGAAGGCAATAATTAATGAACCTCTGCTACCTGATTGAAACTTTCTTCCCTAGATGGCCCCTGATGTGAGCACACACGGTAACCCAAGGCAGATTTAGAGTGAAGTATAGAGAACACTAACCCAAGAACTAAAACTTTAGCATTACTCTGTTTAAAGAAGAAATCTATGTACATTAAGTTTATATATATATATATATATATATATATATATATATATATATATACTTATCAAAGAACCTGAGCTTTCCTATATTTACAGGTTGGGTTTATTAGATTTATAAGAATGATCCACATCCTCAGGAAAGTTTTGTTTGTATCAGATAAGTGAGGTACCGAAAAGGAAACAAATTCTATTCATCTATAAACGCGTTTTAAAATATTTGAAGACACAGCTTTGTTAGAGGCCCATTTGGAACATTTGCTAAAACCCGTTAGATCCTCAAGATTTCTTAGCTGAGTTTTATTTTTTTTTTATTTATTTATGATAGTCATACAGAGAGAGAGAGAGAGAGAGAGGCAGAGACAGAGGCAGAGGGAGAAGCAGGCTCCATGCACAGGGAGCCCGACGTGGGATTCGATCCCGGGTCTCCAGGATCGCGCCCTGGGCCAAAGGCAGGTGCCAAACCGCTGCGCCACCCAGGGATCCCTCTTAGCTGAGTTTTAAAGATTAAGAGAGAACTAGTGTTTTGATTTAATCATTTTAACGATAGAAACGAATTGCGGGCACTAAAACTTCGGAATAGCCTTTCTGTGTTCCAAAACCACTCTCAGGGCGCCCGGGTGGCTCGGTTGGTTGAACTTCTGACTCTTGGTTTCAGCTCGAATCATGATCTCAGGGTTGTGAGATCGAGCCCCATATCGGGCTCTGCACTCAGCAGATTCTCTACCTTTCTCTCTGCCCCTCCCCCACACTCACTCTCAAATAAATAAATAAGTCTTTTTTTTTTTTTTATGATAGTCACACAGAGAGAGAGAGAGGCAGAGACATAGGCAGAGGGAGAAGCAGGCTCCATGCATCAGGAGCCCGACGTGGGATTCGATCACGGGTCTCCAGGATCGCGCCCTGGGCCAAAGGCAGGCGCTAAACCACTGCGCCACCCAGGGTTCCAATAAATAAGTCTTAAAAAAAAAAACCTCACCCTCAAGAAACCACCCAAATGACCATCAACAGATGGATGGATCAACAAACTGCATATGGCCATGCAGTGGAATACTACTCAGCAGTGAAAAGGGGAGGCGCAACTTATTCCCAGAACTCGAAAGATCTCTAAACCATTATGCAAAGTGAAGGAAGCCAGATTCCAACAGAGAGCAGATCAATGTTTGCCAGGGGTTGGGGTAGCACAAGGCGATTGATTGCCAAGGAATGGGAGGGAACTTATTAGGTGACAGACAGGTGTATTCTATATCACAATTATGATGACTGAGTGTGTACATTGTCAGGACGCATCACATTGTACATTTAAAATTGATGAACTTCATTGCATGTAAATGAGACCTTGATATTGTTGCTTTTTAGAAAATAATACTGTTCTCGGGGCACCTGAGTGGCTCAGTGGTTGTGCGTCTGCCTTGGGCTGAGGTCATGATGATCTTGGGGTCCTGGGCTCGAGTCCCGCATTGGGCTTCTCCCTCTGCCTGTATCTCTGCCTCTCTTTCTCTCTGTGTCTCTCCTGAAAAAATAAATAAAATCTTAAAAAAAAAAAAGAAAAGAAAAGCATATATTCTCAAGGTCACCAAAACCTCCATGTTCAACATGAGAAATAAAGCAGGATCACCTTCTGAGAATGGACCGGGAAAGGGAGCGGGTGGGGAGGAGAGAGCCAAGTAGTCATGTGGTTATTGGTGGAGAAGCAGAATGGGCTCCCGTTTGAAATTTCTCATTATGAATAAATCAGACCCATGACTTTTCTAGTCAATTGAATGACACTTTTCCAGCCAGGTTAGAACAGGCTAGAAGCAGGTTGTAACCAAGATTCAGGTTTTGCCTGGTATATTATCTACTGTTGTGTAACAATTACCACAAGCCGAGTGTGTTAACACACATTCATTACCTGACAGTTTCTGTGGGTCAGGAGGCCTCGCACGGCTTGGATGGGTCCTCTGCTCATGGTCTCACAAGATAGTGATCCTGGTGCTGGCCAGGCTCATCTGGAGGCTTGGCTGGGGGAACATTCACTCAGACTCATGTGGGTCATTGGTGGAATTCACCCCCTCGTGGGACCATGGCTTTTTGCCAGCTGCCAGTGGAAGCCTGCCCCTGAGGCCCCTCAGGATTCTCTAGAGGAGCTGGTTTTGGTGGATGGTAGGTTCTGTGGGAGAGGGCAGTTGAGGTGGTGTGAAGGTGATCACTGGAACTGGGGAGGTCTACATGGGCTCCCTGCTCCCACCCTTGTCCCCTCTCTGTCTACTCTCCACACCGGGCTTCCTCATATATATGCCAGATCATGAGTCTCCTGGACACTTAACCCTCCCATGCCTTCCTGCCTCACTCAGAGTAAAATCCAGCATCCTCTCATGGCCTGTCCCCCACCCCTCTCAGACTTTCTCTCCTGCCACTCTCCCCCTGCTGTCTACACCCCTGCTACACTGGGCTGTGGGACTAGCCCTTGACCCTCCCTGCCTAGAACACCCTCCGCCCTGATAGTTGCATGGCTCCCCACCCTCCCCTCTCCCCTTCCCTCCTTCCTCCCTCTAGTGTCAGTTCAGACTGCTACCTCAGGCCTGTCTACCCTGTGTAAAAGAGCACCTTTCCACCTCACTCTCTGTTCCTTTATCCACCTTATCCTCCTTCCCCATCAAGCATCCTGTGTATTTATGTGTTTGTCTAGGCGTTGGTCATCTGTCTCCCTCTGTGAATCTGGGGCTTTGTTTTATTTACTGCTGTATCCCAGCACCGAGATGAGCACGTGGCCAGCACTCTCTCTACGTGCTGTTAAGAAGGTAGAGCTGCTTTTTATGTCCTGAGGGGTGGCTGAGTTGACACTGATGGGTCTGAGGCCAAAGCCTTGGAGTGTAAGCCAGGAGTCATTGTGGAGGCCTGGGTACCTCCCCCCACCCCCGCTTCTGATGTGTAGAAGGGGGGAACACGGAAGATGTAGCACTTGGCAGTTAAGAGCCCTGCCACCAATACTTCCAGCTGTGTTACGCTGGGCCAGTTACTCAATCTCTCTGAGCTTCTGTTTCTTCACCTGTGGAATGGAGATAATAGAAACAAAACCTAAACTGGGGAGTTGTGCAGGTGAACTCAGCCCCCACATGTAAAGCACTGGGTATCAGGCTTGCACGTGCAAGCACTCATCATGGTTGGATTATGTTAGGGGACTTCTGTGCGCCCGCTTATGATCCATGACTCTCTACTACTGTCCAAACAAGCTTTGCCATTTACTGTTTTTCTGATTGGGGGCAAATTATTTTACCTGAAACATGACTAGGTTTCTCATCTGTATGACAGAGATAATAACTCCTGTCCTGGCTCCCCTGACCGAACTGTCGAGAGGCATGAGTGAGGTAATGCCTTTGAAGGCGCTTGAAATGCAATGTGCTCCGTATGGAACATTCTTACTTTTCCTTCTCGTTGATGGATTCCTTTTAGGGTTGCTGGAGTTGTTCATTATTTTGCAGGGGCTCCAACAGAGCATCTGGGTGCCTGGGCTAGAGTGCTACATGCTGGATTTCTTTGAGCAGAGCTGGCAATCCAGGTCTTGCCCCAAGGACTGAGCCAACCCTGACTTTAAAATGGCCCTTGGAAAAAATAAAAAATAAAAAAATAAAATAAAATAAAATAAAATAAAATAAAATAAAATAAAATAAAATAAAATAAAATAAAATAAAATAAAAAAATAAAATAAAATAAAATAAATAAAATAGCCCTTGGGCTCAGGGCAGCATGGGTTGGCCAGCCAGCTTCCTGGGATTCGTGGGCTGAATGACACTCTTGCTTCTTTCTACTCAGACATCAAGTAAAAAAAAAAAAAGAAAAGTCCTGAGAGTTGGCTGTCAAGCAATTCATGAGGCCATCTCAGCAGCCCTACTCATGAGACTCAATTTCCACAAACAGGATCCACAGCTCTGGGAGGCCTGGCCTTTCACCAGAGCTCCAGACAGTGGGAAGAGAAGCAAGCAGGACAGCCAGTCCGGATCAGGGAAGCTGCCAACATCAGTCAGTGCCTCCTCCCCAGTGAGGAGCCAGGTTGGTGGCTCCTGTGTGGCACACAGTCCCTCCAGGTGATGCTGATCACTGGTCAGCCGGGGCCCACTGGTAACAAGCCCTTCTACTCTTCCACTGTTTTCTAGGGGAGTTCTCCGGAGCCCTGGGCCCAGCACACACACAATTCCATTTGAGGGTATCTAACCTACCTTGTGGAATCAGAGAATGGTGGATGGAGTATCTATACCTGGTTCTTTAAACTCAGAGTAAATTGACCTCCAGATCATGCGCATGGCAGTCAGTAGCTTCCAATGGCCCTGATTCTTTTTTGTTTTTCCAAAGGTTTTATTTATTTATTTGAAAGAGAGAGAGAACATAAGCAGGGAGAGTGGCAGAGGGAGAGGAAGAAGTAGGCTCCGCACTAAGCAGGGATCCCAAAGTGGGGCTCAATCTTAGGACCCTGAGTTCATGACCTGAATGGAAGGCAGATGCTAAACCAACTCAGCCACTCAGGTGCCCACCCCGCCCCCCCATGCCCCTTATTCTCCAGCCTGGGAGGTAAGGTCCAGGTGATAGAGACTGCCTGTCAGCATCCAATCAGCCCTATTGCAGAAAACAGGGCTAAAATGCATTTCCCAGCCTCCTTTGCAGTTTGATGTGGCCAACCGTCAAAGTTCTCACCAACAGAAAGTAGATGGACATACACATGCTACTACTCCTGGGTCTAGGTTTTGAGACTGGTCATGCCTATACCAGGCTCTTGTTCCCTTCCTCCTGGCTTGAACCCATGGAGACCTAGCTTCAACTGTGTAGGCATAGTGCCCTAGGGAATGGTGGGGAATCAAGATGGAAGGAATCTGGGTTCTAGAATGTCTGCATTGAGCAGAGCTTCTGGTTCCCTTGGAATATTCACCAGGCAGTTACACAAGAAATAAATAAGCTTCTATCGTCTTTCATCCACTGAGTTATTGCTGGGCCTCTTTGTTACAGCCTCCAATCCTTACTCTCACTAGCACAGGGGAGAAAAGCCTGGTGGGGTGAAGGCTTCCCAGGCTAACATAATAGTCCACCCCCCAGCCCTTAAGGCCGATCACTGAATGTTTGGCTCTGTAACAGGAGGCAGCTTGGGAAGGGAGCAGTGTGCTATACCGGTGAAGGTGAACTAGATAGCTCTTCCTTTTCATTTTGACTAGAACATTGATTCGTATTATAAATTTTGGGGACTTTCACTAACAAATTGAGTCTCAATTTCCTCTTCTGCAAAATGAGGATAATAAGAGTACTTACTCCCAGGGCTCCAGGGGGAGATTCTATGAGGTAATGTAAGTCAAGAGCTCAGACATGTTTACTGTTATTAATGGAATCAGCTGATAACCAAGTGTGATTTTTCCTACCTTCTTTCCCCAGGAAGAAGGGGAGAAAACTAATATCTTGAAAAAAAAAAACTAATAACTTTCCACAAAGTTAAAAAATACTCAATGGCTCTTGAATGCATTGCAAAACCTAAAGCTTTCTGCACAAATGTTTCTTATGCATCTACCATGGGCCAGAGACTAGGAGGGGGCTGGAGGACAGAGACACCCTTGTGGAAATTAATTTTTGCTTTGCTTCTCAGAAAGTAGAAGTCCTTTTCAGGCTCACAAACTGGAGTCCAATTCACCTACTGAATGGAAATTTATGTCGACTAGGAAAGAAATCCCAAGTCTTCTTCACACCTCCTTATGGGATGTCTGGGCCCTGGTGCACACAGGTTGGATCATCATCTCTGGGACCTGGGTGCTGATGTTTGTAAAAAGCATCTAAGTGTTTCCAATGAATAGGTAGACTTGAGTCTGGAAACTCCTTTTCCTAGTCACTACCCCAAGCAAGACTTGACTTTCTTAAATGGGTCTGACCTTGGTATTTACCTTGGCATTCACCTGGCAAAACCTTCCATGGCTTCCATTGCCTGTAAGCTCAATAAAGCCCAATCTCCGCATGGCACCCACAGGTTTTCCCCATTTGGGATCTGGTCTCTTTCCATTAACAATGCTAATGGCTATCATTGACCGAGTGTTTCACATGACCCAAGCCCTGGGCTGAGTGAGGGCTTTACGTGGGCTGTCCCATTTGAGTTCTTTAGGGTACAGGGTCTTAGCTTAGTTGTCTCATCTGTAAAATGATAACATTCCAGGAAAAGCATTACCACTGTGCCTGATACATAGTTACCCTTCAGTTAATAGCATTACTGTGCCATCCCTAGGTTGTGGATGAAGAAGTTTAGGTTTAGGGGTGTTAGATAACTTGCCCCAGACCACAACCCTGATAAGTGACAGAGGTGCAGGCTGAACCCAGGAAGTCTGGCTTCAGTGCTCAGGCTAGCCCACCTCCCCTTTGTCGCTGGAGGCCTCTGCTCAACCCAGAACCAACTCATGCCCTGTGACATCTCCAGGCCTTTGCACAGATGTTCCCTGTGCCGGTAGATTGCCCCCTCTGGTCTTCCTTCAGGAAGACTTCCTCCCAGCTGTTCCTACCCCTGTGGCCACGCTGGGCAGAAGCAGACATCCCCTCTGTGTCCCCTCAGCCTCCTCAACAGGCCCCACTCCATTCTCACCTCACCAAACTGTCACTAGACAAAGGGCGCAGGGCCTCAGGGCGCCAGTGTCCTCATCACCTCTGCCCCACCATGCGTGGCACAGAGCAGACCTCTGCAAATGTTTGTTAGATTTACTGCAAGCCAAATCCATCAGGGCAAGAGTGAACAATACCTGCTGGCAGGGACGCCTGCTTGCTCTCAGCTGCCAGTGTATGCTTTGGCCAGAACTCCTCACCATTTGCCAGAACTTCCAGTCCCTTGGCCCTGTCTCACACTTTGCTCTCCAGCCTCGCCCCCAAAGTCAGCCAGTGGGGGGGTTCACCTCTAGAAGGCCTGCACCACCCAGCAGCTTGAGTCTGGAAGATTCCTCACCTCCCCAGTTCATTTATTCAACAAATATTTATTGAACACCAACTTAGAGCCAGGTACTGTGCTTGGCACTGGGCACAGGTGGAAAGTAAACCACACATGGTCTCTGGCCTCACAGGGCTTATATGCTGGTGTGGGAGACAGTTGGCCAAGAAGTAAACAAACGGGATGTGCAATGGCAAGTGCCTTATGGGGGGAAAGAATAAGGGACTTTGGGAACAGATGAACTAACTATTCAAGCACAGTAGTCAAGGAAGCCTTCTCTGAGGAGGCGAGTTTAAGCCGAGACTTGAGGGTAAAGAGCTCAACCATGCAAAAGGTAGAAGAAGGGCATCTGGGCAAGGGAACAGTGTATGCCAAGTCCTGGGGGTGGGAACAGGTTGGAATGTTGAGGAAGTGAAGGAAAGCCAGGGTGGCAGAAGCACAGAGGACAAGATTGGAATTGGCTGGAAGTCAGGTTGGGACCAGAAGAGGAAGAGCTTGGATTTTTTAAATCTTGGCATAATAGGGTAATAGAGGAAGGGTTTATTTGGAATAATAGGGTAATGCAGAGGAAGGGTAATGAAAAAGGGTTCTCATAACAGAGTTGATGTGATATGATGGGTCTGTCTAAAGTGCTCCCTGGTTGTCTTGAGAACTGAGTGACGAAGCAAGAGGGAAGCAAGGTGACTTTGTGGAGGGCAGTGATCTGGGGGCAGGGGCAGTGGCCAGACCACGGTGATAGGCGTGGGTTCAGAGAGAAGTGGATGGACTCCAGAGATATTAAGAAGTAGAATCTTCCAGAGGTTTTTAGAAGAACTAAAACAATTTTATTGGATGCCTGCTACAGCCCCAGAAAGGGGGTAGGAGTCAGGGACACCAGAAAGGCTTGGGAATAGAAACAAAGGATACATAAGTCCTCAACCACGAAAACAAATACATCATCACCCCCCACCCCCAACCCCCACCACCATCTCTTGGGGAGAGTGAACCCAAGATCAACTCAGATGCTGGTCCATTTCCACCTCGTTCAGTGGGGGTCAACAGATTCTTCTGGAATTGGGTCCTAGAAACATGGATATGGGTTTCCCATATTCTCAGCCTGTGAAGTTGCCAAACTGGTCAGGCTCTGCTTCGTGCCACCTCCTCTGCCAACCCCTGGGAGCCTGCTGACTTGCCCTGCCCTCCCTGTCCGCCTCCCCCAGGAGCACTCGTGGCCGGGGACCCACTCCCTGAAATGATGCCCTCTCTCCCCCCTGCTGCACATCTCAGATGCCTCCGGGAGGACAGAAATCTGATCGAACAAACACTGTGCAAAGGATACGCTAGCTCTTCATGCCTCCTGGAGGAATTTGCCTTTTCAAAAGAGATTTCGGGGTCATTTAAGTGATCTCTGCCTTCTGCCCCATTTCTCCAAAAAGGGCCCTTTCCCCCTAGGGTTTTCGCAAACTCTATTTCTGAGCCCAAGGACCTCCTCCTCAATTTAGTCTCCGGGGAGCATAGTTTCATCAAAGGGCGGGGCTGAAAGCACCTTCCCAGGGGTGACATTCGAAAGAAGTATTTAATAACCAGCGCGAATAAGCACCGAGGAATTGCCAGCTGGAGGATGCCACGGCCTCGGGTGGGCCCGGTGGTCATCAATCAGCACGGGGTCCCGGGGGAAGCCACACAGGGTGGGGGGGCCCTTAGAGGTGCTCAAGGGAAGCAGATATTTGCCAACAAGCACAAAAGTGGTTCTACATTTTAACAACTGGTCTGGCAACACTGGCCCAGCTGAACGTCAGTCCCGGGTCTGCCCCAATCTCGTCCAGTCTCCGCTGTCCCACTGGGAATGGTTGCCAGGCCACCATTTGTTCCCTCCGCTAGAGGAGAAGCGGCCAGGGCCCGGGTCACGAAACGGCCTCCGAGTGGAGCCGGCTGCGTGGCATCCTGGGGGAACAGGATCTCAGGCCCTTGACCCACCATGTGACCTTGAAGGGCCGAGAGCCGCCTCTGACTGTCCTTCCTCTCGCCCCTCCTCGTGGTTATTTTTGTCCAGCCGGACAGCCCTTGGCTGTCCCACAGTCTAGGCTCTGTAAGCCGGATGGAAACCAGGCAGCACAGACGTCTGGGGCTGAGTCCCAAGGGGGCTCCTCTCGGGGCGCCATCACATGGGAACCTGACCCTCCGCGCCGTGCACCCAAACAGGGACCGTGCATCTGGAGGATGGTGATGGTGCGAGAGGCAGGGAGCTGGGTTCTCTGCTCAATCCTGGCTCTTGTCTGGGAGCACCGTCCCAGGCCCAGTGGTTAAGGACGCCCTGTGTTAGAGCCTAATTGCTGCCCGGAAACCTCCCGTCTCTATGCAGGGAACTGTGGGTCAGCTGGAGGGTAGGTGTCTGCAGTGAGGAAGATGCCCGAGCAGGCCCTCCTGGGCCCCTAACCCCGGGCCTTGGGTGTGGTGCACAGCGGGGGCCTGTCCTGTGGTTCGCTGCCATGGGGTGGGCAGGGGCAGACGGGGTTCCCCAGAGACTGCTCTGAGGCCCCTGCTCGGTTGCTGTCTCCGGAAGTGAGGCAGACACTAGGTTCAGGCCCTGGGGGCCTGGGAAGGCTGCACCAATCACTGCCCAGGCTGGGTTCTGAGCTCTCCAGGCAAGCAGCCTGCCTGAAGCCCTGTTCCCAGACCTTAGGTTCATGCCTGCTGCCCCCCATGTGCAGGGGCAGGAGAGAGTCTGGGCAAAGCTTGTGGGGGCTCTCCTAGGACTTATTTGTCCCAGGTAAGGAATGAGACCAGGCCTCAGAGATCGGAAGAGCTCCAGGAGAGCTGGGTCGACAAGCCGGGCCGGGCAACCAGGAGGGGAGATGGGCCGAGGCGGAAGGGGCCTCTGATGGGTGAGGAAGATGCCTTCACAGATAGGTGAGCCAGGCCAGGGAGCAGGGCAGGAGACAGCACTTGTTTTTAGAGCTCCTGGATGAAGAACCCTCCTCACGCCTGGGGAGAAACCAGCTCAGAAAGCCCCGATTTCAGTGATTTCGGAGACCCAGGAGGGGCAGAGCACTCCTGGCCTCCCAGCTGCCCCTGGGGAAGAGGGCCTGGCGGCAGGAACGGCCACATAAGTGGGGGACCCCACGATGCCAGGGGGCACGGGGGAAGAAGATCGTAGGAGGGGTGCCACGTGGCTGCTCCTGGCAGCCCTGATGCTGGGTGCCACGGGCAGGGGGGCAGCTGGCCTCTCCAGGGGGCGGGCCCTCCGCGTGGAAGATGCCCCTCGACTGGGCAGCAAATTCCTCCGGGCTGGCAGGACAGCGCCCGCGGCTCTGCGCACAGGAGGGGTTCGGAGCGCTGGGATGGGGTAAGCCAGAGAGGAGGCGCTGGGGAGGATGGGACCGGGCACTCTTCCCAGGATGGTGAGCTGGTTGCTCGGGGCTGACAGCCCAGGACAGCTATGGAAGAAGGACCAGGGCCAGGCAGGGAAGGCCAGGGGGCCAGTGGGTGTGGGAGCAGGCTCCATCTCGGCTGCGTAGCTGTTGAGGTGTGAGAGAAGACGAATCCGGACGGGGTCTGCACGGCTGCTCGGCCCTTCCAGGACCCCCAGGTACCTGATGACCTCGGTGAGGCACTCCCGAAAACCGATGCTCCGGAAGTCCACCGCCAGGGCCCGGGCATCAAAGAATCCTGCAAAGCGAGGCGTGATGAGGGCCTGCCAGGTGGGGGGCAAGTGCTGATCCTGGGGTCACACCCATGTGGCCTTGGGCATGCCACCCACCTCACCTCTCTGAGCCCCAGTCTCCACATCTGTAAACTGGGAATAGTGACCCCTACCTGGGCTAGAGGGGGTGTGTAGTGAGGATCAAATGAATTCCCTGAACTCCGAGGCGTGATCAAATCTAGAGTACCGTTTTCATCGAAATTCATGATCAACACAGAGAAAAACTTGGCGACCAAGATGTCATTTAAGCGGACGCTTGCCAGGTGTGAAAGGCCTGTGCCTGCGGAAGTGTAGAGCAACCCTGCCTGCTGGCGGGGGTGGATGCTGGGAGGTGGCGGCTTCAGCCATCAGAATCATCAGAGCCGGGGCTCTCCTCAGAGAAGGCGACACAGTGTCACATTGAAGCCTGAGGTCTCTGGAGGCCAGGAGAGCTGAGTTCAAATCCCAGCCCTGCCACCTAACCAGCTGCCCAACCGTGGACACATCTCGAAGCCTCAATTTCCTTGACTGTCAGATGGGCATATGGTAATGATGGTTGCACCAGGGCGGTGAGAGTGAGATTGAAGGCAACGGTGCCCAGAAATAGTCCATGAACTCAAGGTTAGCCATCATTTACCCCTGACCCTTGAACAACATGGGGGCTGGGGGCACCGATCCTCCCCCAGCGCAATTGAAAACCGAGGAAATTTTTGACTCCTCCCCAAAAAACTAGTAGTTAGAACCACCAGAGATCACTTTTTACTGTGATAGCGATTTACTGGGGAGACAAAGGGCTCAGGGGGAGACGAGGAGGGCCACACGGCGTCTTAAGCAGATACTCGCAGCACCCGAGCTCACCCCAATAGCATCAGGAGGGGGCTAGGAAATTATCACTGTAGTACAGTAGGTATAGACTATGGTTAACTTTAGGCCGTTAGGATTAGACTGCATCTCTCCATTTACACTTCTCTCCACTGCAAATGGCACCACGTGTGTTCTGTAAGTGTTTGTGTGAGGAAGTTTTGATACAGTGATATCGATGTGGGACTTGATCCCGGATCCTGGGATCACACCCTGAGCCGAAGGCAGATACCCAACTGCTGAGCCACCCAGGCATCCCAGCAATTTTTTTTCAAATAGTTGCAAATCTCCAAAAATGTTTCCACTTAGGTCAAAAACTGCGTGTAAGCAGACTGGCACTATTCAAATCTGTGTTGTTCAAGGGTCAACCGCATACCACTGGTGTGGCTCCTGTTGGCATCTGAGTTTGTCTGTTAGCCTGAGGGCAGTCAGGAAAGCAGGACCCCACTTTGGTCCCCAGCTGCCGCCATCAGGCTGGGCTCCTCAGTTTGGTGTCAGTGAGGTCTGACCTGATGGATTGTCCACCGAGGTATTTCGTTCTTGCTGCCTTTCCACCTGCCCCTCTCCAAAACCACCTTTTGTGCAAAGACAGAATAGGGGGCACCTGGGTGGCTCAGTGGTTGAGTGTCTGCCTTTGGCTCAGGTCCTGATCCTGGGGTCCTGGGATTGAGTCCCAAATTGGGCTCCCCACAGGAAGCCCACTTCTCCCTCTGCCGGTGTCTCTGCCTCTCTCTGTGTGTCTCGCATGAATAAATAAATAAAATCTTAAAAAAATAAAAAAGACAGAACAGCCTCCATGAGCACTGGCCTCATGACTCTGGCAGCAAATATCTGGTCCCTGGTTCATGGCTGAAGCTCCCACAGAGGGACAGGCAAGGCCTCACTCTGCTGAATACTTAGCTATGCGACTTGGAATAAATCCCTTCAGTTTTTGCGTTTGCTATTCTTTTCCAATAAACGTTTTCTGAGTTCCTAGGAAGTACTCAATTTGCATGATCTGATAATTCTCAGGAAAATAATCCTATCATTATTCCCATTTCAGAGATGAGAACCCTGAGGCATAGAGAAGTTAAATCATTTGTCAAAGGCCACAAAGCTAGCAAGTAATAGAACCAAATCCACAATTCATGGGATTCGAATCAATTCAATTCAGGATTCTAACCCAAAGCCGGTGCTCTAAGCCACAGGCCTGTCCTCCCGTTAGCTCTTGGCAAGAGAAGGGTGATGCCAACAACCCCCAGCCTCGAGATTCTTGTCAGAATCAGATGAGATAACATTGGTGGAAGCACTTTGAAACTATAAAATGCTGGCCAAAACATTAGTCACTATTTTTCTTTGAACCGGATAACCGTATATGTAGTTGGAAAGATCTCTCCCGCTGGTTGATTAGAATCAGAAGTTTTCACTGTTGGCCATGCATTCCTTTGGCAGAAGTTCTCAAAGTGACCACCTGCATCAGGGTCATCAGGCGTGCTTGCTAAACTTGCAAATTCCTAACCTCCAGGCCAGGCCTCCTGGCTCAGAATCTCTGGGGTGTGCCCCAGGGCTGTCTGTCCCCGGAAGATACTGCGGCTCACTGAAGCCTGAGAGGCACCAGGCTGGGTCACTTGAAATGCACCTGTCCCCTCCAAAGGTGGCCAAGTTAAGGTTTCAGGACTTTGGTCTTTGTGGCCTAGGTCTGTGGCGCTTTCAAGATTTCTCAATTGTGAAATCACCAAAATATACAGCGAGGCTCCACGTACACAGAGTTTCCATCTGTCCCAAAGTCTTTTTAAAGCCATAGTTTCATGACTTCGTTATAACAGACCAGCTCAAAATAACGGCACGAGTTAACATTTGTGTTCTACTACGATCCCACCACAGATCTTCAACCGTGAGCATGACACGTGATCTCAGCGCTGCTCAGGACACAGTATGACCCCAGCACCAGCTCAGAAGGCACACCACTGGACAGCTGTGGCTAAACAACTCAGGCAGGCCCCTCCCAGGGTTTCAACGGGGATCCCAGTGAGAATGAGTTCATTCAGGCCAATGCTTGAGGAGGGTGGGGACTAAGGTGGGGGACCCCACACAGGGACAGAGCTCCTCCAAGGGCTAAAGCTAGAAGGAGCGGAGTTGAGGACACGGTTGGGACCAATGGGGACACTGCCAGTGGAGAGGGCGATGCTGAGAGAGGAGACAAGCTATGTGACTGCTGCACCTGGGCCCTGCTCCAGCCCCACCACAGACATGGGCTCCGGGAGAGCAGGGACCACGGCTACTTTGCTCACTAGTGGCCCCGCAGGACCTCGCCCCCAAATATTTGTTTCATGAATGACTCCCGGGAGAGAAGAGCATTGGTACCTGTCCCACCGGTGGCGTGGAGCATTTTCAAGTGATCCACTGTCATCTGCAGGACCTCGGCCTTCTCCAGCTTGGAGGAGCCCTGTGTGTATAGAAGACAGAGAGTGAAGGCCTCCAGCGGGCCTCTCACTCACCTCCCTGTGGTGTCATCAGCCCTTATCGCCTCAATGTCCCCGTCTTCCTCCCACCCCACCACTGCCTGCAGTTGGGCTTCTGCTTCGACCAACATCTCCCAAACGAACAGATTCTCTTCGCTCCCATTTTAGTCTGCATGCCCACCGCACTGCTGAGCATCCTTCCCCGAAACCCCTCCTTCCCTGGACTTCCACGACAGCGCTTTTTCTGGCTTCTTCATTCACCTTGCTTTGCCTGTCCCTTAAAATGGGGCTGCTCCCCAGTGGGTGCTGGCTCCCTTTCCTCGCTCGGCACATTCTCCCCGGGAGGTCTCAGCTACCTCCGTGGCTTCCGTGCACCATCACCAGAATGCCGCTCTGCGTACCCACCGCCTCCTAGACCAGCTTTCCTGGGAATCCGACCTCACACTCACCACACCCAAGATCTAGCTCATCGTCTTAGCCCCAAAGCACTTGCTCTTCCTCTGTTCTCTCTCTCAAGCAATGTCTGCTATGCCTCTAGCACCCTGGTCTTGCAGGTGAAACCTGAGAGTCAGACTCTCCACACGAGCTCCTGAGGGCAGGTACCAGGCCTAGGCCATGGCTGGGCCATGCTCAGTTTCCTTACTTGGGCAACGGGCATGATCATCCCTACCTTTGGGATCATTTTGAGAGTTCCTTTCCGTGGGATGATGGACCTAAAGCCACCACATGTGAGACACCAGGGTAAACACCACTTTCCATTCCCTTTCTCCCTAGCCAGTGACCGGTATTAGCAAACGGGGCACCAGCACTTCAGGCAGCTGCTCCCAATTAATACGCCCCGCCATGCAGAATGGACCTTATCTGCCACCTGCACGGAGTTTCCTCCAGCGCGGTCAGGAATGTCACATACCTGTTTCTCAAAGGCGGTGGGGACCAAGCGCCGCAACTCAGAAAGGCTGCTGTTGATGCGGTCTCGGCGCCGCTTCTCTATGATCTGCAACACAACGACAGGAATTTACTCACGGGCTCTTCGCCAGCTTCCAATGGGCTTTGATGGACACTGACTCATACCTTCCCTCATCATATTTTTGTGAGGGAGAGAAATCTGTTCTGACTTTATGGAGGAGGACACCGAGGTTCAGAGAGGGGTGGTGACTTGCTCAATTAGGGTCACACACAGCAGGGAGGCACAAAGCTGGGGGTGGAATTCGGATCTCTTGTCTTGGTCTGTAGGAGTGACATTCCAAATGATTAGCCACAGGTACAAGCAGGGGACTGAGCAATGAGAACAGGGACACTGGGGCAGCCCGGGTGGCTCAGCGGTTTAGCGCTGCCTTCAGCCCAGGGTGTGACCCTGGAGACCCGGGATCGAGTCCCATGTCGGGCTCCCTGCATGGAGCCCGCTTCTCCCTCTGCCTGTGTCTCTGCCTCTTTCTCTGTGTGTGTGTCTCTCATGAATAAATAAATAAAATCTTTTAAAAAATTATTAAAAAAAAAAAAGAACAGGGACACTGGCCACAGCCCTGCAGCAGGCCCTGGAGACGCCTGCAGGCCAAGATGACCCCTTCAGTGGCTGGGTCGGGAAGAGGCATTGCTTCCAGCTGGGAAGGCGTCTCATTCACACGACCTCATTCTCACCTCACCTACTAGGAGCAGAATGCTGATAGCAGGGCAGACGTTATGACCCCCCCCCCCCATTTTTACAGATAAAGACGGGAGCTGGAAGGAAGTGGTTTGTCTAAGTGAGGGGCAGGGCTGGTGTCTGCCACATTCCAGGTCTTTGGACGCCCAGGGCAGAAGCACAGCGGCATCCTGGGGGAAGAGGTGGTACTGGGATGAGGTGGCCAAGACCCAGCTGGGAAACCACTTTCTTCTGACCCCTTCCTCTATCTCGCAGCACACCCCAGAGGAAATGTAAGTTCTGGGCTCACTGGGAGAGATGAAGGGAAAGGGCTGTGTGTCAGGTGTTGTCCTGAGTGTATTACATTAATTCATTTAATCTTCAAAACAGCCCTGTAAGGTAGGCATGTTCATTGGTTCAGGTACACAGTTGAAGAAATGAGGCACAGAAAGGTTAAGGGACTTGTGCAAAGTCTCTCTGCTGGCCACTGGCGGAGTCAGGATTTGCACTCGGGCAGTCTAGATGGGGGTGATGTTTCTGACCAGGGTTCTCCGGGCCAGGCCTCTGGGGACTCAGGGCAAAGATCCGTTGGGCAGCTCTGCTGGAACAATCACTCACCCCTCTGCGTTTCTTCCTGGCTTGCATCTGTGAAGGGCTGGGGGTGGATAGTGGCCTGGCCATCTGGCTGCAGAAGAAGAGAAAGGCTGATTTTTCAGAGCTCAGGGACCATCTCCTTGGCCTGGGCTGACCTTGGAGGACACTGGGATGTGGGCGGGCACAGTCCCCTCTTGGGCAGGCCGTGCTCTCCCCCCCCACCACGCCCAGGGCCATGGGGCTGCAGAGGACTCCCAGGCTCCCAGGCAGGGAAGCAGCGCAGGGCAGGCGTGGGTGGGGGCCCATCGCTCCCCCCTCTAAGTCTCCCCTGCACTCAGTGTCCCACCCCAGGATCGTGCAGCGGCTGGGGCAGCAGGGTGGGGTGGGCTGGGCCCTTGGCCTGCCGGCCCTCACCCCTGCCCCTTGCCCCTCGCCCCCCCACCCCGCCCCGTCCCTCGCCGCGGGCGTCGGGGAACCGCAGCCGGCCGCCGCGCTCCTGCAACCCGATCCCGGGCGGGGCGGGCGAGGGCACGGGCGGCGGCGGCGGGGCCGGGCCGGCGGGTTGGGTTTCAGAGGGAGCCGCTGGGAAGAGCGTGGAAAGAGCAGATGCCGCCGCTTCCCACGGGCCGGGCGCGCCCGCCGCCGCCCTCCGCCCCGCCGGCAGCTGCCGCCTCCTCCCACGCAGCGCGGCCCGGCGGGGGGGGGCGCATCTGGGTCACAGGCCCCCTCGGACCCTCGGGCCGCCGCCCCGGCTCCCCCCCCGCAGGCCTGGCCCGGGTTTGCTCGCACCCCGAGTCCCCATCACCCAGGCGCAGCCCCGGGGCGGGGGCGGGGGGGGGGGTGCTTTCCTGCCCAGACTGACCGGAATGAAATCTCCAGCCCAGCCCTCGCCCCGCTAACGGTTCCTGCTTCAGAGGTTCTCCCGGAGTGGAGGGGATTCGCGGGGTGGCACTGAGGGCCATTCACCCGGCCAGCACCCCGGAGGCCCCCACCCCGCTCCAGGGCTGGACTGCAGGCGGCAGCCAGGCCCCAGCCGTCCACACAGCTCCCAGGGGGCCATGCCCTACCAACAAATAACTTTAGACAAGACTCCCCTGCTGCTTCAGAATGCAAGATGCCACACATCTGAACAGGGACCTGAGCTTGCCTCCGCCTCCACTGCCACCCCTGGTCTCTCCCCTGGGCCCCCATCTCAGCCAAAGCATTCCTTCTCTCAGTTCTGCGGGGCCACCTGGCTACCACTACTTTTGGGTCCTCTTCTGTCCTCACCCACCTCATCCAGACGCGCCCATTCCATGTCTAAGATACATCTCACCTCTGTCCTGCTTATTTCCACTGCTGCCCAGAGGACTAAACCTCTATCATCTCTCACCTGGACAGCAGCAAGAGTCTATTGATGGGTCCCTTTGCACCCCTTTCCCAAACCCCTACAAACAGGCACAGTGATCATTTAAACGCGCACATCTGATTTTGTCCATCTCTTAAAACTCCCTAGGGCCTTCCCCATGCTTTAAGGATCAAGGCCGCCATCTTTCAGCTGGCTCCTGTCACCTCCTAGACTCCAATCACCTTTGCTCTTTGTGCTCCAGCCTATGAATGCACTAAGTTCTTCGTGTGGTTGCACATACTATTTCCCTCGCCTAGAATTCTCTGGTGCAGCCTGTCTACCCACCTAGTCCCAGCCTCTTTGCCTAGTACTTTCTACCACCGTATAGATCTCAACTCAACTGTCACCTTCCTAGGGGGGCCTTTTCTGACATTCCCCCTCCCACTAGATAGCCCCTGCTCTACCCTCTCCTAGCATCCTGCGTTCATAGCATGTATACCCGTTTGTTGTTTTATCTTTATATTTTTGTTTTTTATTTATATGATTATTTGACTAATGTCTCTCTCTCCACCAAGTGTGTAAGTTCCCTGAGGTCACGAACCATGTCTGTCTCATTTACCACTGTAGCCCCAGCACCCAGCAAGTACTTGGAGCACAGCAGGGCCCATGTTGAGCTCCCTCCTCCTGCCCCATCTTTGGCGTCACTGAGGAACAGAGAAGTGACACCACAAAAGCTACCTCCTACCTCCTAGGCCTTTGTGGAATGGGGGCCTCCTTCCAAACATCTGGATGAGAAGGACTGGTAAGAGGCCTATGAAGCTCCTGAGAGGGATGGTGCAGCGAGCTAGGCCCAGGGCTCAGATGGCCAGATCCTGAGATCTGTAGGGCAGCTTGTTTACAAAGCTACACTCAGGACAAGCCCCAAGAGCCAAGGGATACTAAAACATGGCCTTTGTCCCCCCTGGGCTGGATAAGGAGTCTCTAGGGGTATTGGGTTAGCACTGCGCACGTCACTGCCCCTCAGCCTGATCCCTCCTCGGGGACTATCTGTTGGAGGCTGACGCACCCCTTGTAGGGCATGGTGGCTTTGCTATCCCTTTTTCCATTCTTCTGGTCACTTGTTTTCTGCACTATTATCCCTCTTTTCTGACTCCCATATCTCACAGGTAAACCTCATTCCACAGTTGTCTTGGCATTGCTGCGTATATTTCCTTCCTCGGAGCCTAACAAAAACCCCATTTTACAGATGAGGATGCTGAGGCTTGGAGACTCAAGGCAGCTTGCCCAGCCTACGTAGCTGCTGAGGAGCAAAGCCGGCATGGGAATCCATGTCTTCTGGCTCCAAATTCAGCATTGTTTTCCCTCCTAATTCCTATTTCCTGTCTGTCTGAATAGCCCTCCAGTCCCCTTATCCTTAAAGCTCCCAAGAGCTCAACCAGAGCTCACTTCCAGGCTGTGATCTGGCCCTGACACTGGGGGGAGGTGTGAGAGCTTCTTGTCTGAGAGTCTGAAAATAAGGCACATCTTCACGGACCCAGAGAAGATATGCCGACCACCAAGATCTGCCCCATGGGCTTCGAGTGGTCCCTAGCCAGATTTCTGGGGAGGTCTCTTTGGGGGGAGGCAGCTTTCTAGGTGGTCTGGCTGCCAGTCCTGACTGCTCTCAGCACTCATCCTCAGGCTCCCCCTTAGGGACTCCCCCCATGGAACCCTTGCAGATGACCCCTCTCATTTTGCATGAACCGAAGACAAAATCATGGTATTCCCAATGAAGGGTTTTCAGGAGTGCTGAGCCCATTTGTAAAATAAAGAAACTGAGAGGGGAAGGGTCTGTTCCAGGCCACACAGCAAATTAGAGGAAATTCTAGAACTGGAGCCAAGTCTACTGACTTTTAATCCAGTGCTCTTCCCAGTGCACCCCAAATCGTCACATAGCCAGTACTCCTTGTTCTAGACAGTACTTCCACATTTACTTGTCTCCTTTATTGCACAACGGCCCTGTGAATTAAGTATTATTGAGGCTATTTCACATTAGGAAAAAAATAACCATTTGATAGATGGAGTGACAGAGACACAAAGAGTTAAGAATCGTGCCCAGCAAGTCAAGTCTTTGGGCTTCTAGTCTTTTCATTAGATCATGCTGCCTTGTGACCATGACACCCTCCCACTGAATGGTGACCCCTTCAAGAGCAGCACTTGTTGGAAGTTACCTTGGGCTACATCAGGGAGCTGTGCACTTTAGGTACATTTATTTCCTCATGGAAGGCTCACTCTGTGAGGTAGGTATTAGCATCCTTGTTTTATAAGGGAGAAAATTCAAGTTCAGAAATGCCCAAGTTAATGGTAGTGAGACTCAAACTCAGGTCTATCTGACTTCAAAGGCCACCATGTGCCTTAAATCCTGTAGGAAAGACCCACAGATCTCCACCCAGTGCCTGACACATGACAGGTGTTCACTGAATGTTCACAGAAGGGGAGGGGAGAGAGAGGCTGTACTCTCGGTTGGGACCCAGCATGTGTCAGAGGGGGGCTGGGTTCAGATAGGAGATCTGTGGGTGATTTTCTCATATGGGCCAAGATGCCACCATCGGGCAGATGCCCGCAGTGACAATGGAACATGCCCTGCTCCTTATTCTCACATCTCTGAGTGTGGGGGATTTGCGCCCTGCCTCTGACCCCAGGGAGGCCGGCTGCCCCAGTCCCGTGGCCCTTGCCACTGTTTATCTGGCTTTCTTTGTACATGAAGCTCTTCTTCTCTGAGAGTTCCCTGAGGGCAGAGGCTTAGCAGGATACATCTGGGCCCCCCACACCCAGCCCAGGGTCTGGGCCACAGCAGGCATCGTTCAGCACGCCCTGAATTGAAGCATTGATGTCTGCTGGGGGGGAGGGCCCTTTGGTGAGTGCTACAAAGAGGGGTCTATAAGTCAGCTTCTGCCAGATGTCCAACGGCTTTCTCTGCTCTGAGAGGGTCTGCTCCTCTAAGAATCTAGACAGTCTCTAAAAATGGGCTCGGCTAAAAGGACAAAATGCCGTATGGGAAAAATCTGCCCACTGATCCTTTATGCCATTGCCCAAATGCCACCACCTTCAAGAAGCCCTCCCTGATGCCTTTGGTTGTAAGTGACCTCTCCCTGCTTTGGTGCCCTCACAGCCCACAATCTGTCTCCCCTTCCATCTTCCATCCTTTGCCATGGTCTTTGACCTGGCGGGTCACTGGCTGAACTGCAAATTCTTGGAAGACAGAGCCAGCTCTCTGGGATCAGTTTTGTGCCTCTGATTCATGAAGACCCAATGACATTGAATTTGAGAGCCCCTCTCCACCACCAGCATGTGGTGCTAGGCGCTCTCCCTAGCAGGCTCAGACTCAGAGAATTGCCTCTCTAAATAGTAGTTTCTGCTAAACCATTTAAGAATGCTAATAAGTTGCATGGGGAATTTATTATATACCCCCAAAACTAATTAATGTACAAGATGCAGGGGGATACCTATTGCCTCATCTCCTGTTATAAGCATAAATACTTGGAAGCTGGTGGCATTTTACTAGGATTTGTGATTGAGGTAGGATCTCCTCCTGGTCTCAGAAAACTGGAGTCATTGAAATTATGAAATCTCCTCAAAAACATCCCTAAGAATGAGCCGAATCCCCCTTTCAAATCTGTTCTGGAGAGTCAGGTTTGGATGAACCAGGGAGATCAGATAGCCCCCTGTCTTTCCCACTCCATGTCCTCCTTTTATTTTATTGGTGAGGAAACGGGCTCTGAAAGAGAAAGCAATGTCCCAATGCTTACATGGTGAGTTGCCGGCAGATTTGGGGCTGGGACTCAGCCCTGCAGACTCCCACTCAGTCCTTGCTGCTCTTTCAGGGCTCTGGGTATCACATGTTGGGTGCCTGACATGAATTAAACATTTGCTATGTGCTAACCCCGTGACATACATCATCTTATTAGATTTTCCCAATAAACCTATGAGATCAGTTCTGTTATTTATACCCATTTCACGGATGAGGAAAGTGACGCTTAGATTGCTCACAGAACTGGGTGAAGTAGCAGAACTGTACCAGCAGAGTTTGTTGTACAGGCTTGAAGCAAGTCGAATTATTTACCAAGAGCTGAAAGACGCTGGCAGCAGGGTGTGCGTTAGAAAGAGTGTTGGAATTGGAGTCTAGGCCCCTGCACTGACAAGTCAGCTATTATTTTCTTTGGTACCAAAACCTTAATTCCAAAGTCCAGTTGGCTCAAGGGAGGGGAGGTTTTTCTTCCCCCTTTTGTGTACTCCATGGACAGTGCACCCAAGCCAGGGTAGAACAGAGAAAGTATGGCTATTCCGCTTTCTCAGCGGATTCTGGACAGGGGGTTTCCTAAGATCTTCAGGGAAAACTCCTCCCCAATAGCCTCCACCTGGCTCATCTATAGAAAGACGGTCACCAACTGGGAGTGAGACCCCAGAGCTGAACTCCACTTCCATCCCGGGCCCCTGAGCCTAAGTGGCCCAGGGCGCAGAGGATCCAGGCTCTCGTGCGAGTGGTGGCCCACGCTGCCCACGCGCCCCCCACTCCCCCCCCCCCCCCCCCGCCCACACACACCTGCGGGCCGTCGCCCACACCTGCATCTCCTGAGGCCCTGGGGAGGACTAGTCCCCGGCCCCCCTGAACCCGTCCGGGCACTCCCGGTGCCCCGTCCCCGCCCTCACCTCAGCTCGCCCTCGCGGCCCACGTCGATGGGTCCGTCGGACTCGCTGTCAGAGCCGCTGGGCTCCCTGGGCCGCTTCATGGCGAGCGCAGGCTCTGGGTCTCCGCGGGACGGTGCGGGCTCCCGGCCGGGAAGCTGGGCCCCGCCCCGGCCCCGCCCCGGCCCCGCCCCGGCCCCGCCCCGGCCCCGCCCCGGCCCCGCCCCGGCCCCGCCCCGGCCCCGCCGCCCTTTCCCAGGGCCCTCTCCTGCGCCGCAGCCCCCGGCGCCCCGGCGCCCCCTCGCCCCCGCGGTGACGCGCAGGCCGAGCCGTGGGAAGGCCCCGGGCGGTCACCGCCCCCTCCGACGGCTGGGAGGTCCGGCTCCGCTCCGCCGCCCTGGCCGCCGCGCTCTGGGTGGCCTTGGGCAGGTGCCCTTGGATGCCCCCCCCACACCGCTGGGGAAGCCAGGGGTCCCCGTCTGTCCCCGGTTCGCCCGGGTCTGTGGGGGCGCCGCCCCGGCCCCGCGATGCCCCAATTTCTGCAAGGGTCGAGGCGGCCAGCTCCTGCCTCCTGGGGTTCTGGGGGAGGCAGACACATCGGGTTTGGTGAGGTTGGTGGGGTGGCCGTGGCCTGATCCTTGACAAGAGTCCCCCAGCATAGGGGGGTCCGAAGGGGTGGAATTGCGTGTGTGTTGGAGCGGGCAGGAAAGACTCCGACATGAGAGAGGCGGCTATCATCCCTCCCAGGGGACGGCAGGAGTAGCCGCAGCACAGCCGCTCTGGCCAAGAGAACCAGACTGGGTGATGGGGGTGGCGGGTGTCCCTGGGAATCAGTTCCCAGTTACCAGAGGCGGTGCTGACCTGGGTGGGCAAGGACACAGGAGAGGGCTCCATTCCCAAAGCTGTGGCAAAGCCTCAAAAAAGGGGGTGGGGAAGGGGCAAGACTCCCTTCCTGGGTCCCCTCACACAACAGACCAAGCTGTTCACTGGATGGGGGGACTCCCGCTGGGAAGGGAGACTCAAGGAAGATTCTCAGGGATTCACCAGCCATCCTCCTGGCCCAGTACCTCAGGGAGGCATCTAGGGCTCAGAAGGAAGCACAATGGGAGCAGCCTGGAAGATGGACCATAAGGGCCGGGAGGACAGGGGAAGGTCTTGATGTGGTGGGTCAGACCCCAAAGAAGTCTGTCCCCTTCATCTGCCCACCAGGACACAGAGGAAGCCACCCCTTCGCTTGGGAGAATACGGTTGGTCATCTGAGAATAACTGCAGTTTCAAGACCTGCTTGGGGACATTCGCTTACAGTAGTGTGAAATAACATTCTTCTGCCCCTTTCCCCCACATGTCCACAGACAAGGCCAAGTAAAACTCACACATACACGCTCTGATACGTGGGTAGCAGGAGCAGTCAGCACCTGCATGCAGACTGAGCTTCCTCGGGAGGCCCTGGTGGTCACCCCAGCTGCACCTGTGCACTCATCCCAGATGCCCGTAGCACTCACACACCTACTGTGGGCACAGACCAGTGGAGTGGCAATCTCAACCAACACAGAAGTTGCACAATGCATGCGCTCCCTGGAAAGACAAAAATCAAAGTTGCCACCAGATACCTGCCCTGTGTAATGACTCAGATGGCAAGGCCTGGCAGTGGAGCAGATTTGCAGGGGAAGGTGAGGGGCATGTTCATGTGAGATGCCCCAGATCATCAAAATGGGATGCACAGTTAAACAGGGGAACTGGAGCGCAGAAAAGGTGTAAGCTGGATATTTAAATCTGGAAGTCATTAGGTAATAGGTTGCACTTAAAACTACGGGGGTAGACGGATTACCCAGAGAGTAAGTGTGGATGGAGACAGAGGAGGGGTCTAGCTAAACAGTTAACAGCTGGGTGCTTATTACCCCTGAAAATGTTTTGTAAGTATTAACTCATTTAATTTGGGACAGCTCTATAAAGTAGTAATATTATATCATTCCCATCTTACAAATGAGAAATGAAGACACTGAGAGGTGGAGTAACTCTACTCAAAATGGACAAGGAATAGGGGCTCCTGGGTGGCTCAGCTGCTGAGCATCTGATGCTTAATTTTGGCTCAGGTTGTGATCTCAGGGTCCTGGGATAGAGCCCCTGCATCAGGCTCTATGCTCAGTGGGGAGTCTGCTTGAGATTCTCTCTCTCTCTCTCTGCCTCTACCCCTGCTTGTATTCTCTCTCTCTCTAAAATAAATAAATAAATCTTTTTTTTAAAAAATGGACAGGAAGTTAAATGGAAGGCCTGGAATTCCACAAGACAATTGGGTTCCAGAACCAAACCATTAGGTGTACTTGTATAGCTCTTGAACATTAGGTTCTCTTACCCAGTACTGAGCCTAGAGGTATGCCATCAATACCAGAGCCATGAGATACACACAGCTACTAAGCACTTGAAATGTGGCTGGTCTAAACTGCTGAGTGTAGCGAGTGTGAAGTCACACCAGAATTGAAAGAGAGAGAGAGAGAGAGGGATCCCTGGGTGGCGCAGCGGTTTGGCGCCTGCCTTTGGCCCAGGGTGCGATCCTGGAGACCCGGGATTGAGCCCCACATCGGGCTCCTGGTACATGGAGCCTGCTTCTCCCTCTGCCTGTGTCTCTGCCTCTCTCTCTCTCTCTCTCTCTCTGTGACTATCATAAATAAATAAATTTAAAAAAGAGAGAGAGAGAAAAGGAAGGTAGGAAGGAAAGAAATCTTACTGATATATTTTATTTTATTTTATTATTTTGACAGAGGGAACACAAGCAGAGGAAGGGGCAGGCAGAGAGAGAAAGAAAGGGAGAATGAGGGGCTGATGAGGGGCTCGATCCCAGAACCCTGTGATCATGACCTGAGCTGAAGGCAGACACTTAGCTGACTGAACCACCCAGTCATCCTTCATTGATATTCTTAATATTGATTAACATGTTAAGATGATAATACTTTGTACATATTGGATTAAATAAAATATTGTTAAAATTAACTTCTTTTTTTTTGATGTGGCTACTAGAAAAATTTTTGTATATGCAACTCTCGTATTTCTTTTGAATAGTGCTAATCTAGTTCAGTTTCTTAACCTCAGCACATGTGGGGCTGGAAGATTCTTTACTGTGGGAGCTGTTCTGTGCATTGTAGGATATTCAGCAGCATCCTTGGCCTCTCTACTCACTGAATGCCAGTAGTACTTGCCCCACTTAAAAATGTCCTTAGATTATATGTCCCCCTAGAGGAGAAACCACTGCTGGCTGAAAACCCCTGGTCTAGGGAAACCCCAACATTAGGTGTTGAGTGGGAGAGAAAGAGGTGTCAGAGGAGACTGAGAAGGAACAGCCAGGGAGGTGAAGGAGGCCCAAGGGGGGCATTACAGCAGCCAGAAGAGTGTTTCAAGTACTTGGTCATGATCATTTAAAATACCAGTCAACTCATGTCACTTCCTGCTCCAAACCATCCATAGGTTTGCCATCACATTTGGAATAAAATGCCAACTGCCAGCCGCAGTCTCTATGTAGGGTGACTACATAACTTGTCATCTAAACCTGGGGCACCCCTGAGAGCGAAAGGAGGCAATAGTAATGACTATGCTGGGACAGCCGAAAGACACTGGGATGTGCATGGTCACCCTAAGTGCTGGCCCCTGGCCCTGCCTTGGTCACTCAGCCACTAGAGCCTTCCTGCCATTCCATCAGGATTCATGTTTGTTGCTACCATGGGGCTTTACATTTGTTGTTCCCCCTTCCTGGACCCCTCTTCCTCCACACCTTCTTAGATACCTCACTCCATTCTGGACTTTGCTCAAATATGCCATCCTCAGAGACGCCCCTCCTAACCTCCCGTCTAAAATAGCCACCAAGGGGCTATTTTAAAAATCTTTAAAATCTTAAAAAATGTATTTTATTTATTTATTCATGAGAGACACAGAGAGAGAGGCAGAGACACAGGCAGAGGGAGAAGCAGGCTCCATGCAGGGGGCCTGATATGGGACTCGATCCCGGGACTCCAGGATCACACCCTGGGCTGAAGGTAGGCACTTAACTGCTGAGCTACCCAGATGTCCCATAAATAAATAAAATCTTTAAAAATACAATAAAACAAAATAGCCACCAATCTCCACAGTAGCTCTGTGGTCTTTCTCTCTTACTTTACAGCATCTATTAATATCATGGACATTATATTATGTATATATTATGTATGTTGATGTTTTTGTTTATTGTCCGTGTCCCCAACCAGATGATAAACCCATTGAGGGCAGAGATGGGTCCCTTTGGTTTAAGGCTGACTCTCCAGGGCCCAGCACAGTGCCTGGCATGTAGTAGGTTGCAACAAATAAATACTGGTTGGCGGAAGATTAAGCTTGGGCAATAGCTGGAGGGAGATGTAGTATCCAGGGTTTGCTTGCTTTTGTTTTCATTTTACTTCAAGATGGGAAAGAGTGGGGTATGGATCCAGCAGCAAGAACTTTTATGAAAAGGCTTCCATCTTGACTGTGAAGTTCCCGGAGGTAGGAATCATTTTTGTTGTTCAGGACCATGTCCCTTCATACCTAGGGACATGTGCACTACAAAGTGCCCAGCACATGGTACGCATCCTACATTATTTATAAAATAAATAATGATGATGATGATAACAAAATTTTATTACACTCACCATAGTCCAGGCACCATACGTTCTATTTTGACATCTCTTAACTCATTTAATAAACCTCACCCCAATCCCAATAATCGAGGTTATTATGACTTTCTGTTACAGTCCCATCTTATTGAGGCACAGGGAAGTTAAGTAACTTCCCCAAGGTCACACAGCCAGTAAGGGGTAGAGCTGGGATTCTACACAGGGAGGCTGGTGCCCGAATCCACACTGGTAGCCACTGCATCCTGCATTAGTGTGAGGTAGGCTCCTGCGTTAGGCCAGGCAGTAGGGACTGGCTTTGAGGGGGAAGAGGAAGGAACAAACCCAAGGGATGCTGGATTCCCATCTGGGTAACTTGAGGGGGTGAAGGTGCCAGGGACTAGTGTGGCCATTCTGTTCGAGAGACCCATGGAAACCCAGGAGGAGAAGTCAGAGAGAGGTCTGGACTGGAGTAGAGACTGAAGCAAAGCGAGAGGAAGAGACCCAGGATAGAGCCCTGGGGAACAACAGCCAGAGAAACTCTGGGAAGAAGGAGGAAAATCAGGCCCAGGGGCCAAGGCCAGAGAAGGCCAAGAACGAGCCCTCGGTCACCAGTCCTGGGACTCGGAGGAAGATACGCAATCACAAAGTCACAGAGGCCTTGGCATGAATGGAGGAGGCAAGGCAGGGGCCAGGATCGGCAAGTGCCAGAGGGGTATAGAGGCAGTTTTGAAGAAGAAGTAAGAGAGCCCCCCACAAGGCCTCAGGAGAATTTGCTTGTGACTCAGGGGGGTCAGTAGTAGGCAGAAGGGTGAGCCCTGGGGAGCCCAGGAGTAGCCTCAGTCCAAAGGCAACAAGGCAGAGAGGGCACCTCTACTCTCCCCACACCCCCAGTCCCCTTACCCCAGAGCGGAGCAAGCAGGGAGATTTCCAGAAGCAGGTTTCAGCTCCAGCTCAATGTCTGGTCTCCAGCAGCAGTCCCCCCATCTCCTCTCGGGGCTGGTATGCAGATTCCTGAGTGGACATGGCCCGGCCTCCAATTAGTTGGGTTGCATGAGACCTCTGCTGGGCCAGGCACCGAGCCCCTGACTATTGGGGGGTGATGGTATCTCGGGAGGGGGCTCCCAAAGGAGAGGGTGGCAGTTGGGAATTGCTAGTTGGATGGTAATTTTTGTCAGGCTCTGGGACATAAAGGCAGGACCCGGGTCAGGTTTGCTCACCGTCACCTCTCCAGTGCCTAGCAATGTATGGCACTTAGTGGGTGTTTGGTAAATATTGGCGGGGTGTCTAGTGATGGAGAGGGGAGCTGGGGGGCTCCTGAGGTCCTCTACCTTCTTTGTAGAGGAGGTGATGACTGGCTCCTTGGCAAACAGCAGAGTCCCAGTGGGCGTGATCCTGAGCCAGGGCCTGGCGGGGAGATGGTAATGAGGGAGGGCTGGAGCACCCAGGTGCCACTCAGTCTCCCCTCTGTAGGGCCTTGCCCCCCTGCTTTGTGTCTGGGGACTCCGAGACCCAGAGAGGGGCAGAAACTTCCCTCGAGTCTCGCAGTGAGGCAGGAGGTGAGGCCTTTCTGTACCTCGGTTTGCTTATCTGTGAAATAGGATGATAACGAAGCTACTCACTGCCTAGGCTGGTTGTGAGGGTTAAATGAGGTAAGATGCATAGAACAGAGCCTGGTGTTCGCTTGGCAATGTCAGCACTGGGGCTACGCCTCTATCTCCGTGCATTTCCTCCCAGGGAGAGTCACCTGCTTCTGGGGTTTTACCTCCTATAAGCCAATGGTCCCCAAATTCGTATCTCTAACAGAGACCTTTTTTCCTGAGCTTTGGACCCATATATCCAATGGCCCAGAGGCTTTCTCCTTCTATTCCTATTGGTGTACTGATGTTCCAAGATCCAGCGGGGTGTGCTGGGCCTGCCCGGGCCTCCCCGGGCTCTCTGTGCCGAGGTCCCCACGCACAGGGCTCTCAGCCCAGATGTCAAGCGTCCCCATCACCACTTTCCTGCCTGCTGCTTGGTCCTGAGAACCATCTGAGCCTCCTCGCCTCACCCCCTCCCTGACCCCTGCTAGTCCCAGGCCCTTCCTGTCCTCCCCTTGCCCTCCTCCCCTGCTCCCCTGGGACCTATCAGCGCTCACTCTCCACCTCCACAGCTGCCACCACAGCTGGTCCCTGACGGAATGTGCAGCTGCTGAGAGCCACATGTGCGGAACAGGCAGTGCGCGGCTACCCCTGGGGCCTCGCGGGGGTGGGGGGTGGGACCATCTGTCTGTGTCTGTTGGTCCATCCACTACACACACACACACACACACACACACGCCTGACCTTCTTCTCGAAGGATGGTGGTGGACAGTATCCATTTGGTCCCTTTCTCTGTTCCTGGGCTGAAGCATTCATGCTCCCTCTATGGGGGTCCAGTGGTCCCAGCTTGGGGTCCCTGAGGGCACACTGACTAGACTGGTCCAGAGCCCCTGTGTGCAGTCAGCCCAAGTCCAACCCCCCCCCCCCCCCCCCCCCCCCGCCCCAGGCTGCAGAGGTCCAGGATGGCGGCCTGGGTGATCAGAACCTCCCTTTCTTTCCCAGCCCCTGGGGGGTGGCCTGCAGGGAGGAAGCCAGAGGCCTCAGACACATTCCAGAGCCCCCTGGGCAGCGCCTGAGGCTCCAGAGGAGTCTCAGCCCTGGGGCGGCGCCAGCGGCATCTGTCCTGGTTCCCACACTCCGGCCTCTGGAATCTCCACAAATTTCTCTTCCATGTGCGCATGATGTCAGCAGGACAAGGACACTGGGGGTGGAGAGGAGCCGAGGAGGCTATGCTCCCTGAAGTCTCATGGCCGTGGGGAGTGGGGCTGGGGGAGAGCCCACCCAGTAAGGGGAGGATGACTTGGCCTCTCACTCCCAAGCCCAGTGCATTCCCATCAGAGCCCCTTGCCATCTCCAGAGCCTCAGTTTCCTCATCTGTAAAAGGGAAATAAGACTAGCAGCTATCTCCTAAGTGTAATATGGAGGCTATAACATCTTGACCCTTGGTGGAGAGCCTTCATGGTCCAGGCACAGCTCCCTCTCTCACCACTCCCCTGACCTCCACCCTGGTCCTGCCCTTTCTCATATGTTTTACAACACATAACATAGGTTCATAATTCTGAGTCCATATCCTGTCCAGCTTGAAAGCCCTTTCCTTTCTCTATCCAGAAAACTCCTACTGAGCCTTCAGAACCCAGCAGATGAGTCCCTGTCCAAGAAGCCTGTCCAGCCTCCCTTGGGCACTGGCACTGCCTCTCTGTGGTCCTATGATTCCCTCTACGGCAGGTTGATCTTCCCAAACAGCTACTGTCTATTTACCTCCCCGATGAGGCTCTTAGGAAGCTGCCTTCCTGGGGCTGATGGCCATGCTCAGGAGCCCAGGCAGGGCGTCCACAACTTGCGGGTGTCGGAGTATAATCAGGACGTGGCTCTCGGCCTGGCCCTCACCCTGATGCTACCAGGTGGAGCTTCCTACCCATCTCTACTGGTCTGGTCTTAACAGGAGGAGAAAGCAGCTTAGTCCTTCCCAGCTGCCAAAGCATTTCTTACACCCAGGAAACAGCCACTGTGTCCCTTCCCCCCACCCAGGGCAGCCAAGCCAAAGCCACACTGTACAGATGGGGAAAACTAAAGTCCAGGGAAAAGAAATTAGCAGTAAAGACTGCATTTAGAACTCAGGGCTCCCACCCCAGGCTAAGGCCCCAAGTCCCTTTTGCCTGCTACCCCTAACTCCCTCTTGGAGTTCTGAGCTGGGAAGTAATAATGGGCTCAGGCCTGCAGGGCCCCACTGGGTTGAGTGGCCCTGTGGCCCACAGAGGGTATGTTGTCTCAGGTCTTCCAGGAGGCAGGTGCTGAGGTAATGTAGAGGTACAGATTTACTGGGGAGGGATCAGGGGAGGGAGCAGGAGTAAGTGGGAAGAGCCTCTGAGCTCCATGGAGGCCCGACACCTGTGAAGGAGACCGGGCAGGAGGGGAGATTACGCCAGAAGAGCTCAGACTGCCCTGCAGCTCTGACAAGGTCTTGGTCAAGCCCGGAGTACAGGTTACCCATCAGGGGAGTCCCTGTGCGAGCAGAGACAGCTCTGGTCTCTCCATGGTGCCCAGTCATCAACCGGGAGCAGCCCATGGAGACCCTGCCATCCATCTGCTTCCCAAAAGTCACAATGGAGCCAAGTGACAGCAGCTGGGGGCTGTTGGCTGATGACATGCCGTGCAGCAGCTTCTCCTGAGGACATGACGAAGTGATGGACCCCCCACACCCCCCCCCAGCAGCCGCAGAGGCTCTGTGCTTTGCAAAGTCACCCAGCCAGCGGGCAGGTGACAAGGCCACACTCCTGGGGTGTGGCCGTCCTATCCTAACCTTTAAACCACTTAAGGGCACCCAGGTGGCTCAGGAGTTGAGCGTCTGCCTTCGGCCCAGGCCGTGATCCCCGGGTCCTGGGTTCGAGTTCTGCATTGGGCTCCCCACAGGGAGCCTGCTTCTCCCTCTGCCTGTCTCTCTCTCTCTCTCTCTCTCTCTGTGCCTCTCATGAATAAATAAATAAAATCTTTTTTTAAAAAATAAATAAACCACTTGGATCGTCACAGGGCTTCGGTGCGGGGAGGTGGGGGGCTGCCAGAGGAATGAAAGAATGAAGATTCAGAGGCAGTGAGGTGCACACGTGATGTTCCAAACTGAGTGTAAAGCAGCAGCCTGGCATTACAGGTCCTTTCCGCATCTGCCACCGTGTGTCCTCAGATGAGCGGCTGCTCCCAACACGTGGCTTTCACCCTTGCAAGGTGGGGACGAGCCGGCCTCGCTCACGCCTCCCTGCCCAGATCCAAAAACCACAGGGGCAAGTGGGGACCAGTGGTTTTGTCTCTGCAAACCCGGCTCTGCTTCCTACAGAGGAGCCCATCAAAGGCCACCCCGGAACTTTCCCCCTGGTGTAACCCCAGGAGCAGAATGTCATTCTTACTGCCTTTGAGGTTTCGGGGGCTTGGGGGGACATCTAACTAACAAAGAAAGCTCAAATTTTATGCGTGTTTTATCCAAAAACTATACACGAGAGAGAGTCAGTTCTAGTGTAGCACTGAAGATATATAGACAACTTGAGTCTAAATCAAACTCTGCTATAGGCCGTGGGTGAGTTACTTTACCTCCCTGAGCCTCAGTTTCCTCCTCCGTAAAGTGGGATAATAATAGTGCCCACTTCATAGAGTTACTGTGAGGATCAAATACATTGATTTATAGAAAGTGTGTAGAACAATCTATTCTGTTTACTGTTACGACATAAATTGGTCATTTGGTCCATGAATAACCTGTTTATTAAATTTTTTTTTTTTTTTTTTTTTTTTTTTTTACTGGCTTACTGGCAAATAAAGCTGACTACCAGTAAGGAAGAGGAAAGAAAGGCAAAGAAAGAGAATGCTCAGTCCGCGGGCCTCAGCTCTCCGTTCTTTCAGCTTTGCATGTTGACAAGTGAGGGCAGAACAGAGGAAAGAGGATTAGGTCTGTGTTTCCTCCATCCCCTTGTTTTGAGGCACAGCCATGTCTCTTCCATGTTGTTGGTTTTTTTTTTTTTTTCTTTTCTCCCAAATCCAGTCCGAGATCCTGCCAGAAAGTGGAGGATTCGGTTATGGCATCAGAAGGTTGAGTCCGATCGCTCGAGGCCCGGGCAGGAAGGTGTGGGGTCACCCCCTGTCCCACCACCCGTCGCACCCCTGCCCTTTCCCTCGCCTGAGACCTGGCCCATGGGCTACACCAGGTGTGAGCAGCTCTGGTACCGCCGGCCTTACGGACATCCCAAGAGCTTCACAGTGAGATCGAGACATCTCAGAACACCAAGTTTCCATGGTGTTCCCAAGTAGGTGACTGCAGGGCCCCTGAAAGAATCTGCTGGACCGGAGGCATGAGGATGGATGTGGATGAGAAGCCTGGTGACTGGCTGGGAAGGTGGGGAGCTTCAGGTAGGAGAACCAAGGAGGCACATTTGGGTCTAGTCCTGCCTGGAGGCCGGGGAACGGCCAAGCTACCCTTGGAGGCCTCTCGTGAGGCCAGGAGGACGGGACTATAATGATACGTGGGAGTCAACCTCCAAGACAGCCCGGTCTGTCTCCACCTGCTGGTGTCTACACCCTGCGTAGTTCTCGCCCACACTGGATCAGGCTGGTGTGCGTGATCCACAGCGCATGGTAGAGATGATGATGTGTCACTTCTGAGGCCGGGTCTTCAAAGATAGTTTTTGTTGTTGTTGTTTGTTTTTTTTAAAGAGTTTATTTATTTGAGAGAGAACACGAGCAGTGGGGAGCAGCAGAGGGAGAGGAGAAGCAGGCTCCTTGCGGGGAGCCCAATGTGGGACTCGATCCCAGGGCCCCAGCATCACGACCTGAGCTGAAGGCAGACGTTCAACCACTGAGCCACCCAAGGTGCCCCTAAAGAGAGGTTTTTTTTTTCCTTAAGATTTTATTTATTTATTTATTTATTTATTTATTTATTTATTTATTTATTCATTTATTCATGTGAGAGAAAGAGAGAGGCAGAGACATAGGCAGAGGCAGAAGCAGGCTCCATGCAGGAAGCCCGATGTGGGGACTCCATCTGGGGTCTCCAGGATCCCGCCCTGGGATGAAGGCGGCGTTAAACCGCTGAGCCACTGGGGCTGCCCCCCCAAAGAGAGTTTTAAAGTAAGCTTGCCTTGCTTTCTCTTCTATTCCTCTGGGAGAAGCCATAGCTATGTCGTGAGGACACTTGAGCAACCCCGTGGCTAACTGCCAACAGCCATGTGCGTGAGCCACCTTGGAAGCACATCCTCCAGCTCCGGCCAAGCCTTCAGGTGACTTCTGCCCAAGCCGACAGCTTGGGCTTGAGGGGGGACAACCTCATGAGATGCTCTGAGCAAAAACCACCCAGCCAAGCTGCTGCTGGATTCCAGCCCCGCAGAACCTATGAGATTATAAATGTTTGTTGCTGTAAGCTGCTAAGTTAGTTGGGGCAATTTGTTACACGGCAACAGATAGCTAATGTGCCATAGGACTCCCATGCCTTTGGTTTCCTACCCAGAGGGGTGATCCTTTGGTGATCCTTTTAGGTGACATATCCAAAATATTTTGCGACTAGTTCAGCAATGACATGAGCTGCAAACAATTGGCCCAGTCCTAGCAGCTCTGAATTTGATTGTTCAATGATAGGCCTAATTCTTAAATTTTTAAAAAGATTTTATTTATTTATTTATTTATTTATTTATTTATTTATTTATTGACTTATTCTATTTGAAAGAGTGAGAAAGAGAGAGAGAGAGAGAGAGAGAGAGAGTGAGGGGAGGGGCAGAGGGGGAAGGAGAGAGAGAAAATCCCAAGCAGACTCAGTGCTGAGCACAGAGCCCAGCATGGGGCTCGATCTCACAACACCGAGGTTATGATCTGAACCGAAACCACGGTCTAGTCCTGGTTTGGAGGCTTAACTGACTGAGCCACTCAGGCACCCCCAATTACAGGCACATTTATCAATACCCACTGGGGGCAGGGGACAGGGAGACACCAAAATAAAGCAGGAGATTCTCCTTTGGGCTATGGGAGAAAGAGCCATGGACCTAAAGATCATGCATGGGAGAAAGTGACCCGTCCCTCACGCTGTACCAGGTTCTGAGGGAGCCTAGTTGAGGAAATTGTTTTAAGATGAGTCTTAACAGGGCCTCAGCAGACAGAGGGGAAGGTGAGTGGCGGGAGACACGAGGGGATGGACACATGGTGCTGAGATATGGGCCCCACGTCGGGCAGACTGTGGAGGGGGCCGAGGTGCAAGAGGAGGCATAACGGGAGGGCTGAGGCTGGAGTCTGAGTCACCCCCTTCCTCCTCCACCTCACACCCTCCCTTATCTCCTCTTCTTCCTCCCACTCCATCCCATCCTCCTTTGCTAGTTCCAGATGGGAACATTGAGTCCCTGAGAGCCCTGCTGGGAGAAGCTTGCTTCCTGATGGATGCAGGCTGAGGAATCTGCCCCCAGGGTGGTCCTCCTGCGGAGGAATGTCTACAGAGACACCCTGGCACCCAAGGGTGGGAGTGATCTCAGGCCCGTTCACTGCATGCATCGCCATTTCCCGAGGCGTCTGTAAGTCAGTTAGGGAATACGATTGTGAGGAGGGAAAACCAGGCAATACGAGTTTATTTTTAAACATCTTCTATTTCTCTGAATGGCTTTCAAGAGGCAGAAGCCCAGAAATGGTGAAATTCAGTTACAGAACAAGCATGAGGGATGAGAGGCACCCAGGCGGACGAGCACACAGCACCCTTCGTCACATGATGGGGTAAATGCCATGAGCCAGACGCAGCTGGGCCGTGGGGAGGGCAGATCGCAGACCAAGGGGGGGGCAGAGCTGAGAAGGTAGGGGCTCTCTTACCCCTCCTCAGACGAGGGAACTCACGTAGATGAAGAAGCACATGCTCCAACCATTTAAGGAGGCACTTAGGAGATTTACCATAAAAAGCAACTCGAGGAGGTTAGGTTGTAAGGAAGACCAGGGCAGCCTATGTTTGCAAAAGATATAAATAGACCTATAAAGATATAAATAGGGCTTCTGACAGGTAAATACAAGCACACGACGGGTAAGGCTTCACTTTAAATCTTGTTCTGTACGAGACGGGACTGAGATGCTTTTAAGTAGAAACCAGAAGCTAAAGATACGTGTGCTAATCAAGAACTTTGTATGGACACAGTTTAAAATACCCAAGGACAAACCAGGTTATCTCTGAAGCCTCTCACAGACCCCAGGCCCCGTGAGCCTAAGGATCACATCCTTGCACACTCAGCTGGTGGGTTCTGAACGACTCAATTCACTGGGCCCGGGCCAGAGGGTGCAGACGGGAGACTCCAGCACTGGCTTTGGCCTGCAAGATGTGTTTTGTTTGGCCTGCACGATGCTCTCCGAATTCAAAATAGTTGCCAAATTTGAAAGTCCAGATTTTTAGCTTCCCTTGAAAAATGGGGTGGAATATCTGGGAAGGCCACCACACATTCCCACATGGCAGCCACCGAGTCAGACAACAGCATGTGTTGTGCTCCATTACCCTGAAGACCCGGCCTCATCTCTCTGCTCACTTACGGCTCCTGCCTGGTTCAGGGAGGCATCAGGGTCTGTGACCAGGGCCAGGCATCCAGTCTGCAGTGACCTCGTGACTTTCTGCTTGGTGGCAGCTCCAAGCCTTCAGGCCTTAGTCTTGAGCCCTTTACCCTCATATCCATGGCAGACCCATCTTAGCAGTGGACCCAGGAAGGCATATTCACCCACAGGCCAGGGGTGTGGGAGGCATAACCCTCGCCTGTAGAACTCCCACATGTCTTACAGAGACCTCTAACTCTGCAAAGGCCAGTCACTGAAAAGTTGCCAGCCATCCTCCACTTGCACAGACTCAATTCCACAGGCATCGAGGAGATCGAGGTCAAGGGTGAGTCACTTCTGGGCCAGACTAGAACACCCAAGCAGAGGAAGGAATCCCAGCTGAGGCTGGGCTGGGCCAAGGAGGGCCGGAAAGAAGGCAGCTTTTCTCGCCATGACCGCGACATGGCCAGGGCAGCCGGGTGAGGTTGGCAGGTTTTGCGGGTGTTTAGAAAGCTCCACTCAAGTCACAGTGTGAACGACTCCATCTGGATCTGTGCAGCATAAAATCTGCCCAACTGCACATGTTGGCCCTGGGACTAACAGCGAGAGCAAAGAAACAAGTGGAGATGATGAGGCAGGTACAACCAAACGGGGTGTCCTAGCACAGATGTGCCACTTCCTTTCCAAGCTGCGGGAGGTAGGGCTGGGAGGCAGAGGGTTAGGAGCCAAGACCTTGTTGGCCAAAGTCAGACACTGAAAAGAAAGATAAGGAGCTTGGCTTCAGCGGCCCCCATGCTGCACATGTGCAAATGCCCTTGAGATGACGGGAATGGCCAGAAGCAGTCCCAGGAAACAGGGCTGGCCAGAATAAGTAGGGGGGCCCAGGATCCCCAGGTTAACAGATATAACCATCTGTACACACACACAGACACACACACACACACACACACACACACACGTTGTCAGCAGAGATATCTGACCCATAACCCCCCCCCCCATGTAAACATGCATACATGCAGCTATATCCCATTGTGCACACTCATATGAAGGTGTCCACACACACAATCACAGTGGTTGCGGGTGAGAGCAGTCAGCTTGTCTCACCGGAGGTTTTCGGGGCCCCTCTGGCGCTTTTAGGCTGAGCTACCTGCGGGGGCCCAGCACAGCACAGAGCTCCATGGGACAGAAAAGGAACCAAGTCCCCGGACTTGGGCCAGCGGCAGCGTCCTGGCCTCCAGCGCCACCTACCGATGCGAGCGATTTTCAGGCTTTAAAGGCCTTGCAACGGTGAAACCCAGAGAACACCAGTTCCCAGGCGCCTCTAGTTCGGGGAAGCTGCCATCCTCCCTCCTCTCTGTGTCCTGTCGGAGTAGAGTGAGACGCCCCCCCCCATCTTGAATTTAGAGAATGAACAATCAGGGCCTGGCCTGCCCTCTGGAAAGCAGTACCCAACACCAATCGGGATGTCAAAACAGGGTTTCATCTTCCAACTCCAACTCGCTGGTAGGGGCTGCCCGGAAGGCTGGGTTGAGAAGGATTCTGAGGCCCAGTCTGGGCTCATGGGACAAGAGTATCCTGGTGGAAGTGCTGTCTATAGGTAGGACCATGTCTTCACTTTGCCTTTCTCGCAGTGGATCCTGGAACCTTGGTAAACTAGATCTGCAGGGTCCTAGATTTCTCCTAATCCACAATTTCACCATGAGGGTACATGTGCTGCTCACACCCGTCTAGGACCAGAAAATGGCCATTCTAACTATCACTGGAGTTTTCTCTCTTGCTCGCTCGGTAATTTCTGGGCCAGCTGAAGCCCTCGCTGGAGCTGTCTTCATGAAGAACTGGTTCTTCCTTCCACAGAGAGCATATGGATGACTTGTTGTTAGATCAGAATGCTGAAGTCAATACTGGGCACTCCATTTTACCCAAAACTAAGATTTAGCCAAAGCCCATCCATCTACCAGCACTTGTCACTTCCCAAGAGGCCCCATGAGGACAATGAGGAGTCAAGAACAACAAAGCCACGCTGAGCAGGTGCCGAACAGCCAGCTGGGCTCAGGCCTAGCCAGGGGTCCTGCTCCCTGCCCCTCACCCATCCGCTTAGGAGGGCACACTCAACTCAACTTTAAGAGTCAACAGCATTTCAAATTACAACAGGCCGCGGGGCACGTGGAAATAGCTAAAACTTGAAATCTAAACTCCTCAGATGCCAAGGATCTGTCGTGTGTGACATCAAGGCACGTAGCTAGCGCCTGCAATTTTCTGCAGCCCTAAAGATGCCCACAGATGGCCGCAGAAGCCAGAGCAGGCCGCTCCCTTGGCAGTGAAACCAGACTCTGCCTCCAGTGCTTAGGTGGATATGAGCTGGTCTTTCCCCGCCGGTGGGTAGACCCAGGGATATTTGCCTCTGCCCAGGGTCAGATTAATATTTTCAGCTCCTTGGTCTCTGTTGAAACAACTCAACCTGCTGCTGGGTGCAAAAGCAGCCACAGACATATGCAAACCAACGGGCATAGCTGTGTTCCGACAAAAGTGTCTCTACAAAAACGGGTGGTGGACTAGATTTGGCCCATAAACTGCAAAACCCTGCATCAGCCCCATACAAGGGTCTTCAAATGGGGTTCCGGAGAACTTGGGTGGTGCCTCAGGAGCTCTGCAATGTTTGGCTCTCACTTCTTCTTAGCTATGTAAGACACTACAACAAAACCGCACCCGCTCACGTGTTTTATAGCATTTTGACGTGAAGGACGTCAACATGTCCACCGTTGAGCAAGCTCATTCGTCACAAAGGTTCTCTTGCCATCTCCTCTCTGCTGTCCAGGCTGTCCGGAGAATGGCTAAGAGCCTGGGTCCCAACGGGAACTTCAGTGCCAGCGCTGCCACTCGCTAGCTGCATGACTTTGGGCAAGTTGCTCTCTCTAAACGAGCAACCAGAGTGGGCGATGGCCAACGTGCTGGTGCAGCCTCCAGGATGCCCCTTTGGCTGAATTGTGGGAAGACGGAATTGTCACAGTGGAGGGGCCAGGGAGGTTGAGGCCACGAAGGGGCACTCAGGGGCTCAGGGCAGTGCTGTTTACCAGCTGTTACAGAGGTATTTCAATGTTTTAATCACCAGCTGGGTGCACTGGCGCACACCAGTTACACCAGTTGAATATCATTATGATGCTGGATCCATCTGGGATTTGAGCTTCTCACTGGTTTTGATTTCTCCTGGCATCTCCTGCTCCATCCCCACCATTCTGATGGGGACGAGGAGAGAGTGGTTCTGCAATGGTCTTAGCAGGCTCAGGGCAGAGTGGCAGGGCTTGTTTTTCCGCCAACTGGCAGTTTCCATTGGGTCGGGGACTTGGTCGGCAAGCATTTCCTGGGAAGTGCCCTGCAGTACTTGTCAGGGAGTTGTGCTTTGGGCTCCAGGGGCCCAGCATTTCGGGAGCTGCAGCTCCTCTGGCCCAGCCCTGCAGTCCAGTGCGGGCCGTGATGCTCACCTGGCCTTCCAATCTGCCCAGTGATCCAGAAGCAGTGCTCCTCACCCGGGGCTCCTCCTTGCCCCTGGAAAGAATCAGAACGTGCGTCTGGCGCTGCCTCGCCTGCCCCCGGGATCCTGGCCTTTTACTTCAGCCACTGAAAGCTTTTTTCCAGGCCTGAGATGCTCATTTACAGTCTCGATAATAGAGCCAGACCCTAGTGCCCCTCACGCCCAGGGCTGTCTACGTCTATTACTCGCGGCTCCAGTGAAAGGCACGGCTTTTACTGCACCTTATCTCTCTGCTTCCAGCATCATATTTTTCTGCCTCCTGAGAGACCCAGAAGAATCAGGGCTGTTTTATCACTAGGTCCTGGAGGCAGGACCTCCTGGTTTCAGAATCCCTGGGGTTTATCTTAATTAGGCGCCATCTGGTGCCCAACGCACATGTCCATTCTGGCCATGCAGCCTCATACCATGAACCTCGGCTGTGCCAGCGTGCAGGCTGCTGGTGGCTGTGGCTGGCTCTGTGAGCCCTAGAGGCTCGTCCAATGGGGTGATTCTGAGACTGGGGAAGGACAGAGGGCCTTCTGGGGTTTAGCCAAGATCAAAGATGACTCTCTCACTTTCTTTGGTAGAGGCTGTTCTTGGGTCTCCCAGTATCTCTGGCCGGGTACCGAACAGAGGAAGGAACTCAAAACCAGGCCCCCTGCCCTGAGGCCTCCTCTGTTGGCCAGAAGGATCCCGGCTGTGGGTGGAAAGACCCGTACGAAGACATCTTCATCACGTGCCCCCCTCCCCCCCCATGATAAGGCAGTCAGTGGTGGGGTCTGCCCCAGACACTCAGTACGGGCTTGACCTTCCTCCCAGGCCCAGTGTCCCACACAGAGAGTGAAAACCCGGCCCAGCTCTCCTCTTCCAGCCTAAACTATTGCTCATTTTGAGAGCCACCTCTGTCTCCTCACTTTTTCCTCCACCCTGGATTATCTTTCTGCAACTACTATCTTGCCCTACACTGTCCAGACCATGTACTCAGTCAGACCCTGTGCTGAGTCCTCAAAATGACAAAAGTCAGACCCCAGGTGGCCCTTCACCCCCTTCTTCCGCCCTCACCAGCAGTCCAGCTCTCCTGCACACACCTCCAGGCTCCTGCTCCCTATGACAGTACCTTGGGCTTTCCTTACAAGGTGCTTGCTCACAGCGGGACTCCCCGGGGCCTGGGCAATCTGTGGCCCACACAGACGGCGGCTCCCCTTTCTGGGTCTTCCTGAGGGACCAGCCATCAGTGTTCCCACCCTCCTTTATAGAGAGAGCCTGGCTTGTTAGCAAAAGAGGAAGCTGATTCATCAAAGAGAGTTCTCCCCTAGAAGCAGTGACAACGGGGCTGCAGAAGCTCCTGCAAGGGGGAGGCTTCGCTGGTGCGCTGCAGGGGGAGGTGACCTCATCCTGGAGCCCCCTGCACAGCAACCCGGTGACAGGGAGCTCAGTACTTCCACTCACAGTCCCAGAGCTGGAGAATCTTGCCAGTGCACCTTTGCACTCCTTCCCGTCCAACTGTTCACTGCCTCCGACCAGACCTTCCCCCGTCACCCTGGGCAGGCCTTCCCTCGGGTGCAGGCAGGAAGGCAGGACAGGCCGGACAACCTCCCACTGCACCCACTGAGCTTCTTCCCCTGCATTTGGGCCCACCATAGTGAAGCCCAACACTCCCCTCTTCCCCACTGGCAAAGCTGCTCGGCTGAAGCCTGGAGTGAGGGGGTTGGCAGGCAGGAACTACTGAAATTGGGCTAAAAGCAAAAGCAAAGAAGCATGGAGGCCCCTGTGGTGAAAGCGCCTCCTGGGGAAGAGCCTGCAGTGTCCCCTGCTGGCGGAAGCAGAGTTTGCAGCAGGTTAAATTCACTTCTCTCTCCTTCCAGGAGCCCGGCCCCTGGCTGCTGCTGACCCGATGGGTGACTCCGGGTAGGGGACCACAGGAAGCAGATAGGTCATCTTGTCCAGTGCTTTCCAAACATGCAGAATTAGAGGTAGGGTTGCTGTGGACGATTTGCCAATTTGACACAGGCCTCTGAGCTGAGGAGCTGGGGGATCCCGAGCAATGGGCTGACATCCAGGCTCTGTGCTGCTGAGCAGGCCCAGGACCGGGCTGACTTTTTGAAATTCATTCTCGGGACAGCATACCTCTCTAACTGCACTGAGGTACCATATGGTTCAGCAGCAGCGCGGCACAGGGCAATCCTATTAAAACCAAGCTGCTTCGGTGGCGAGTTTGAAAACCACCCCCAAGATCCGGGAATTGAGGCCCCTGAAAGGGAGGGACTTACCCAAAGTCATGGGCTAATGCCAGGACAGGGCTTGGAGCCAGGCTTCTCTCTCGAAGCCATGTTCTTTGCACCACACGGAGCTAGTTTTCATCCCCAGCCCCTTGTGAGACACCATGGCTCCTCCGACACTGCCACCCTCCTTCGTCAACTGCTCCCTGCAACCCGGCTACTCTGCAGTCTTACTCTCCTAGGTGGGATCATGGCACAGTGTTGCCCACAAGGAGGGCTGGTGAGGATGCGGGCTCAGTCTGCCTAAGTCCCTGCAAGTACCTCACTCATGGGGATGAGGGCAGACGTGGAGAGGGACAGAGTGGTGAGGAGCTAGAAGGGTCCAGGGGATGACATGGTGAAGTACGACAGGGAGCTGGAGCAACGTGGGCCAGTGAAGCTGGTGGCTCAGCTACGGTGCAGATGCGGCCTGCTTCATAGCCGCCGTCTGCTTGGGTGTCTGTGCCACACCATAAGGCACATGGGCAGCCACAGTGCCCATCTCCTGAGCCCCGGCCACATGGAACATCTGGTCATCAAAGAAGATGTGTGGGCGGATCTTCTCCAGGAGGGGGCCCTTGGGTGCTCCTGCCAGGAATAAAGCCTCATCCGTCTCCAGCCCCCAGCTGCGCAGCGTCTTGAGAGCTCGGGCCCCAGAACTGGCTGCGCTGCGCGCTGTCACCAAGTAGGTGCGGATTGGACACTCCAGCCGCAGGCCCTTGGAGTAAAACTTCTTCTGCAGCCTACCCAGTGCCTCCAGAAAGCCCTTCAAGGGGCCCTGTGAGAAGGCAAGAGAACACCATGAGTTCCTCTGTCTCCCAAACATTTACCCCCCTCTCCAGATGGGCTCCTTCCAAAAGCCCTAGTGTCTTGCTGTTTGGGGTGGGAAAGCTCTCGAGAGCCCTAAATCTCCCAGGTCTGTTACACCTGCTAGGGCCACTGTGTGTATCAATGGGACTGTAGGTACCTATGTCGGTCTGGGTGTCCCTACTGCGGTGAGTGGGGATGCCTGGGTCAGAGTAACCATAGCAGGACAGCGGTTACCACGTATGTCCATCCATGTGCCCACCAGGTACACGGGTGTCTGTTGTGAGGCTGTGTGATTGTGGCCTTCTGTGTTCTTCAGCAGGGAGGATATTAAAAATATTTGGTACCTGTGGAATGGGCAACCCTCCAATCACAATGGACGCCAGCTGCAAACAACTGGGACAGACAGACCAACATGCACCTGCCAGGTATCGACCCTGCCCACTGGACATGGGTGGCTCGGGGTGTCATGTTCCAGTTCTCTAGGGTCAGGGGAAAGATCTACTCTCTACCATGCCTGGAACGACAAAGCTTAATGGGGATGCATGAATAAAGAAGCAAACTGCATCAGTAGCTGGAAATCAGGGCTTCTAATCTTAGAGACCCCTCATTAGTGGGGGGTGACCCGGAGCACGGAGTGGTCTCCTGGGCCTCTACTGACCACTTAGTGATCAAACTGTCCTGCCCTGCACTCCTAGGGATTTCAGAGGGACTCCACAGGAACCCTCTGATATCAGATGAATATATCCAGGAGCCACAGCTGGAGCCCGCTGAGCTCTTGGAGAAAGAGAATTGAGCACCCAGATTTTTGTGAGAAGCACAAATAGGAGCTCCCAGGAGGCCTGCAAATCCCAACACCTCCAATCCCAACTGGTTTTTTTCTCCAGGCCCCAGGGCATATTCTACTCTCAGGGAGACCCCAAGCAGTGTGAGGGTCCCCGAGCCTCCCAGCCAAGGGATGGATGAAGGGGTGGCCCAAAGCAGGTGGGTTGCTCCAGACCCCACCCCCAGCTGGGGCTCCCTGCTCCCTAAGGAGCTGCCAGGCTTTTCCTTTCCTCCGGGGAGGGAAACGAGGGGGTTCTTGAGGACCTGGGAGATGACTCAAAGGGCTGGGGTAGTCTCAGAGAGGGGATGAGCAGTCCAGAGAGAAGGTGGCAGCTTTGGAGACAGGGTGAGGCCTTCGGAGAGGGGAGGGAAGCTTCAGGGAGGCCCGGGGAGCCTAGAGAGAGGGGGGGCACTTCAAAGGTGGGAGATAGTAAAGGGGATGCAGTTCAGTGAAGGAAAAGAAGCTCTTTGAGGGAGGCCGGGGGTCAGGTGAGAGCTGACCCCTGGTGAGGGGCTGGATTCTGGGCTGAGCTTGGGGTTTGGTTCTCGGCTTGAAGTTCCAGCCTAGGGCAAGTTCTGGGGACCCGCCTCGCCTCTCTCAGGGGTCCTGGGGAGTGTGTGGAGTACCTGAGCCAAAGGTTTATTCTCGTGGGCCTTCTCATGCTCAAAGAATCTGTCCAGCCCGTGGGCTTTGACGATGCGCTCCGACTCATCGGAGAAGAGCACAGCATCCCCGTCGAAGGCCACGCGCAGCTGGCTCTGGGACACAGCCACGTCCCTGCTGGGGCTGAAGATGGTGGCAGCGGCGATCCCTGGGCAGAGAGAGGCAAGTGTTGTCTGCCTTCATCCCGCAATAGGGGTCCCCCCCCGACACCTGTCTCAGCTGCCTGGGGCCAATAGGAGGCTACCTCAAGCTGTCCTAGCCCTACGGGCCTCACCCAGGACTCAGCGAGAGGCTCATGAGGGCTCATATTCAGAATATTGAAAAACTGGTCAGTCAGATGGACGGTGGCTTTGCTCTGAGTAGGGCTCTGAGGGTCCTGGCCCATGTCAGGGTCCCCCTTTTGTTGTGGCTTTGCAGGAAGCTCTAGGAGAGCCCCCAGGAAACAGGGGTCCCTCAGAGGACTCAGGAAAGCAGCTGTTTATCAAACAGTATGGAGGAATTTCAATTCTTTGATATCTAGCAAGGTCATCCTGGTGTGGACCAGCTGAATGTCAGTCCTGACTGGGAGGAAGGGTCCCCCAGGCCACTGCTATCCTTCTAGGAGATCCTCATAGGCACTTGATGTGGACCTATGGGGGGCAGCTGGGAAGTAGCCCCAATCCTGGCTTGGCCTCAGTTACTCTCTACTGTTGATTCCGGCAAGTCCATCACCTTCTCTGAACCAAGGTAAGATTAAGTGTGTCTGGAGCTGAGATCCCAGGCTGAAGGCACCCCTGCTTTACTGCCACAATGACACCACGCATGCCCCACTCAGGGTTCCTTGGGGCAACCTTGAGGATGACCATCAAGGGCAGTACCAGTGCCATCTGACTATGTACCCAGACTCTGCAATCCTGGGCTTCTCCAGGAGTCAGGATGCCCCAGACTGGAGCTGCACTGGACAGCAGAGCCAGCCCGAGGAGGCTGGAGGCCTGGGGCTCTCTTCTCTAGTGGTCATCGCTCCAAACCTGCTTCTGCCCTGCTCTTGGGACTCTAGGCTCACAAGGGCTGGACTAGAGCGGAACTCTGGGAGGAGAGAGAGCAGTGCCAGGCAGTCTCAGCAGCCTGAAGCTGCTCTAAGTAGGGCCGGGCCCTGGGCAGCAGGCCAGGCACCTTCTCAGTGCCTGTAACACTGGGGCTGAGGTGAACCAGGACCACCCAGCTCTGGGCAAGACCTCCCTCCTGACCCTCCCTGCTCGCTGGCCTGAGCTCAGATTTCAGACATACAAAGGCACACATGCAGTGGGGCAGCCCTTCCTCCCCTGTGGGCCTCTTTTCTTCCATGAGCAAGACAGATACATACCCCGTCAGGAGCACCAACACTGTGGATACCTCCCCAAGCCGCCCCTTGAAAGAGACACTTGGAGGGAAATTCTCTTGGTCAGTACCTGCGGCTGGGTCTCCTAACCCGACCTCAGCACTGGGCCACCAGCTGCTGGAATGCTAGCCATTTCCCAGACCCCAATGCTCAGGATGAGCTAGACACCCACCTTCCTCCCCACCAGCCCAGACAGGCAGAGGCTGCTCATGGTCACACAGGCCTCAGAACCTGGAGGATTCTTAGAAGGGAGTAGCTTTCTGGGCTGTGAGGAGGGTTTCTATGGAAAGAGAAGGCTGTGCAATGCCAATGAGTAAAAAGCATCCTTCACACGGTAGGGTCGGAGGTGGGAGAGTGGACTAGAAGGCCAGTGGGTGGAGTAGGTGGGCCTTATTCTCAGAGCTCACAGGACAGGCCGTAGGAATTAAGGAAGGCACTCCCTCTCCGATGACCACAGTTGCCCTGAGCACCTGCTCAGAGATTTAGGACCAGGCCCCCCGCCTCGGTAACCCCTTCGTCGGACTCCCCAGATTCTCCTTCCCCAGGATGACTCACCTTCATCGATAGCTTCCCGCACTTTTTCTGCATCAGCTGACAAGTAGAGGTTGGTGTGATAGGCCTTGAGGTAGCAGATGGGGCTATTCCCACCTGTCATGCAGAACCGCTCGATGAACAGGTCTGGGGAGGAGGTAGAGAGCACCCAGGTGACACCGAGGCAACCCTCAGGGCCTCAGAGTGGTCCCTCCATGTCCAGCGGGAGCCCTCTGGGTTCTGAGTGGTGACGGGGCAGCAGAGGGATTCTCCGAGTGATTTTAGGCCCCCCTTCCCCTCTCTGAGCCCCTCCATCCTTCACCCACAAAATATGGATGATCAAGCAGGACTGACTGCCTGGAATAGCTCTTGTCAGGTAATCACGGTACTATAAAAGGGGGGTCTCCAGCCAAGATCTGACCCTCCGACCATACATAGCTGATTAGAGAGAGGCAGACACGTGACCCAAGCTGGGCCAATCAGATCGTCTCCAGGCCTCGGCTGATGGTCACCTGGAAGCCCTGCGTGCACAGGTTGGAAAAGCTTTGCTGGTTGGTCAGTGGCTGCTGCTCTGACCCCCCAGTTACTCCATCGCTCCCCCTGCCCCACCAGTGGGACAATCCACATGCAAGGGGTAATCCCTGGTGCACCAGGGGCCCTGGAGGGCCCTGCTCCAGTCCTGTGGGTGGTGTCTCTTGATTTCTCCCTACCTACATCCTAAAGGAGTTAAATATTTTGAATATCATCTCTGCTCCCAGCAATCTGAAGTTAGGATGAAAAAATGCCACTGAACTCCGTTGGTTGCTTAAAACAAGGGTTTGTAACTTACAAATTTTGGCCACGTTCAGGAAAAGCAGAGAAACCTAGTCTGGGGAGAGACACGTGGATGGGGCGGATGGAAACAGACGTGCTGAGAGGAGCCGAAATAAGGGCTCACGTGGCCCAAGAGAAAAAGCCCAGGAGAGGTCCCCAGTACTTGGATTCAGGCTGTGGTGGGCCCAATTGTACTTCCTGCCCTGTGGTTCTAGGAGACACTTTTTTAACCTAAAATAAGAAATTGGGCAGCCCAGGTGGCTCAGTGGTTTAGCGCTGGCTTCAGCCCAGGGCGTGATCCTGGGGACCCGGGATGGAGTCCCATGTGGGGCTTCCTGCGTGGAGCCTGCTTCTCCCTGTACCTCTCTCTCTCTCTCTCATCTCTGTGTATTCTCATGAAAAAATAAATAAAATATTTTAAAAAATAAGAAATTACCATATTCTTTTTTTTTTTTTAAACTTTTATTTATTTATGATAGGCACACAGTGAGAGAGAGAGAGGCAGAGACACAGGCAGAGGGAGAAGCAGGCTCCATGCACCGGGAGCCCGATGTGGGATTCGATCCCAGGTCTCCAGGACCGCGCCCTGGGCCAAAGGCAGGCGCCAAACCGCTGCGCCACCCAGGGATCCCAAAATTACCATATTCTTGTCAGCATAAGCTAGCTCTGGAGGGTCTATTGCTTTCAGTCAAGAGTTTGGACGAAGATACAAAGTCCCTTCATTCTGACAACTCCACCCGCTTCTCCTAGCAGCCTTGTGAGGCCTGTGAGCCTCACTGCAGATGGGGAAACTGAGGCACAAAGGCAACAAGTGCCCTGCCCAATACATAGGCAGTGGGGCCTGGGCAGCATACTGGAGCCAACTTGTACCGGCTTGTAAGAGTCAGATGCTAAACATTCAGGGATTTTTTTCCAAGCAAGATTGCTCAACTGTTGATAACTTTAAATCAGCCACGGCCAGGTATTTACACCCTAAGATGGCCATACTCCGATCAGGGTTGTTCTTTCTGGTTTTGTTTTGGTTTGGTTTTCTTAAAAAAACCCAGTTTACCAGCATACCTCTGGGCTGCAGGCTCTAGTTGGCATTGCCTACCCCCCTGCAGACGTGTGGCCCCATCCCCAGGTGTCTCATAGGGGCGTCCCAGGGCCAGGCCCCTGATGCTCACCGTAGTGGTTGATACTGTTGATGAGACGGACACCCACTTGAGCGTGGTTGTTGGTGACGAGGACGATGTCGAAGATGTCTTCACTCTCGGGGTACAGCTCCCGCAGCCTTCTGTTCACAGCCTCCAGAGCCTGGATGGGAGAGAGGACCCCCCACCTCTACTCAGGCCCCCAGGACCTGATGTCTGGAGTTGGTAACCAGCGTGGAGGAGGAGTGAGCTGGAGTCTAACGGGGGCAGAGAGGGATGGTCAGGGGTTGGCCAGGGGCAAGATGCGTGGACCTAACGTCAGCCGTCGTGCTGGTTGACTGCTGCACAGGGGCGCCTCACTGAAGGGTGAGTGGGGGCCCCATCCACCAGCTCCACTCACCGAGCTAGTTGCCTGGAGCGGGGCTGCACTGGCGCAGAGGACAGGGAGGCTTCTTCCCACAGTGGCTCTGTCCCCACGCCAAGCCCGTGCATCTGCCCCTTTCCTTACTCAGACCCCCAGGAATGCTCTTGCTCCCCCAACGAAGGCACCCTAGGGCACCCACCTTCACAAAGGGGAAGGCTGGCCCGGGGCTGAAGGGCTCGTTCTCGTGTTCCAGCTGGTAGCGCACATACTCTTCCACGCCCTGCTCCGTGTAGATGCGCTGCTCCTCATCCATGCGGAACAAGGCTCGGGAGGACACAGCAATGGTGACAGCATTCTGGGGCTTGGGCTGTGGAGGTGCCAGAGGAGGGCTGTTACTCACCCTCCCCGATGCAGGTCTCTGGTGCCAGCCTGTCTGGGTGCTGGGGACAGGGAGAGGACCCAGGCCCAGCCCCTGCCCTCAGATGGCTCAGCCTTGGGCAGAGGTGGCCCTGGATCAGAACCCCCTCCGGGCAGGACCCCACCAGGAGCTCAGGGAGATGGTGGCTCCTTGCCAAGGAGCACGATCTGGTGGGAAGACGTGCCTTCAGGGAGTTTGCAATCTAGTTGGCCATCTGGACAGTGGAAAAATGAACACAGGGTGTGTAGCCAGAGTATGACTGATGCTCCAGATGGTCTCCAGATGGTTTCCATTATAAAATGAGAGCTACATGCCCCTTAGGAAGACATGGTGCCCAGAAACATGGCATTTATGTAAGGAAGTTTTATTTCCAGCCCAGATCTTTCTTCTAAGATCCAGACTCCTATATCTAACTGCCCCAGTTGACTAACAGACACTCAGACTCAACATGCTCGAGGCTGAGGTCCCACCACCCCCTGCACCTCCAAACCTGGTCCTCCACCCCCTTCCTCATCTCCATGGACTCAACCCTGAGGTTAGAGCCCAGAAGTCCACCTCAACTCCTTCCCCCTCCTCAACTTCCCTCCCTACACCAATCCATCCATCCATCCATCCATCCATCCATCCATCCATCCATCCACCCTTCCATCCATCCGTCACAAAAACCTGTCAACACTATAGAATCCATCCACCTCTTTGTGGTTTCTCTGTCAAGGTCCAGTCTGTCACCATCTCCCGCCCCAGGTCATCCATATTGTTGTCAGGGGATGTTTCTCAAGTTCAAATCTGATGACCCCCTTTCATTGGTACTCAATCCTCACAAACTCTGTTCCACGGGCCTGCATATGGGGTAAGAAGCCCTTCGAGACTGATGCCCTACCTCTCTGCGCAGTCACCTTCCTGTTACCCCACTTTGCTCAATCTGACCCTTCTCATGTGGGACCATACCTTCCTGTCTGTCCCTGAGCCTTTGCACTCCATGTGCCCTCTTCCCTTAGCTCTTCATCTAGCTCCTCATCCAGCTACCCCCACCTACAGATCTCAAACTACACGTCACCTACAGGAAGTCCTCCCTCGCTCCTAGTCATGGGCTTGCTACCTCTCCCATACATTTCCCGTTTTAGTTAAGTTTAGCACAGGCCTTGGGATCCCTGGGTGGCTCAGAGGTTTGGTGCCTGCCTTTGGCCCAGGGCGTGATCCTTGAGTCCCAGGATCAAATCCCACATCAGGCTCCCTGCATGGAGTCTGCTTCTCCCTCTGCCTGTGTCTCTGTCTCTCTCTCCCTCTCTGTATCTCTCATAAATGAATAAATAAATAAATAAAATCTTAAAAAAAAAAGTTTAGCACAGGCCTGATTGCTTATTTAACTATTTCCAGACAGAGTTCTGGGTAGGAAGCAGGAACCATGCTTAAGCTCGGAGGAAGCATGAACCGGGACTGTCTTGTTCATTTATTGTATCGACAGTTCTTAAAGCTGTGCCGAGCACACAGTAGGTGCTCAGTAAATTTGTAATGCCTCCGAACTCTAAGTAATCTAGTTCAAAGAAAAACAGTACTTGCCATGACAAAGCTAACATGAACTGGAAGCCTCAGGGCGGTCCCCTAATCTGTTTAGCTTGCTTGACATATAGTAGGTGCTCCTGGAACACTTCTTTGGTTGATGCAAAGTTTATGAACATTTACTGGTTCTCTGTGCCAGGTCCCTGGACTCTGCCTGGGAGTGGTCCTGGTAAGTGACTTGGCACCTGCCCTCAGAGTCACAAGCTGATGGGGAAGAAGGGGCAGTGAAAACACACACAAAAGGGGCCGGAATCAGTACTTAGGACACAGGTGAAAGAAGAGTCTTGATGACAGGGGTTCACAGTAGGTTGTGGGGGGCATTTTCATGGAGCTGGGAAGGAGGAGTCAGGTGCAGGAAGGCCTAAGGAGGTGAGCATGCCCTGGTGCATTCACAAAGGTGAGCAGAGCACAGGGCAGAGGGAGTGGGTATATGCGAGCCCAGATGAGTGGGCAGGTGCTAGGAGGCCTTCCCCAGGGCCCAGGAGGGCCTCAGAACTCCTTCAGCACCTGCAGTGGAATAGGGAGAGGCCATATGCCACCACAGCAGCTGGACCCTTTATAATCCCTGGGGAGGATCAGAACGTGGGGCTTGCCTGTGGGTACACAGGCACCCAGGGTCCCAATACACCTCTGTGACTTGTGCATCCCTGGAACGGCGATTCCCACATTGCAGGTGAGGAAACAGAGGCTCAAGTTGGACCTCTGATGCTGGCCTGCTCCTGACAGCGCTGCTGGCCACATACTCCACCCCACTGCTTCTCTCTGGAATCAAGCCGGGACCCAATCAGTTGACAACACTGAGTGATTACCATGTGACAGGCACTGTGCCAGGGACATGGCAGGAAACAATATAGGCATGATCCTCGTCCCCATGGAGCTTGTGATCTATCTCTAAGACCGAGATTTGTGCCCTCTTTTAGAAGAGCATTATCCAGAACTTTCTGTGATAATAGACACGTTCAGTCACTTGAAATGTGACTAGTGAGTCTGAGGAACTGGAATTTTAATTGTATTTCATTTTAATCCATTTAGATTTAAGTAGCTATGAGTGGCTAGTGGCTAATGAAGCTTTAGACCTCAAAGTAGTAAATGGAAGACCAGAGAGTTCCCCAAGCAGATGTGGTAAGCCTCAGTTTACATACGACTTTTACTCCGATCAAGAGGATGTATTTGGCCAGCAGAGTCAGAGAAGGGCAGTGGAAGGACAGGTGCCTCTGCTCTGGGCTCAACCCAAGTACTCTCCCAGTTGCCAACCACCCCAGTTTGTGGGATCACAGGCTGGGTACCTCCCAACCCCTCAGCAACTGTGAGCTTTCAAGGAAAGAAGGGAAAATAAAAGAAAAGGGGCGACAGAGGGCTGGCCAGGGATGGTAAGGGTGGGGTCGGGGGAGTGGGGAGACCCTTCTCATAAACACAGGAAGCCTGCTGGCCTTCCACCCGCTGGGCTTACTGCCCCAGGGACAGGCCCATCACCCCTCAAGGACAGAAAGCCAGCTGCCCTCCCAGCCCCTTCAGGCAGGTGCCCAAGCCAGCTGCTCCAGCCCAGGCAGCCAGCCAAGGTCTCACTCCTCACTTGCTGAACCACAGTCCCTGCCAGGCTGCTGTGTTCTGGTTCCCCTCTGGCTGACCTACCTAGACCCCATCCCATCCCACTGCTGGCCATCCCAAGAAAAATATCCCAGTTGCCTTGGCCCCAGGAGTCTCCATTTCCCTCTTTTACAAATGGGGACGTAAGCTCAGAGAGGGACAGAGTATTGGCTCTACATCACACAGCAAAGTCAAGGCCGATCCAGTTAGGTTAAGATCCCAAATCTCTGGCCTCTGTCCACACAGCAGCACCCCACCCCGCTTAGGCCCCTCCTTGATAGCTCCCAGATGACTCCAACCCCTTCTTCCATTTCAGACACTTCCTTGGGACCCTGGCCCCATGCACCCCTCCCCCTCCAGAGTTGGGAGAAATGGTGAGGGAACACCATGCCTTCAGTCTGAGGTCTCTAAGGGCAGGGCTCTCTCCTCAGAGTGGAGGCCCCCAGGGCAGGACCCTTCTTTCAGCTCTGCCTGCTGTGACCCTGGACAAGTAGGGTCCAGAAGGCATGAACTGCTGTGACAGATACAGAAAGAGCGGCCTTTCCAGGCTCCAGGGAAGAGCTGAAGGGACAGGTAAAGGGCTGGCCAGAGCTGGGGGAAAGCCAAGCCCTTGGAGATGCCCCTGGACCCCTTGGAGATGCCCCTAGACCTACACGCAGAGGGAGACCACCCCCTCATTGGGTTGTCAGGCATTCACCGAGGAACACCTTCTCCAGAACACAGAAAGAATCTGGATTCCAGAGTGGGAATTGGGTCGGGGGACCTTTCTCCTAGAGCAGGGACTCAGCCTGGGAACAGTGGGCTCCAGGGAGCTAGGGTCCTGGCAATTCTCTGCCTTTCCCCAGGGCTGGGGGTCCGGTGGGGGGGGCGCGGTAATGGAGGAGAGCCAGCTCTCATGTAGGCCAACATGATTCTCCTCCTGTCAGGTCCAAGAGAGGAAGGCAGCCAAAAGCTGTTATTTCTAAAAAGTCTTATGGGAGAAGAGCTGCTGGAGGAGAGAGGGACAAGATAGGTCTGAACGGAGGAGTTGTCTGACCCCTTGAGGTGAGAGGCTCCTACAGGCCTTCAGGGCTGAAATATTCCACTCAGGCTCCTGGGAATGAGAATAAGCTCTAATGGGGCCCAAGAGGTCTAAGGCCCCAAAATAGCCTATGGGAGGAGGGGTTACCGCAGGAAGGGGTGGGGGCTGGGAGGACCATGAGGCCTCAGGGGTCATGGCTGACAACTAGGCCTGAGCTCCCTGGTTCCACCCTACTTGGGATGGAGATGCATTGGTGAGCTCCACTCACCACCCCAGCCCCAGTGTCCATCTCCTGGGCCACGGCCAGGACACTAGTCGAACTTCCTCCTCAGGCAGAGACCAGCCTCCTCATTGGTCTGCCTGCTGCCAGACTCACTCTCCCATCCCTCCCTTACAGGGCCCCAGAGCGATCTTGCTCGAATGAAATGGGACTAATGGTTTTCTTCCTTTTTAAAAAGCAGGTTGACTTTTTCTTTCAATGGACTCCTGGGAGAACCCCAATATGTAAATTAGATATTGCTATAGTTTCTTAGCATAAATGTATGTTACTAGTTCATTCATACATTCATACAAAAAATTTTATTTACTTATTTGTTATTTACTTATGTTTATTTTGTCAACCAATGGAAACAGCACAGTTGTATAAGTAATAAATTTGAAACTTGGGGGTTAGGCTGCCCGTGCAGACTTAAACTTCATCGTCTAGTCAATCTGTTCCGGTGTTGGTTGGTGTGTGCACACAGTCTTGAGAAAGTCCTGAGTCACACCAATAAGTGGTTGCAAGTGGTAAAAAAATTTTTGCTTTGTTTTAAACTACGGGCCTCAAGGTACTCAGCAACAATAATTGCCAGCAATCTCAAGATAAACTTCTAGTAAACAGTTTATAGGAAAAGCTTTAATCTGAAGTTTACTAAAAACAACAAAAACACCTAATCAACCTGCAGTATAAATTAGTATACTGGTGTAATCAATCGAAGGTGCTAAGATGTCCATCTAACGCGTTAGAGTGAATTGAGTTTTATTACACGTTTTTAATTGTTTAGGGGGTAAAGAAAAAGGAAAATAAATTGGATCCATAAGTGTGCAGACCTCCAGAAACATGGGGCCCTAATGGAAACTCGTTTTAAAACCCCTAACCTCATTGAACACCTAGGCTCCTTAGTATGGCATTCAAGGCCTTGTGTGGGATCTCTGGCATCCCTCCCATGTGTCTTCCAAAGATCCTGCATTCTCCTACTCAGGTTCAAAGTCAGCCCCAAGGCTTTAGGGGCTTGTTTCCCTGTCTGCCTGGGAAATGCTGCATACCCAGGCTTCACGGTGAGCTCAAAGGCTAGGAGCTCAAAGGCTAGGTCTGCAGAGCCTTCCTCAGTGGCAGTCACTCACTCTTGCTTGCTCCCTCCGCTGCATGTAGGGTGTTTGCTTTGAGTGCTCACCATGTCCCGGTCTCCCCCAGCCCCCGTGAGCTCCTGAGGCAGGGACTCAACCAAATTCATCTCCCAGTTCCCACTGCTGAGCAGAGCCTAGAGATGCTGCAGGGAATGACTGTGGAGTGACTGTTGCCCCCTTCCTGGGGAAGGGCCCTTGGAGGGAAGCAGCAGGATGCTTTAAGGTCAGGCGGGAACCGTCTAGAGGATGCCTCTGGGCCAACCTCCTGCTCAGTCCCCTTCCCAAGCTCGGAGAGCTCGGAATGCGCAAGGCCCAGGGACAGCCGGGACATCAGGGATCTGACCGATGGCAAGAGGGGCTCTCGCCTCTGTGTGGGTCTCCCAGGGCTGAGACGGCCGGGGGGCCCGGGGGCGCTGATGCGCCCTGCGATGGGCGCGGAGGCCCCGGCTGTGGCGCAGAGCCCAGCGCCGCTCCTTCCCTGAGGACGCAGGCGGCGCAGCAGCCGGAGCCGGAGCGCAGGGCCTTGAGCCAGAAGCCCGAACGCAGGCGCCGGGTCCGGAGCCCGAAGCCCAGTGGGGGCACCTGAGCGCCCCGCGAGGGGCCGGGTTTCCAGAGTCGGTTACCCGAGCCCGGGCCGCGCACCCGCTCCGCCGCCAAGTGCAGTGGGCGCGCCCCGGCCGCCCGCTCGCGCAGGAGCCGGGCCGAGGACGGCGTGGGGGAGGGGGCCCTGGCGGGGAACCCGAGCCCCGGGGACAAGAAGACACCGGCGCGCAGCTCCCAAAATAAACGCGAGCCGGCGCCAAAGGCCCGGCACATTCTGGGGCGGAGGAGCCGCGTCCCCCCCGGGCGCTGCCTCGGGCCCCTCCGGGGGCTGCCGCCCCTCCCGCGGAGCCCCCTCCCCTGCCCTCCTCCGTCCCCAGGCCCTGCTGTTACCGATTTGGGTTTCTTCTTGGGCGCGAGGTTGTCGTAGAAAGTCTTGCTCTCCTCCCAGCCCGGGGCCGCCGCGGTCTCTGCCCCCGGGCCGGGCTCGCGGGGCGCCCGGGGCTCCCCGGGTTCCATGCTCCGGAGGCCACCGGGCGGGCGGGAGCGGCGGCGGGGACGCGGCGCTGGCGGGGCTGCGCTGCTGCAGGAGGCGCGTCCCGGGCGTGGGAAGGGGGGCGGGCCGCGGCGGGGAGGGCGCGCGCGCGGGCCGCGGGGGGGCGGGGGCCGGAGGGCCGGGGGGCGGGGGGGCGGGGGCCGGGGCTCGCCAAACTCGCCCTCCCCGCTGCGGGCGTGCTGCTGCCGCTGGATGTGCCCTGCGGGGCAGCTGAGTCCCCAAGTGAATGCGGGGCGGGGGGCGGGCACTAGGGAGGCTTTGGCGTGTCGGGCTCCCAGGAGGAGGGGCCCCGGAGCAGGCTTGTGGGCTGCGGCGGATTCGGGATTTCGGGGATCAGGGGCACCGACAGAGGAGAGGCCTGACAACTTTTCTTCCCAGGATGGTGATCCTCAAAGGGGAAAATGGAAACCTTAGCCTCCCCCCACCCGCCCAAAGCTAAGCCGCCTCTTTCCCGGGTCCCTGGGAATCCGATGGCCGACCCTAGTCCATCCTGCGGAGGGAGAGGGTGGCGGGTGGACAGCTCCGTCCTCGAGCAGGACCCGGCGCCCAGCCCGCCGCACCACAGCGGGCCCAGCTGGCAGCTACTCCCCACCAAGGCGGAAGGACGTTTGAAGTCAGTGGCGACACCGGGGCCCCTCGGCCTGGCGGGGGACCCTTACCGGGGAGACACCCGGGGACTCTGAACCCACGTTCTTGCTGGCCCCTTGACGGCCAGTAGGGGGCTCGCGCTCACAGGTTCCACCTGCAGAGCTCGGGCGGTTCTGAAGCTGAAGCGGCTTAGAGAGGGAGGGTAGGAAAGGGGCTTGGGAAGCAAAGCCTGTTGGACCACCATCCCTGTGCCCTCCTGGTGCGGAGCCCGCGGTGCAGCCAGTAATGCCACCGAGGCATAGATCAGGAAGCAGAAGGGGCGTCTCTGCGGGAGCCTCGAGGTCGGCACAGGTGTACGGGAGCAGCAGAACATACTGGAGGGCATGTGGCTGGAAGGGGGTACAGAATGGAGGCATAGGCCCAGCCTCCACCATGTCCTGGGGTGGGGGGAACCAACCAAACCTCGTGTGGGAGGAAGGGGGAAACAATAAAAACTTTTAGGATTGGGGTAAGTGTGTTTAGACTTGTCCTTCTCCAGATTCGATAGATTGTTTCCATGGATGGCCCCCAACTCTCTCTAGTGTGCCTGCCCCTTGGCGATGTGAGTTGGTCACACAGACCTGGATGAGCCTTCGCAGGCTGCAGCGATGGGCACCATATGGCTAAGATTGGGGAGACACTCTGTGAGCAGAATGAGCTGATCAGCAGAAAAAGATGGGAAAAGATGTGCAGAGGGCAGCAGAGACGCCCTGCAAGAGAGACCGTGCTGCCTTGACAGGGGGCCGCCTCCGGTTCAGACAGCTTCCCAAGCCCCAGGTGAGGCTGTCCGTGTCTAAAGCCCCATGAGATTCTCCATGTCACTTTAACAACTGCTCCCCCAAAAGCTGGTGGCTGTTGGTTTTGTCTGACTGGCAACCTGTCCCACCCTCTTCTTCTACAGTTGACTCTTGTGAAGCATGGGTTTGAAGCGCATGAGCCCACTTAAATGCAGATTTTTTCAATAGATATATGTACAGTACTGTAAATGTATTTTCTCTTCTTTATGACTTTTTTCTTTATGATTTTCTTAAAACATTTTCTTTTCTCTAGCTTACTTCAGTGTAAGAATAGTGTATAATACATATACAAAATATGTGTTAACCAGACTATCTTACCAGTAAGGCTTCCAGTCAACAGTAGGCAATTAGTAATTAAGTTTTGGGGGAGTCAAAAGTTATACGTGTATTTTTGAATGCGTGGTAGTAGAGGGGTGGTCAGTGCCTCTAAACCCCGCATTGTTCAAGGGTCAATTGTAGTAACAGGCCCTATATCCCTACCTCTCTGGTCACAGGAGTGGGCCCGTGAACTAGACCTGAACAGCAGTTGAACCAGGAATGAGCCTGGGACCCCAGCTGAGCCACTCTCCTGCACTGCTATATAGGGTTGCGGGGAGATTTGGCTCTTTCTGCTCTGGGGTTATTAATTTGGGGCAACGTGAGCTGGAAACCCATCTTTCCTTGTAGCAGGTGAAAGAACATGGGAGAAGCCCTCTGGAACAGACAGTGAGGTCACCAAGACAGAGAAGCAGAAGCAGAGAGGGGGAGAGGATGTAACACTGAGCCTCTGGATCCAGCAGTACCCAAATTCCCAATTATGGGAGCCAATAAGCCTCCCTTTTTGCTTGAGCTTATTTGAATTGGGTTTTGTTCCTTTGAAACCAAACAAGTCTCGATTAATCTAGTCCTCTTACTCACACTGACATGAGTAGGCCTCTGTCTAAGGATCCTGTCTGACTCTGGGTTCAGTTCCTTTAAGAACTTTCCCTAGATCCCTGTTTGGAAGGGTCAGAACTCCATCCTAGACTGTCCTTTCCACCCTCTTAGGCTTCTGGCCACTGTCTCTGTCTTCTCTGTCACACCCTGACCACTGGCTTGGTGCAGGGGTTCCCTGGCTCTCTGCATGCTGCACTTCCGCCAACACTTCCCCTCAGGGTTCATTCAGCTCCTCTGCAGGTGGATGAGCTGGGAACACAGCCCTCCGCACATGACTCCAGGATCCCAGCCCCTGAACTGCTTATCCGGGGCTGTCTGACCCAGCAAGCCTGGTCCTGTTGGCTGGTCTTTAGCAGAAGCCACTTGTTCCATGAAGCCTCTCTTTACCCTTCTCCAGACCCTCTCCCCACACAGAAAACACAATAAGCAATAGCCTTGATGTGAGAAGAGTCGAGTTCAAGTTGAAGACTTGCCATTCCCTGAGCCTTCATTTCCGTGTCTTAAAAAAAAAAAAAAAAGACTTTAAACATGTGCTTGGCAGAGCTGACAGGGAATCACATGGAAAGCTGTTTGGTAGCTATGATGGACTTTGTCCACATGAAGGGTCAACTGTTTGAGGCTTGGGAGGGTTTCGCAGAGAAGGACATCATTGAGACAGGGAATGGGTGGCCCAGGGAGAGGCAATGACTTGTGGATAAGCACGGAAGCGTGAGAGATGCCTTAGGGAAATGGAGGGCAACACAGGGTGGCTCAGATGTAGGGTGAAGGATGGTGGTGGGGAGGGAGAACAGGCTGCAGAGGTCAGCCGGTGTCAGGCAGATCATGAAGGACCTTGAGGGACTTTTAAGGAGCTCATCACATGGAGGGAACGGGGTGGAGATTCTGGAGAGTTGACATGGTCAGACTTGCACTTTGGGAACATCACTCTGGCTCCTTAGGGACAGCCGAATGGCACCCAGGGCAAGCCTGGAAGCAGGAGGTAGACCAACCTGAGTTAGAGGTGATGAAGGCCAGGAGGGTAGTTTTCAGGAGATGGTAACCCAGGACCTGTGCTCCCCAAGGTAGGCAGGGAGCAAGACTCCCCCCCTCAGTGAGGCTTTGGCTGGGAACAGCAGCCCTAAGTTCTTGGGCTCCTGAGTCACCTCCTGAGGTTTATGGCTGCCCTGAGGCCAGGTCAGCCTCCTTCCTCTGTCCTAATTGCTTCCTGCCAAGGAAACTGGCCCCCTCCAAGCGTCCTTGAGAAAATCCTTGTTAATGCAATTGAGTGTTTCAGGAGGAAGCAGTCACCTCCAGCTGCCACTGCCCCCAACTCCCTGCAACAAACAGTGCCTCGCTGGCCACGGCAGGTGGGGGGGTGGCATTCTAAGAAAAACACGTCAACACTAATGCCATTCCGGGAGGTCACAGGGCCTGGGCTGGTCTCCTTGTGGATGGTGGACCAGGTCACGCACTACACAACCCCCTTGACCAGCAGGGCGGGTGGGACTGAAATCCAAGATCTGTTCCACTTGCCAACCTGTGCACCACGGCAGGCTGTATTTATTCAGAAGAAGGGGTATACTTTTCTCATTAGGCCAAAGGTGCTATCCACTGGCCCAGCTGCATACTTACAAGGCTGTTTACACTCAGAAGGGTGACTTTTCCTAATTTGCACAACAGGCATCATATGGCCTAATTGTAATCCTGGCTCTTGGCTTTTCTCCCCACTCCCTGCCGTCCACTCGTTTGGGCTCAATGACGCCTTCCACTGGACAGGGGGAGAAACTAAGTCCAATGTTGTCTGCCCTAAATTAGCTCTGCCCACAGGCCCACATATCAGCATCAGGTCATTGATGGATGAATGGACCAAGGGCCCCCCCATAAGCCAAGCTCAACCAATCAGATTCGTGCACTTGAGAACTGAACTAATTGATGCAGACGGGAGTTGTCAGCTGTTGGAAAGTCTTGATAAGAGTTGGGGACGCAGCCACTTTTTGAAGGGAAATCAAGGAAGTCTGAAGAGAAACTGAGGAAAGAACAAATGCCAGATGCAAATATTGCCAAAGGGAAGAGAGAGGCCCAGAGTGAAGAAGGGAGAGGCCCCGCTGCCATTTCCAGTTCTTTCGAGGCTCAGTCATTCTTGATTTTTTCCTCTTCAGGGTCCCTTGTAATCTGCCCACCCCCTTCTTTGAATTAGCTCGAGCGGGTCTCTGTTCCACGCAACCAGAGTCCTTGCTGGAACAAGGCCTTCAGTCCCAAGGAGGTGACTGAGGTAGCCCCACTGTTGAGCTGCCCGCAGGCCTCTTCTCCCCCCGTCCCACACCCCAGCCCTATCTCAGCTTAGGGAAGAGTAAGAGCCCTCAGCATGGTCACACCTTTTATTCACGGTCAGTGAAAAACACACCATACAGCACAAGGTTGAACAGTGAGAACAGTCACTGTGGCCACAGCCAGGAGCAGCACATGTGGAGGGGACAGGGGGCCGCACTAGAAAACGAGTTGGGATGCCCTCCTCTGCCACCCAGCTCCACTTTTCCCCTCCACAAAGCAGGAAGGGTCCTACACCCTGGGAGGCCCAGTCCTGCCCCGCCTTCTGGCAAAAGTAAAAGAAACCCTTGAAAATTTCAGGAAGAAAATTCCATATTTTTCTGAAACTTTGCAACTGTAGGATTTAAAGAATTTTTTTTTCAAAAATAATAAATAAAATATGTAGGAAATGTATTCTTTCTTCCACAGTGATCTCTAATGTCAGAACAAAACCTCACCCAGGGTGGATCTTCAGGAAAATTTGTGGCTTTAGTAAATTTTTGTGTAAAAATATTTACAGCGTCAGCTTACTACCCCCTATAGAAATGCCAGCGTGCTCTCTCACTCTCTATCTTTGCTTTCTCTTCTCTCTCTCTCTCTCTCTGTAGCAGGATGAATTTCTACCTCTAGAAATTGGCAGGAAAAGATTCAGTACCTTTGCTTATGGGCTTCCTTTTTCTTAAGTTTGGATTCAGAGGCAAGTTATATTATCCTGACTACAGCTCAAAGGACTGGAGCAGCCATCAGACGTAGACCTTGTTGATGATTTTTAGAGATAAAAAATAGGGGGCTTATCAATTAGCCCAAAAGATTGAGGGAGGATAGAATGCAGTTAGGAGGTAGATTCTGGAACCTTTCAATTCGGACTTGGTGCAAGAAGATACAAAACTTCAAAAGGAGAGTTTGAATATATCATCATTTTCAAGGTCTATGTATTTTTGTGTGTCTGCGAGTCATGCTTCCATGACTCCTAACCTTGTGCTCTATGGCAAGTCACTCATAGGTGGCACAGGGATCAGAGGCCTGCCTCTCTTCTCAAAGCAGGGCTGGTGCTCTACCACAGGAGCCCCCGAGCACACAGTGCCTGGGACATCCAGAAGCATGTGGGAGCAAGGCCTGGCCTGCCTGTGGCCTCCTCCCATCAAGAAGATGGTGGTCCTGGTCCCAGCCTGGCTTTATGTGTTCACACCACTGGGCTGTCTGAGACTCTTTGGCCTAACTGGCAAATATCGCCCACGGCATATGTCTAAAAGCTTGGAATTATCAAACATGCTCTCATGAGGAGGACTTGCCCACCAGCTGAAGAAAAACAAGAATAGTTCTCCTGGGGAGGAATATGGTGGTAAAGACAGTGCAAGATGCTTCTGTGGTTCTGAGGCAGAGGCTTCCCAGGACAGCACTGACCTGTTAGCAGAGCTGCCCAGAAGCAGACGGAAAGTGCTTGAAAATGTTGGGAGTTCAATCAAGCTCCTGTTTCTTTTTGGAAGACCACCGCCTCAGAAACTTCTTAGCAGGAAGCTTGTCAAAGACCAAAACAAACTTAGCTGGCCCCACAGTCAACTTTGTATGACTCTGAGTCAGAGAGATGAGGAGGGAGAGACTCTAAAGGAAGAAACCCTCCTCGAGCCTTGGGTTCAAGTCTTGGCACCGTGCCATCCCCGACCGTTTGATCTCACAAGAGATTCCCACTTTCTGTACCTCACTTCCCAAGTCTGGAGAGAGGGAATGAAAATCTCTATTTCTCCAGGCTGGGGGATAGGATGAGATGGAGTAGTTGGCAGGCCTTTGAAAGCTTTGAAGTTCTGTGTGATTGTGAGTTAGGTTAGATTCAACATTTGGGGGGGGGGGCGCAGGAATCCCATTTTGTAAAAAGCCTTTACCAGAAGTCTCAGTTGAGCCAGACTGTAGAGTATCTGTGTGTCTGCGGTGCTGACTGGTAGCACAAGAACATCTAATGACCAGCTCTTTAGAGCAATGGAACATTCCTTGAGGCATTACTGGATAAAAATCTGCTGGTTACGGCCTGATGATATGAATTCCCGGCCTTACCACATGGCCAGTCATAGGCAGAAGATAGAAAGAGAGTGGCAACAAAGTGGCCTTGCTAACTCCAAGGGCAGCAAGAAGGAAGGTCCAAGGGAGTTTGGGACCAAAGATCAGAGTCCCCAAGAGTTTCCACCTGCAGAGAGGGAGGACAGATGAGCACTCAGAAGAGACGTCACGTCTCTTTCCCGGAGATGCAATCCCTCACCGCTGACTCAGTGATCACTCCCTGCTCCTACCCTGGGCTGACAGCACCTGTGTGCTAGACTGTTTTCATCAGCAGTTCAAGAGGAAATCTGTCACTGTACATCGAAGCTAATTTCTGATCACAAGTACAGGAGGAAATAAAGTGAAAGGCTTGAAGAAGCAAGATTAATTTTCTGGCAGTCAAAGCATGCAGCTGTATAGCTCATTGACCAAAAGCAGAAAGCAGAAAGCAAAGCCAGTGAGTGCACCTGGAAGATGATGAATTTACCTGGCAGGCTGAGGATTTGGGGTTAGAAAGAGCATGTCCCCAGCACATTTTTAGGCATTTGGTCCCATAAACGCAGTCTGGCAACCTAAACAGTCCTCTTCTCCTAGCTCCTTCTGTTTCTATAGCAGAAAGAACAAGCCCACCCTTGAAACTAGACCAAATCCAGAAAGGAACTACCAAGATGTGGAAGCTACCCTTGTCTCAGGCTCAGCAAACCTTGCTTTTGTTTTTTGTTTTTTGTTTTCTGTTTCTGAAGTCAGCATCCAACCAGGGCAAGTGCAGGATAGTTACTCAGTGAATTGAAAAAGGTCATTAAAAAGGAAGCAGCAGAAGCTGCTGATGGTGACACCTCGGGACTTAGTCTGATAAGAAAAAAGTGTTAGTTGGTAAGTTTGCTGGTATTTTCCCTCTTTTTTTTTTCTCAGCTCTCCCTCACCGCCCCCCCAAGTTAGCATTCTCTATATTCATTTCACCATTTTACAAGAAACCCAGTAATATAAAGTATGCTTTAATATCCTAAACTAATAAAATGACTTTAGCTCTTTTAAAGGGTGCTAAAAAAATAAGTATTACATAAATATCAGTGTTTCTTTCACAAACCTTCCACTCCTAGACACCCAAATACTTTTCATTTCATCCCTCTGCCGCTCTGGGTGGAGCTGAGCTGAAAGATTTAATAGTTCCTTTCAAACTAACTGGCCTTAGCACACCCTCTGCTCAGCTGTGTGGGACGTTCCCATCTGAGACTCTGACCACTGGAAGATTGCCTCATTTCCCTTAGGAGCTTCCAGAGGGCACAGAATGTGTCTTGTAAACTACCATAACCCTAGCACCTAGAGGTGCCTGGCATCAAACAGGTGCTCAATAAATGTTAAGTGAAGAAAGAACTGAATGAATGCTCCAAAGGCTGGGGCCGGAGGGGCCAGGTAGAGTCGAGGGGGCAGGGCAGAGACCACCTTCAAGGAATTTAGGTCCTCAGCAAAGGACAGACCCACTTTGGCCCTTTAACTGGGATCTGTGAGACCACATCCTGTAAAGCATAATCCCAGGAAGAACAGAATTCCAAAGCAGACCCTCAGCCCCCCTTCCTCAATCCTGCCTCTTGGGGCAAAAGCCAACTCCCTATGCCCAGTGGATGTTGGTTCTGGGCCAAGATTGGGGGTGGGGCTAGACCACAGAATACCTGAGGATCTGTCTCTTTTCCAGGGTGAGGTGGTCCCTCAAGGATCTTGACTGAGGGGAGCAAGGGCTTGGGCAGAGGGGTGGGTGGGCCAGAGAGTGAGGCTAGAGTACCCCTCCCCCTGAGAGATCAGCGGGTTGGGAGGTGGCCACGCCCCTCCTGGCCAGGGGCCCTGCCCCTCACCAGCCTCTACTTCTGCATGTCACATTGCAGCAGCAGTACAATGGATGGGTCACTCTTGGCCGCCTCCTTGAATTCCTCCAGAGTGATCTGGTCGTCCTTATCCTGGTCCATCTTCTTGAAGATCTTGTCCACACGCTGTTGGGGTGTGAGCCCATCTTGGTTCATGCGCATCATGATCACAGTGCCCACCATCTTGTAGATAGCCTGGTAAGGGTGGGGGGCACAGGGGGAACTGTGAACACTGACAGCTGGCAGGGATGATCAGTGATGAATGAAGGGGCCGGGGATGGGCAAGGCGAACACTGGGAGATGGTGAAGCTACTAGAAGGTGATGTATGGTCATTAAGACTGAATATTTAATGGGTATTTCCCATACATGTCTAAAACCCAGCTTTTCACCTCTAACCCGCTCTTCCAGTAGCATTCCCTGTCCTGGTAAGTAGCAAATTCATCTTTCTAGTTGTTCAGGAAAAAAAACCTCGACACCTTTCTTAACTCTCCCTCATGTCCAATCCTTCAGCAAAACTTGTTGGCCCAAATTTTGCAATAGGTCCCATATCCAATATCCAACCACTTCCATGGCTCCTCCAGAGTTGCTGTTCCCATCAGCTCCTGATTGGCCTGCAGTGGAAGCATCCTAACTGGTCTCCCTGCTTCTATTGCCTTCCTGCACCCTTAGTCTGTTCTCCACACCAAGAATAGAGAGCTATTCTTGGTGGGAAATGGGAAAATGGTTTCCCATTTAGTCAAGTCTCAATCCCAGACTGTGAGAAGCTAAGTGATTGGGCTCCTGTCTGACTAATTCCTACCACTCTCCCCTCATTCACTTCTCTTGAATCCTGGCCTCTTGGCTACTCCTTGAACACTTGCAGAAACAGTCTCACCTCAGTGACTTTGCATTTACTGTTCCCTCTGCATAGAACACTCTTCCCACAGACATTTACATAATTGCTCCCTCACCTTATTCAGGTTGCTGCTCACATTTCACCCCATATACTGCTCCTCCATCCTTCTCCCTCCCCTTACTTTGCTTCTCTTCTTCATAACACTTTCTGTTTGACATAGCACAGGTTTTTTTCTTGTTGCTTTTAAATCTTCTCACTAAAAGAGTGTCCAAATAATTAAGCAGGAACTTTGAACAGTGCCTGGCGCAAGGTAGCCACTCAATACATATTCGGTGAAAAAATAATGAGTTCGAAACTTAGGCTCTGGAGTCAGACTCCTTGGATTTGAATCATGAACCATCACTTGCTATGTTTCCTCCTCTGTAAAATGGGGTTTCTGTTAGTACCTACCCCATAGGATTGCTGGGCAAAGCACTTAGTACAAGGTCTGTCCTACACTGTGCACCCAACCAACGCTAGTTAGCCACTGGGTCCTGGGAGGCGGGGTGTGGGGACAGGTGGAGTGCATCCAGGATGCTCCTGAGGGCCGACAGGAGGGTGCCTGGAGAGGACTGGAGAGGACCTGCCTCGAAGACAAGGAGGGGCATCACCCCAGCACAACCTGGCCTCCCCGGATCGGCCCCAGCGCACCTCGATGATCTCCAGCATCTCGAGGCGCGTGATGCGCCCGTCGCCATCCAGGTCGTACATCTCAAAGGCCCAGTTGAGTTTCTGCTCGAAGCTGCCGCGGGAGGTGACCGAAAGGGCACAGATGAACTCCCGGAAGTCGATGGTGCCGTCGCCGTTCTTGTCGAAGGTGCGGAAAGCGTGCTGCGCAAACTTGGAGGCGTCGCCGTAGGGAAAGAACTAAGACGTGGAGGGAACGTTGGGGAGAAGCCCCAGCCTTGCTGTCCCTGCCCGCCTCCTCGATTGCCTGGCCCCGCCCCCTGGAGTTCCCTGGCCCCGCCCCCACCCGCCCGGCCCGCCCCTGGAGTTCCCTGGCCCCGCCCCCGCCCCCCGGCCCGCCCCTGGAGTTCCCTGGCCCCGCCCCCACCCGCCCGGCCCGCCCCTGGAGTTCCCTGGCCCCGCCCCCGCCCCCCCCCCGGCCCGCCCCCTGGAGTTCCCTGGCCCCGCCCCCGCCGCCGGCCCGCCCACCTTGATGTAGAGCTGCTGGAACTCCTCCAGGTTAAGGATGCCGCTGGGGCAGTCCTTCAGGAAGCCCTTGTACCACTGCTTCAGCTCCTGCTCGCTGAACTCGGTGTTCTGAACCAGGTCCTCCAGCACCTCTGGGGCCAGCTTGCTGTTGGTCTTCCCCATGGCAGGGCCTGGGGGGCAGGACCTCCTTCAGTTCCATCTAGGGCAAGGCCCTCACCTCAGCAGCGATCCCCCAGGACCCCATAGGACAGGGTTCCCTTTCTCCACAACAACCCCTCCCATAACAAACCCTACGTTTCCACAGCCAGGATCCATCCTTCCACAGCAGGGTGTGTCCCCTCCTGTCACCACCGCCCTCAACAAGCCCACCTTCCTAGAGCTAGGCCCTATGGTTTACACGCCTTCCGTAGGAGGTCCTGCCTCCCGGCCCCAACACAGACGGGAATCTCTCCCCCTATCAACGGGCACCCCACAATGGCAAGGGCTCCTTTCTCCACAGCAGCACCCCCCTCCTCACAGCTGGTTTCCTCTCCCAGCACCTAGGATCTCCGCCCCCAGGTCTCAGCGCCCCACCTTCTCCCTGATGGTGCTGATTGATGCACAGTCTTCCTGCATACCTTCCCTCTCTCCGTACACCTGCCAGAGCTCCCCACACCCCTAGAACAGAGTCTTAATCGTCTCCTTGCAACTTAGAGCTTTCCCCTCAGCCCCTAGCCACCTCTGCAGGCTCTTCTCCACCCAGGGACCTGAGGAAAGTTCCTCATGTGTCCCCCCCCCCCCCGGCATTATCTCCCAAGTTCTCCCTCGAGGCTTTCGGAGCCACCCCAGCAGGAAGCTTCTCTCCCTCCTTCCTCTGTACAAATAGAAGTCCTAGTCGCATTGAAGGCCTTGACTCATCCTGCTTTTCATTAGTCATTCAGTCCCTGAGCAATTATTGAGGCTGACTGTGGGTGCTAGTCCTGTTCCATGATGGGGATAAAGTAGATACGGGCCAACCTTCAGTAACTCATACTTGGGTCAAAGAGGTGGCTGGCTGATTGTCAAGGGCCTTCCATCCATGCTAAGGGGCTTGGCCATTACCTATAGGGATTTTAAAGCAAGGGCTAGGAAGATAGCATTCAGTGCACAAACAGACGCTTTCAGCAGCAGGTCCTGAACTAGGTGCGGGGATGAGAGAGAAGGAATGTGTTTAGAATTTTTTCCTTTGGCTACAGTATGCAAGACGGCCGAGTGGTGGGAAGATGGAGAGCAGAGATGGGCCTGCTGCATAGTTCAGGTGAGAGATGGTGACACTAGGGCAGAGGCTGTGGGATGACGTGGATGGATTGAGACACGTTAGGAGAGGTGGTGGCAAGGCTTGGGTTGGTGACTGAATGTGGGGGGTGTACAGAGAAGTTGAGGCAGATGCTTAGATTTGGGGCTGAATGGGGGCACCTGGGTGGCTCATCTGCCTTTGGCTCAGGTCATGATCCCGAGGTCCTGGGAATGAGTCCCACATCAGGCACAGGGAACCTGCTTCTCCCTCTCTGTGTCTCTTATGAATAAATAAATAAAATCTTAAAAAAAAAAAAAAGATTTGGGGCTGGATGAATGGAGGTGGTGTTGCTGAGAAGCAGGTTCTGTTCCCCACTGGAACAGAAGCCGCTTGTGTAGCCTGTGATGGAGGCAGTTTCTGCAGGAGGCATAGGACCTCCCCAGGATATATCGGGAGCGAGGCCCTACCAGGCCCTGAAGGTGGACATTCTCGTCTGACCTCCATGGGAGGAATATCCTGAGTTTCCTAGGAAGCCTGAGATTCCTAGGACATGGCCCAAGAGGTAACTTTGACCTGTCTGGGGTCTCTCTGGAAGGGCACCAGACTCTGACCCCGGGGTAACCAATCATGAAGATACTCTAGAAAAGGAAGTTGTCGGGCCAGCAGAAGGATTCCACTTCCTTAGCCCGCTGCATGCCAGCATGGTGGCTTCTCATCCCTACTGCTAGGAGTGCCCTGAACAACCAGATCTGAGATTGGTCTCTTCCATGCCCCCTCCCTTGCTAGGTGGCTTCCAGTTAGTTATAGGATATCTCTGGGCCTCAGATTCCTCCACGGGGCCTTGAGGAAGATCAAGTAGCAGCAGGAGTAGCAACATTCTCCTCTACCTACCACCCCCAGAGGATGTGGAATCCTCCATGCTCCCAGGAGAAGCCAGGGAGGGGGAGGCATACCATCTTCAGGAACCTGGAGGTGGAGTCCAGGACAGCTACACTGGGCACAAGGATGCTGGCAGTCCCTTTAAGCTATTTCCTTATTTTAGTGAAAACTGGAACCTGGAGAAAGGAGAAAGCTGGCTCGGAGTTACGTAGCAGGTCAGTGGAAGAGTCCAGATGAACACCCAAGCTGAATCCCTGCCACCCTCTCCAAATTATGGCTCCTCTCATCCAGAATAGACCTTCCCACTCCTGCCTGCCTTCCGGGAAAACCCTAGCTCTGTTCTCCCTCTTGGCCTCTTACTGAACTCCAGGCCACCGTATCTGACATCTAGGAAACATCCATCCCTGGGGGTGACCCAACAGCTCCCCTGACTCCACTCATCTACAAGCAGACACCCTCAACCTGTGGCCATTGTCCCACTGCATCAACCTTTCCTTCCTCCCCTCCCTCATCCCAAGGGGGAAATGTGATCTTTGTTACCTTTAGTTTCCCCTCTTGCTTTTCCCTAGGGCCAACTGGCACCAAGTTCTGTTGTTCTTTCCTTTGAAGCACTCCTGGAACCTCCACCGTGTCCTCTGTCTCCCCATCGTCAGGGCCGGGGGCACAGCCTAGGGACTGAGAGCCTCCTGCTGCAATGCTGCACGCTAAGCCATGCCCCTGGGCTCAGCTGCCTCAGAGGGAGTGCCTTTCTTCTGATTTCCCTGTTTTGAAGCAAGGCCATTTCTGGTTTTGGCCAGAAGTATGACATAGGCTAGAGGTGCACATGCCCATGAGGCCCCTCACACTCTAGAACCCTGTAAAATCTGGACAGGTGCCCACCTTACCTCCTGTTGCTCCCCTCACAACTACATGCTTCCCAGTTAGTCCTCACAGGCCAGGACCTGGCTCCCTCTCGCAAAGCTGCCTTCCCCTCCCCTAATACCCTTTCTTTCCATCTGGGCTGGTGCGGCTCTCTCCTTAGGCCTGAAGGGCCTTCCTTATGATCAGCCTCCCCCCGCCTGGACAGTGGACAGTCAGCAGCACGGATCCAGTATTTGAGGGCTGTGGACCTGAGCCCCACAAGTGCGTAGACTCCAGAACTCTCTGACCCTCACCTGGTGCCCTAGAATTCCAGAATGGAACCTGATTTGGGAGAGATCTTTGTATGAAATCCCGGCCCAAGCCAAAAAAAAAAAAAAAAAAAAGTTCTTCAAGTCTTTTGCTCAATGGCAAAGGGCTCATGGCCTCCCCGTACAACCAAGTGCACTGGGAGAGTGAGAAAAGCCCTCTTCCCATGGTCCCAAGGTGTGCCCTCTCGTAGCTGCCCCACACCGGTCCCGCTCTCCCCTCGGTACCTGCATGAAACTGCCTGCAGAGCCCCAGAGGCCGTGTCTGGAGCACAGAGACGTTCAGTGAATGTCCCCTGGTGGATTCCAGGGGACAGAAGCCCCTTCCTCCTCCTTGGGATGGCGGCAGTCTCCTGCCACTGCGCCCAGCTCAGAGACAATGGAACCCAGACCCGGGGAAAGGATGGGGTCGCCCAAGGTCAACCACAGCCCATCAGTACAAGGCCCAGGCCTTGGGGGCATGGCATGTTCTGTTGGGGCTGTTGCCCTGCAGGACATGGACAGGCCTCTTTGCCCACCTCTGGAGGGCTGCCCTCCAGCTCTGAGGGAGGCTGGCACTGCCCCCCCCCCAAAGCCACCACCCCTTTGTGCTCAGAGGCTCCTTCCAGAGGGCAGAGCTCAGGGTCGTGGGCTTCGTGGGCTTCGAATGAGGAAGTGACAGTGAGGGTAGGAGGGATTGAGGGAGGCGATAATCCCACACCCTCACCCAGCTTCAGAGGAGCTGGTGCTGAGACGGTTGCCATGGCGACAACAGCTCCCTGGTCAGGAGATTTTCTCTTTCCTCTCCTCCCTTTGCTCTCCTCCAAGCAGCAGCCATAGCGGCAGCAGCCAGGTCTTCTCCCTCTCCTTCTCACCGAGGGGCAGGGCATGATAAACAAAGCGTGTCCATGCCACATGGGCTGGTGGCCTGGGAGGGACTTAAAAGCAGCTGAGAAGGGGCCTAGGCCTGGAGAGCATGTGCGAGGGGGAGGCCCGGGTAAGGAGCCATGTCCCCTTGGTGAGGACTAACGCCCTCGGGCCCCTTCTATGAAATGTCCTCATGGCTCAGGGTAATAGTGCAATGGTCCCATTTGCTCGTACTCAGCCACAGAGCCAGAGCGTGTCAGCGTTGGAAGGCCGTTCGAGATCAGCTCCTCCGATCCACCCTCTGTCCTGCCCCTTCCCCATTTCATGAAGGATCAGAGAGGGAAGTGACTTGGCCAAAGGCAAACAGCAGCTGAGGCAAAAGCAAGCTTTAACCCAGCTCTTCTGCCTTCCAGATTCAGGCCACCTTAGGGAATAGAGTGACACAGTCCACATGGAGCTTTGGCAGGTCCTTGTGGAACAGCAGGAACACAGAGAGGGAGCGGCTGGGCACAAGAGGGCCAGGGAGGATCCAAATTAGAGATGTTTGAGGTAGAATAAGAGGACTTGGCGCCTGTGAGGGGTGAAGGGAGAGGGGACAGCGGGGACCTTGGCAGCAGGGACAGACTGGTGTGCTGGGGGGTGGTGCCCCTGGCTCATCCGAACAGGGGGCCTCTGCTTAGCCCTGGGACCATGGGGCGGGGGTGTTGCTGTTGAGAGAGCGTGAGGAGGAGAACTGGGAGGGGGGGAGCTTCTTTCCTCCCCCAAATATGCTGCGAGCTCTGTCCGCCTGAGGGGTGGGAGGTGGGGACAGTGAGAGGGACAACGGGAGGTGGGAATAGGCCCTCTGTGGAGGTGGGGCCGTCTTGGGGGACAGGGGCCTGGTGATGTGAAGTGCACAGCTAGCTGCTGGTGGGACCGGATGGTGTGGGTGGGGGCTATCCGTGGAGGTGGGAGGTTGCCGTGATGCTGGGCCACTACCCATCTCCAGAGAGGAAGGGTGCTCGGTGCCTCCTCGAGCACACCCCTAGGTGTGTGTGTGCGTGTGGGTGTGGGTGTGGGTGTGTGTGCTGGGGGTCAGAGCAGGGGGTGTTCTTACCTGAGCTGGGGGTAAGGAGGCGGCTGTGCCTCCGCCCTGGCACCCGAGGGACCTGGACGGGGTGGGAATCCCCTGCCCAGGGGCGGCCCCCCAGACGCCGTGGGGGAACCGGGAGTCAAGGGGGGCAGGAGAGGGGAGCGGGAACGGGGAGTGGAGGGGGAGGGGACAAGAGCCTCTGCCCGGCCCGCCCGCGTTACCTGAGGCCGCTCGCCGGGTCGCTGGATGGCCGTGAGCCTCGGCGGGCCGCGAGGACCGAGACTGGCTCGCGGGCTGGCGGCCAGGCTCTCCGAGGTCCGCTCCGGAGCCGCCTCCCAGCTCTTGTATCACTATGTCTCTCGGAGGCGACACGATTTGCATAAGCCCCGCCTCACCCCGGGCAGGTCGGGCGCTGATTGGCTCCGCTGGGGCGGAGTGGCAGGCGGGGTTTCAGGTGGGGACGGGATGGCCAGTGAGGCCCGGCTGCCCGAGCGCGCCCCGCCCGCCCGCGCTGACCTTCTCCGAGTCGCGAGGAAGTGGCGGCGGGGGCCGGAGGGGTGCTGTGCCCCCAGCGGTGCCCCGCCCTGGGGTTCAGGGCCCGGGCCGCCGTCTGGGGCCAAAAGTGATGATTGAAGTGGATTCGCGAAAACAACCGCACGGTTGCTGTGGAAACGGGAGAGCCACAGCCGAGTCTCTAAGCCCTTCCCTTCCAGGGCCCCAGCCGGGGGTGGGGATGGAAGAGGGGATGAGTCACAAGATGGGACCCCCTCCGTGTCCCACCCGAAACGGGAGGAGGGCGACGAGGAGCTGCCGAGTAGCGGAGCGGGGTTGGGGAGAGCTGGGGGGGGGCGGCCCACGCCTTCATCGCCCCCGCAGCACACCCGCTGCACCGCGGGACGGGGCGGAGGTGGGGGGCGCCCGAGCGCAGCCCTACCTGGCCCCACGCTCGTCGTGGGCCCCCGACAGCCCCTAACGCCCGTCCTCTCCAGACAGGCCTTGCTTGTTGCTCACGGACCCCCCACCCCAGGGGGGCCGCTCGGGATCTCCTCCAGAGGGTCCCGCTGCCTGCCCCGCGGACCCTCCTTTCCCCACCCTCCCACCTTCCCGTCCCGCAGACGGAGCCGGTCCCCAGCCGCCGCCAGTCTCCAGTCTCCGGCCTCGGATGTTGACACAAGCCCGAGGCGGTTTACACTGAGTGGGTCTGGAAGGTTTCAGGGCCCCGGGAACACCTCTTCCCTGCACTTGGGGGTCTCCCCAAAGCCCGGCCGGGCTGCCCTGGCTGCTCTGGCAGCTGGGAACTCCTGACCCAAGGAGGCGGGAAGGAACCCTTTGATTCCGACTTGGGGGGGTTGGGCTTGGGGGGGTAGGGGGAGGAGAGCAGGTCGCTCCCCGACTGAGCCACGTGCGGGGGAGGGACTTCTAGGCCGCTGTCAAAAGTGGGGCGGGGCGTCTGGGGATTGGTCCAATGGGAGCTGGGATGCTGAAGCGCCGCGGCGGGAAGAGGCCCGGCAACTGGCCAAAGAGCAAAAGTTGAGATGGTCCTGACGATGGGGGATGAGGACAGGCCAGCCAAGGGTGGACAAAACCCCCGGGGCCAGGCTCCCTGGGGAGGAACCAGCCGACGTCTTTTTTTTTTTTTTTAAAGGAACTGTCCCATTCCCTCTGGAACCTGTTTTGCGGTGGCGTTCTCCCGGCTGCAGGCTGTCTTCTCTCTGGAGCCCTCACAGGATGACAGCAGTACCTGGGCCTCCAGTTAGCTGGCACCTCCTTGGCCCCTTGGCTGATGATTCACAGGAACAGGTGTTTCGAAAGCCCTGACACTGTCACTTCCTGAGCACCTTCTCTGCTGTGGGCCCCGGAGACCTAGGGATAGGCAAAAACTCACCCCTGTTCACAGTGACATGGATACTATTATGATCCCCATATACCAGATGAGGAAATTGAGGCTCAGAGCATTTAAGCGACTAGCCCAAGGTCACAAAGCTAGTAAAGCGGCAGAGCTGGGATTTGAACCCAAGCAATCTGCTCCAGAACCCACACTCCTAGCCAGAAAACAATAGTGCCTCTCCTTAAGATTTTTCAAATCCTTAAGTGCAGAAACCTTGGTTTGGAATATTCTTTGCTGATCCTCCAAGCCATGAGAAAGGCAAAGCCCAACCTGTTGGGAACAGCTTCTCTGACTCTGAGGTGGTCAAGACATAGTAGAGCTGGTAATCATGAAAGCAAAAAGAAGCTCCTCTGAACTGCAAGAGGGCCAGAGTGTGGCTGCCCCTGACTTCCTGGTCCCCGACCCTGGAATCAGCATGGGATCCAGGAATCCCAGGTGACCAGAGAAGGCAGGCAAGCGGCAGTTGGTGAAGCAGGACATGTTGGTCTTGCTCTAGCTCTTTAAACCAGGTACGACCACCCATGCAGCCTCGCCCATGAATCATCTCAGGTGTCTTGACTGTTCCTGAGCTGCCAAGCATAACCCATCTTCACCTGCTTATAAAACTTGAGACCCTGATCTTGATCCTGCCTCAGCCTTTAGGTTTGATGTGTAAAGCAAAAACAGTTGACATTGACTGAGTTGCTTCACTATGTACTAAACTCTCTGCCAAGTCCTTTGTCTGTATCATCTTACTTAATCCCACAGATGACCACTGCCATTAAAAATATCTAACAATCCATTCAGACGTGAGCATTGCCAATCAAAGTGGATGCTGGCCTTGGTGCTAGACCAAAGACTTAGTAGGTCTCTGTCCTGCCAAGAGTTAACCCCTCAGTTACTGGATCAAGGGGAATAGGCAGGAGAAAAGCTAGGGATGTGGTGGGGGAGCCCAAGGCCCATGATTCTTCGTTTACAATCAATTTGGAAGTATTGTGGTGTTTTAACGACCAATTCAGCTGTACCGGGGACTGAATATCAGCTGTGGTATCATTACTTTATTTCATGGCAGTGGATGGAAGCTCAGAGAGGTTCAGCAACTGGCCCACTGTCATACAGCTTGTTAGCGACAGAGCTGGATTCCGATCCAGGTCTGATTCCAGAACCCACACTCTTATCACTGACTGACCTGTGTTTCTAGGAGAGGTTGTTGGGATTTCCACTTTCTACGACTAAAGGCTGAGCCAGAAGAATGTGATTTAAGTTCTGACTTTTGTTGTGGCCTTGGCTATTCTCAGGCTTGGAGCCTTGACAATACCTGTTCCGTGCTGCTGAGGGTGTGGACCCTGCCCCTGCAGAACGAGCGAGGAGTGCAGAGCAGACTGCCTGGAACGGTGTGCATGTGTGGGAGGACCCAAAAGGGGGCACAGAGGGAAATCCCAGCAGGGTTTCCATTAGGTCAGAGGTCTGCAGGCTATGGCCACTTCATTTTGCTTCCTGAAGTGCTAGCCTTCCTCACACCGGGTACCGCCAAGGCCTTTGTGATGGATAACACCTCCCTAACTCCCTGGGTTTCCTCAGCCTTGGCCAGTGCAGCCTGGTGACAGCTAGGATTCCCCTGGGTCCTAGATATTTCACAGCTTTTGTGGCTGGGAGACAGTGAGATCACCAGCTTTGGACTCCTTCCCTCTCCCTTATTGGCTAAGCAGGACTTTTTTTTTTTTTTTTTTAATTTCCAAAATAGAAATCTGTTATCTTCTTTCTTTTCCTGTTAATGCATGGTAGCTAAAAAAAAAAAAAAAAAAAAAGATACTAAGAGAGAGGAAGTTCCCTCTGCAGTTCCTCCCTTGAGTGTTACCTGCAGGGGACTTTGTGTTTTGTCCACCCTTCATTCACCTTCCTCTGGAGAAGCCCTATAGGTGTAGTGGGTTAAACATGCAGACTGTGGAGCCAGGCTGCCCGGGTTTTCATCCCAGCTCTATCACTTACCAGCTATGTGACCATGGGCAAGTTACTTAACCTCTCTGTGTGTCAATAAGGATAATAATAACAGTCCCCACATCAAAGGGCTACTCTGAGGACTAAAATGAGTTAGTTTGCGCAAAGGGCTTAGAACAGATTTTTGCTTTGGGGAATTACACAGGCCTGACTGTGTGCAGTCTTGATTGGAATTATCAGTCTGGGTGTCCTGCCTTCCTGTGACAAGGGCTCAGCATGTGACTCAGGTAGGGGGCTAAATAGGCACTCTGTCCCCTGCCCAAGCTAATCTGAATCTTGAGTAAAGCAACCCAAGCATGCTAGATGGTTACCACTGGTTTATTCCAGGGCAGTGTTCTGGAGACTGTCCACTCATTCCTCCTACCTGACTCCCCAGGGGTGACTCTGATACACATCTTTTCCAAGACCTAATTCTTCTTCTTTTCCTCCTACATCCTTCTCCCAAATCAATCAATCTACGTATCATCTATCTATCTTATCTTCCTTCCTTTTACAACTTAAGTTATCTAGAGGTGATTTCTGCTTGCTTGCAGAAAACATATATGAGTTTGGCATAGTTCTCTATCAGTTATGACTCTTGGTTGCAAGTAACAGAGAATCCAGCCCACAGTGGGTTAAGCAAAAAAAAAGAATGCAGTAAGAGAAAACTCAGGAGTGGACTGGACTTTGGGGATGGCTTGATTCAGGGGCTTAAACAGTATAATTAATATCTGACCTCTTTCCAAGGTGTGGCTTTGCTCTTCTGTGTTGACTTCATTCTTGAGACCCACATAAAGGCAAGCTATCTGCCAGCTTGGCCAACACACTCTCAGGCTGGAGTGCCACAGAAAAAAAAAGAGAGCTTCTCTTCCCCAGTGCTGGCAGCCAGTACCCTGGGCTGGTTCTCATTGACCTGGCTCAGAACCAGTCACTGAAAACAGGGGATCTGGTGCTCTGATTGGCCAGGGCTGAGTCACTTACCCACGCCTAGATAAGGTCAGCTTCTCCCAAAGCGTGTATACCCAGGGAAGGTGGATGTTCTTACCAAGGACAGCAGAAGTTCCTAAATTATAAAAACACACAAGCTATACTATCAGGATGCCATCAGGAAACAGATGGCACTCAAAGAGATGACCAAAGATCGGTCAGTAGGGGAACTGTTTGCACAGTTTTGGGCCCGGTTGAGAGAAATCCGTGAGATATTATCAAGCACTGGGACCAGCACCAGTGGAGAGCCATTACCACCTCCAGGCCTCAAAGGGCGAGGGGAGGAAGCAAAAATCTGTTGCTGTAGGAGGGAGTCTTCTAGGGAGAGTTGTGGCCTCTGGTAAGGAAACACAGCATTGCCAACACATGGCCTAGTACAGAGAGACTAAGGGTGAGTGGAATAAATGCCTTGACCTCCTTCTATTCCCATGTCTCATAGGTCTCCTACTTATGTCTCCCATTGGCCAAACCCAACTGGAAGTCAGAGGGCAAAGAAGCCCAACTGATGCAGTCCCCAGCAACCTCCTAGAGTGGCACCCAGAGGGTAGAGAGTGGAGAAAAGCAGAACACAAACCTAATAGGACTAGATAATATCTGTATCTATACCTATCTGTATATACATGCTACATATTTGTATGTAAAATATCTATATATCAATCCAAGTGCATAGGCTTTCAAGTTAGATAGCTCTTGAACAAGTGTCTTAATCGCTCTGCAATTCAGTTTCCCAGTCTGTAAATGGGAATAACAAAAAGAAGTACTTATTGTGTGAGGCTCCAATAGTGAAGAGTGCTTTGAAGTGCCTGACATTCACATAAATATATAAACCATGGCTGTGAAAGTGCCGTATTAGTTGAGGCAAAGGCTAAGCTGCTATAACAAATAAACCCCAACATACAATAAGTCAAATGCAATAGAAATTTATGTCTGGTTTACATATAGTCTAGGGCTGCTGTCAGGTGGGTGGATGGCTCTCCTCCTTACAGGGATTTGGGACTGATTTTCCATCTACTGTGTGGTTCCACCATTCCCTGGGGTCTTCAGCCAATGGAAAGGGAAGGAGAGAGTGGAGAAGGTAGACAGTGAGGTGACCCAGAGGTTTCTAATTGGAGGAAGCAACTACCACTCCTAGGCTGGAGGCGCAAAAGGGAAAATGATACAAGCCCGAGCCCAGGCTCACTGCAGGGGGAAGTTGAGCAGAGCACCTGTCGCCACCACCACCAGAACCAACACCGCTGCTGCCCTGCAGAAAGCCAGGAGCTCACACTCTTGCTGATGCTACAGTCTGGAAGTCTGAAGTCACTTGCTGCTGTTGTTGGACACTAAAAGCCCAGCAACCAACATGTGGTTACTTGTGCAGGAGAGTAGCGGTTATGACCCACAGGAAGAGGCCTGCCCCGACTCACTACAGGCAGTCACATGAGAACCTGTTTTTTCCTTTCTTCCTCCACCCTAAAACCCACACTAGAGAAGCAATCACAGGGATGGGAGTGAGTGTCTAAGAGCTCCCCGCTCCTCGCACCGCCTCCAGCTGCTGGAGCCTTAAGTCTGCCCTTCATGAGGCGGGGCTGGGAAAGAGCTTCAATGGAGACTTTAATTGAATTTCAAGAATCAAAAGTGATTGAGATAATGGGCTCAGAATTGGGGTAGGGATGAGTGGCCCGGTAAAAGGAATCAACTCCCTTGATCCAAGTGCCAATCTCCTTAGTGACCTCCTTCTGCCATTGCCAATCCCTGGCACAGCTCTTCCCTTACCCTGGCCCTGGGATGCTCAGCCACTGAGCCCAGGGAATGCCTGGTCCTTTGGCCACCTACATACACACACACCCCAGAACACCTGTCCAGCTCCAAGGGCCTTTGGGAATACAGGAGCAGATCAAGGCATTCAGGGACCGGCCTGGCCCTCCTAAGGAGGAGCAAGAATCCACCATGGAGGCCCCATAACCTCAGTCTGCACCTGTCAGAAAACACCTGGCTCATGCTAGGCCAGTCAGATGTTATTTCCTGGGAATTGGGAATTTGGAATTTGGGACGGAGAGGCACAGAAGCCTCAGCGTCATTAGAGCAGAAGCACATTGATGGCGGTGCTCTAGGGAGAAAGTTCTCTGGTCCCCTGTTATAGGGTGGAGGCTCTAGCCTGGCCTTCTGAGAATTGTCTTGGTAGTTCAACCTTGTCTTATAATTCATGAGCTACTCCATGACTCTTCTAATGCTCATCCTCTGCTCTCTGCACTCACCCCTGCGCACACCTTCCCCCCCCTTAGGTTAGCCAGAGCTGGTTTCTAGGACTTTCAGTCAGATGATTCAACTAATAAAGGCCATTTAAGGTCAAAGACAGGAGGTGCAGTGAGAGGCAGAGGCCAGCAGAGGGCATTGTGGGCTCATTTTGAAGGGGCTTTTGAGTGGCCCAAAGGTTCTGGACGCTTTGAAGGGAAGATGGGTGGAGGAGCCTGGGAGTGGGAACAAGGCTTTTCCATGCAGTATTTTATGGTAGCAAGTGTAGGAAGGGCACACAAGGAGATGGTGAGAGGGAAAGTTGGAACCTTTGTTGCAATTGTATCTATCATTTCACTCACTGTGTGGCCTTGGGCAAGTCATATAATTTCTTTGGTTTCCTCATTTGTAAAACTGGGATAAGACTAGAACCTACTTGGGGTGCCTGGGTGACTCAGTCGGTTGTCTACCTTCAGCTCAGGTCATGATCCTGGGGCCCCAGGATTGAGTCCCACATTGGGCTCCCTGCTCAGCAGGAAGTCTGCTTCTCCCTCTACCTGTGTCTCTGCCTTTCTCTCTGTGTCTTTCATGAATAAATAAATTAAATATTTTTTAAAAATGATATAATATTTTTTGAAAAAAGGACTAGAACCTACTTTACAAGGTTATTGTGAGGATTAAATACAATAATGCCTCTTAAGTGCTTAGAACATTGTCTGGCAAAGGACACCTAGGTGGCTGGGTTAAGCATCAGACTCTTGGTTTTGGCTCAGGTCATACTCTCAGGGCTGTGACATCGAGCCCCAGGCTGGGCTCCACGCTAGATGTGGAGACTGCTTAAGATTCTTTCTCTCTCCCTCTCTCTCTCTGCACTTCCCCCCACCCTGGCTTATACTCTCTCTCTAAAAATTAAAAAAAATTTTTTTTAATTTAAAAAAAATTTCTGGCAAATACACTCTTAATACATTTTAGTTATTATTATTACTCTCATTTCACTGAACACATTATCAAACGGCCAGAGATAGAGCCAGTGAATAACCCCCTAGACCTTGTGTGTCATGTAAGTCCTACATCTGTCTTCTTTTAGTTTTCATCATTCATCTGCTGAATACATATTTACTGGGTACCTATTAAGTATTAAGCTCTGGAGATATAAATATTAAGGAGTCTATATTAGTCTAGGTTCTCAAGAGAAACAGAAAGGAGATGATAGATGATAGATAGGTAGATAGATAGATAAAAAGGAATGGCTCATGCAATCATGGAAATTAAGAAATCCCAAGACCTGCCATCAGTCACCTGGGGACTCCAGAGAGTTGATGCCTTAAGTTCGAGTCTTCATCCATCCGAAGGCAGGAGACCAGTGCCCTAACTTGGAGATAGTCAGGCAGAGAGAGCAAATTCTCCTCCACCTTTTATTCTATTTGGGACTGAATGGGTTGGATGCTGCTCAGCCACATTGGGGAGGGCGGTCTGCTTTACCGAGTCCAAATGTTCGTCTCATCCAGAAACACCCTCAGAGGCACCCCCAGAATAATATCTGGGCACCGTGGCCCAGTCAAGTTGATGTGTGATATTAACCATTACAAAGACCAATATGGCAACTCCTCGCATGCAGTTTATGGTCCAACAGGAGCAACAGACACAAAAAGTAAAACAATGACTTTGTAATCCCACCTTGTCACAACATACTGGGAGAGAAATGAACAAGGGTCTGTCATCAAATAAGGGGGCACCGAATTGAATGCAGAGTGGAGATCTAGGGGAGCATCTCCAAGAAGATGACATGTAAAGGATTGGCAGTGGGCAGCCAAGGGAAAAAAGGGGAAGAATGTTCTGGAGAGGAAGTGTGGCTCATTGCATGAGCTCAGAGAAGACCTTTGTAGCAGAAAGAGAAGGGAGTCTGCTAAGAGAAGTCTGTAGCCAGGAGTTTTGATTTTATCCTAAGGGCCACTAGACTGTTTTGTAGCTGGAGGTGGGTAATGTGAGCGCCTGAACCACATTGTTCAGGGTAACTCGGGCTTCGAGGTAGAGACCAGATTGGAGAGGGCTGCAGGTGGAGGCGGCAGTGCTGGAGTGGTTGAGGGCTGGGGTCTGGGCTAGAGCGCCAGCCAGCAGCACAGGGAGAGGGGTGACAGGCAAAACTTCAGAAGAGGCTTTGCACACCTGCTTCCATGGCCTCTGACACCAGTAACATGAAGGTGACTGGGAGCCTGACTCCCCGTTCTGGATATTGGGGACATCTGGGTGCTCAGTGGGAAGGTGCCTGTGCTTCAGCGTGCTGGGCAAGGGGAACCCCGACAGTAGCCAACCCATGGAGAGGGACGCACTAAACTTATTCCCTCTTCCTTGTAGACAATGGCTAGCTAGACTGAATTCAGGGCTCCATTCCAGACCTGAGTTCTAGCTCCTGCTCATGGGTGAGCACGGAGGAAGGGAAAGAGCCGGGCTCAGGACAAGTTGGATTCAATCCCAGCTCTGCCCTAAACTCCTGCTGGGACTTCACTACTTACGTGGCATAAGCAGGATTGGTTTTTTTTTTTTTTTTAAGATTTTTAAATTTTTATTTATTTGAGAGAGAGAGAGAGAGAGCAAACATGAGCAGGGTGGAGAGGGAGAAGCAGCTCCCCCTTGAGCCAGGAGCCACATGTGGGATCATGACCTGGGATCATGACCTGAGCTGAAGGCAGATGTTTAACTGACTGAGCCACCCAGGTGCTCCTGTAAGTAGGATTAAAATCCTGGGCTCACAGGATTTGTTGTCAGCATCAAGTGAGACGATGCATGAAAAAATACACAGCACAGTGTCAGGCACATAGCAGGGATTCAACAAATGGAAGCTGCTTCCTTATGCCTAGAGAAAGCTTTAGTTTCTGGCTGAGACTAGAGGGCCATCTGGGGCCAGGTCATATGATCTCGGCTGGCTCTGCAGCCTCACTCACCTCCTATCTGCAGATGGAGCCTGGTTACATGGGGCTGGAGAATCTGTCTCCAGATCTGGAAGGTGGGGGGGTTGCCAGGGGCAGAAAGGGGCAGAGCTCAAAGTGACCCAGAGACTATCATCATATCATCTCAAAATTGGAAACTCTGGGGTGACTCCTGGGAATCTACATTCTCTGTACACTAAAATTTAAGAGCTGGCTTGTCTATCTTACTTGTTTGGGGTTCAGGAAGACTCGAGGCCAAAGGAGGGGAAGTAAGAGCAGGGTAGTGGGTGTGCTTGGGTGAGGAGCACCGGACAGGAAAGAAAGGACCCCCGGAATAAATGACATGTGCCAAGGGTGAGCTCACAGAGTTGGACTGCATTAGCAGGATGTTCCCCCTGTTTAAAAAGAACAAGCACAACACTTCTGTAATGTGAATTCTGAAAGGAGAATTTGTAAGTGGGGAGAGATTTCTAAGTAAGTAACCTGATTTTGCCCCACCTACACCCCCCACGGAGGCTGAGGAAATATTACCAACTAACATACTAGTTGGCAAAAGGTACCCAGGAACCTCACTAACCAGGAAAGTTAATTATTTATAAGTACAAGTATAAGTATTTATTAGTTCATCGGATACCATCACGAACATTGATAAGTGGTCCTCCTAAAATAACCACTTCTGAGAAACACCCATGGGTGCTCTCTGCTACTCCGCCCATGTCTCTGCACCCAGCACACGCTGCCTTGCTCATTCTTTATAAAGCGCTCTGTGCTCTAGGGGGGAATCATCAGTTTATCTTTACCCTCAAATTACCCACATGTTAGTGGCTCTAAATAGTTTACCCTTTCCATCTGCTCTCCTGGTGGTGCATTATACTTGTCTGAGTAGTAGGTGGGCAGGGTTTCAACATTTTCTTAGAAGATTCAGGACTTAGTTCATCCTTTAAAGATGAAGATCCAGGAGCAGGAGACAGTGATGCTTGGGAAAATGTTTCTTTCATTTATTTTTTTAAAGATATTTATTATTTATTTAAGAGAGAGAGAGAAAGAGAGAGAGAGCGCAAGTAAAGGGAGCTGAAGAGGGAGAGGGAAAATCTGCAGGTTCCCTAATAAGCAGGGACCCTGATGTGGGACTTGATCCCAGGACCCTGAGATCATGACCTGAGCCGATGGCAGACACTCGACTGACAGAACCACCCCGGCACCCTGATGTGTCTTTTAAATATCAGAAAGAGGGGATCCCTGGGTGGCTCAGGGGTTTAGCGCCTGCCTTCGGCCCAGGGCGTGATCCTGGAGACCCGGGATCGAGTCTCACATCGGGCTCCCTGCATGGAGCCTGCTTCTCCCTCTGCCTGTATCTCTGCCTCTCTCTGTGTCTCTCGTAAATAAATAAATAAAATATTTAAAAAAATAAATATCAAAAAGAAAAATCTTCTGGATCTGAGGGAGAAGCATTTAAAGAGATATTAATAACTGATATTAATAACATGAATGAGAAACCAACACCTCGCTACCAAGCCAACTACAGCCAGGAGCTGCGTGTTGCTGCAGCTAACGCTCATCACCCTAATGACCATCTCTGCTCATTTACTGAAGTGACAGATGACCAGAGGCTTTCATCTGGTGGGGTCCGGCGAGCTGCAAACAGCCCTGGTGGTTGTGCTCAGCATCCCTCCGTGATAAGAGCCCTTTGTGTAGTCACCGTGTCAAGGGTTGCTCTTGCGGCTCCTATCAGCTAACGTGCGTTTGATGGAATTTTGATGATCTCATATGTCTTTTTCTGACTAAAGGTCACAACTCAGGGGTTCGTTTGGTTGGCATTTTGTTAAGGCAAAGGGCAAACTCCATTGTCTTTCTATCACCAAGTTTATAAAATAACTCCTATCTGGATCCATTTCTTCTGCCCCCTGTGAACTTGGAGGAGGTTCATCTCCCACCCAAAGGCAGTCCAGGGTACAAATGTCTTCCCCCTAACCAAATCCGATAGTAATTCCGTGTTACTGTCCCTCTTGATGCCCTCAACAATGTAGTTGAGCAAACTCCTTCTCCAGACACTTCATTTGACTCCTACAACACACCTTTCCTATAACGTGCTGACTTCACCATGGTCCCTTCCACAGGCTCTTCGGTTGGATATCTAATAGCTCAGATCAAACAAACCCAAATTAGAAACTCATGCTCAACCCCTCCAAATCCAGGCCACCTGAACGCATCTGCACATCAACCCATGGCCCCACTCTTTACCTACTGGCTCAGGCCAGTCACCCAGGAATCATGCTTTTCGCCTCCTTCTCACACCCCTAAACTCTAATCAATCAACAAATCCTGCGAAGTCGAGCTTCAAATGATATACACCAGGATCAATCCATTTCTCGCCATCTCTGTTTTTACTGCTCTATTTCCAACCACCATCATCTTGTGCCTGGATGATGGAATAGCCTTAGAATTGGTTTACCCTCCTCCACACTTGTTCCTACGTTGTGTATTCTCCACAAAGAAACCAGAATGATCCTTTAAAAGTAAAAACTGTCCTTTGTCCTTTCAGCTCCCCAAATATACCAAATTCTTTCCTACCTCAGGGCCTTTGCACCTGTGGCTCTCTTTTCCTTGAACATCCTTTTCATATGAATTGCTATGTCTTATGCTTCAGATCCAAACCTACATGTCACAGTCTCAGAGAGCACTTATCATCCTATATGAATCTGGTTCTCCATTGCTGTTCTCTGTCACAGCACCTGATTTAATTTTCAGTAGGACTTATAATTATATTTTTGTTTACCTGTTTATACTGTTGAAATGTCGATCCTCATAACAATCTCCATAAGGGCGTGCCCTGTGGACTGAATCATGCCCCCCCCCACCAAAATCCATAAATTGCTCTAACCTCCAATGTATTTAGAGATATGGTCTTTAGGAGGCAATTAACATTAAGTGAAGTCATAGGGCACCTGGGTGGCTCAGTAGGTTAAACGTCCAACTCTTGGTTTCAGCTCAGGTCATGATCTCAGGGTTGTGAGATCGAGCCCTGTATTGGGCTCCATGCTGAGTGTAAAACTTGCTTAGAATTCTCTCTCTCCTTCTCCTTCTGTCCCTCCCCCAACCTCTCTCTCTCTCTCTCTCAAAAAAAAAAAAAAAAAAGATTAAATGAAGTCGTAAGGTGCAAATCTAATAGGACTGGTGAGCTTAGAAGAGGAAGATCTCTCCTTCCCTCCCTCCCTCTTAAGAAAGGCCATGGAAGGGCATAGTGAGTAGGGGGCTGGCTTGAAGAGCACCCTCACTAGGAACTGGACTGGCTGGTACCTTAATCCTACCTTTCCCAGCTTCTAGAACTGGGAGAAAACACATTTCTGCAAAAGCCACTGAGCCTGTGGTATTTTGTTATAGCTGCCCAAGCTGAGACAGCAGGTTTACAGAGTTTGCTCGTCTCCACTTTTTCACCCCTTGCACTCAGCACAGTGCCTGGAACATGGTAGACATGCAAAAATTACGTGTTGAATCATGAATGGACTCCACACAAGCTACTGGTACCACTGCTTCAGCTCTACATCTACCAAATCCCCAAATTCCCTAGACGGTAGGCCCATCTCACACGAATTTAAAGAGCAGCTTTTCCTTCCTCCTGCCCCTTTGCGGGTAAGTGGAAACATTACTGGCAGATGCTCCCACCGCTTCCCGCAGGTTAAGACACTTTACCTAGAACTTGACTAATCGAGATCTGCCCAGGACATGAAACCTGTTTGCCTTCCCTGGACCACCTGTAAGCAGTTCTGGTGAGAAAATAAGGCCTGATGGGGTGTGTGGGTAGCTCAGTCGGTTAAGCTTCTGACTCTTGGTTTTGATTCACGTTGGGATCTCAGGGCCATGAGATCGACCCCGCATCGGGCTCCACCCCGCAGTGCAGAGCGGACTTCAGATTCTTTTCAGTTTCCCTCCCACCCCTCACCCTCCTACTCGCAGTCTCTGGCTCTCTCTCTCTCTCTCTCTCATAAAAATAATGAATGAATGAATGAATGAATCTTTAAAAAAATACAAACAAAAAAACCCCCGAAGTCCCAACCTGCGGGCGGCCTGGGAATCGGGCAGGTGCTGCTGGGCCTTGGGGCTGGGAGCGGAGAGGTCAAGCGGCGGCTCCGGGCTGCCCCGGGGGCAGGATTTCCTTCCTCCTCGGGGACTTCAGTCTCTGCTCCCAAGGCCTTCAGCTGTGGCCCGGCCCCGGGGCCTGGAGGGCGGCCCGCGTCGCTCAGAGTCTGCGATGGAAACATCCGTCCCCTCCAAGAAGTGCCTTCAGAGCCACAGCGACGGGGACCAGAGCCCTGGGCACCATGGCCTAGCCACGTTGACGGTAAAGCTAACACCAGGCGGCCTCTCTTGGGGTTCCTAGGAGGCAGGCCTCGTCCTGCCTCAGGGCCTTCACCCCTCCTCCTCCCTCTGCCAAGGTTCTGCTTCCGGGTGTCCACCTGGACAGCCAGAAGTTCCCCCTCACCCCCCGTGGGCTTGGCTGGATGTCACTTGGTGACGCCTTCCCTAGCAGGCCCAGCACTTCCAGTCCCCTCCGCTTGGCTTCCCTGCCAGGTGGTCTCAGGTGAGGTGTGTCTCAAAGGCACAGTCTCAAAGGCACTAGGACAGTCTCCTGTGAAGAGTTTCCCTCCGGACTAGGAACTCCTTAACCAAAGGACCTTATCTAACTCGGCCAGTGGCCGGTGCTTTGGCTGGAATCTTCTATGTGTCCAACTCCACCCCCTTGTCTACTGGGCTTTGTGAGGCTAGAGCTGGGACTCTGGAGCTCACATTGTGCTTTGCTCATCGTCTCCCTGTCGGGGTTGCCACGGTGCCGCCACAGAAGGCTCTAAGGGAACCTGGGGTTTGTTTAATCAGATTCGGTGGGACATGCAAACACAGAAATGACTGTCATGAAGGAGGATGCTTAGGAAATAGGACACGCCATGCAGGGCTAGGTGGGGAAGCACCAGGGCGGGTCAGGGGGCAGAGGGAGTAAGGGGGAAATGTGGGAAGGGTATTGCTTGATTGCAGCTTTCCCTGGAAGGAACAGGCAAGGGGGGTAGGCAGGTGTAGAACTGCCCAGTTTGAATAATTTCAGTGGGCTCCGGGGTACAGGGGCTGTCCTTAGTCATCTGGTATCTGGCCCTGGAGTGATTAGAGCAGGTGAATAGTGACCTGAATGTGAGAGCCCACTAGAGGAGGTGGTGGGTTTGCATATAAAAGGCATGCTCTATGGGCAGCCCAGGTGGTTCAGTGGTTTAGGGTGGCCTTCGGCCCAGGGCCTGATCCTGGAGACCTGGGATCAAGTCCCACGTCGGGCTCCCTGCATGGAGCCTGCTTCTCCCTCTGCCTGTGTCTCTGCCTCTCTCTCTCTCTCTCTGCCTCTCATGAATAAATAAATAAAATCTTTTTTTTAAAAGGCATGCTCTAGGGCAAATTATGTGCCATCTCTATATTTTTTTTTAAGGATGTTATTTATTTGAGAAAGAGAGAGCAGGGGGAGGGGCAGAGGGAGAAGCAGAGAGGCTCAAGCAGACTCCCAGCTGGGCTTGGAGCCCATCATGAGGCTTGATCTTAGGACTCTGAGATCATGATATGAGCCAAAATCAAGAGTCTGGATGCCCAACCGACTGAGCCACCCGGGAGCTCCCTATCTCTAAAGGTGATGGTGGAAGCTAACCCTGGTGGGGAGCAGTCCCTCCAGAGTCAGTAAGGGCCCAAGGAAGCAAAGCATCAAATAAAAGGAATTTAAAAGGCATGATTAATATAGGCATACCTCATTTTATTGCACTTCGCTTTATTGTGCTTCATAGATATAGTGTTGTTTTTTTTTTTTACACAAATGTGGCTACTCTGCATCATCAAAATCTATCGACACCATTTTTCCAAGCATTTGCTCACTTCATGTCTCTGTGTCACATTCTGCTAATTCTGACAATATTTCAAACTTTTTCATTATGATTATATTTGTTGTGGTGATCTATGTATGATCAATGATTGCGACTTGCCCAGAGCTAAATGATGGCTAGCGCTTTTGAGCAATGAAGCATTTTTGAACTAAGGTATGTACATTTTTTTTAGACTACAGTATAGCACAGACTAACTTTCATATACCCTGGGAAACCAAAAACTTCACCTGACCTGCATTATTATGATATTTGCTTTATTGCAGTGCAAACAGCGGTGCCTTCCTGCCCCGGCAGCTGAGTCCAGGGTACAATATCCTACCACTTGCAAAGCCAGCCCCATTGTGCCCATCTCAGAGATACCAGCTCCAGCCAGCCAGTGTCCTGTCAACAAAAGGTCTGGGCCGCGGCCCCATGGACTGACTCAGAGACACCAGCATCCTCCAAGCAGTCCCCACCCTTAGTGGCCTGTGTTCCCTCCTGCAAACTCACATGAGTTTTGAACTCACACCTCTTCTCTGAGCTCCTTCAGCCCCAGGAGTGGTAGCTGCTTCCTGCAGTTGCTACCTCTACGGTACCCTGGTGGTTTGCTAATTGCCCCTTTAGTGACCTCATTAACACCTTTATACCTAGTTAGCAATTACTTATATTCAGTTCTCTCTGTTCAAATAACTGCTGGGGTTCTGTCTTCTGGTTGGACTCTGGCTGACAGAGAAAATGTGCCAGGAGGGGACTTTTTATTTTTTAATTTTTTTTTGGCATTGCTTTGGTTGTGTTCTTGGAGTTGAACTCAGCACTGACCTCCTTGCCTGTGGACGATGAGATAAGAGCAACTGTGGCATGCAGAGACTTCACAATTAATCAATCACCCGTGGTTGACCATAATGAAGTGTCTATTGAAAGTGCCAGGGGACCAAGTGGCTGTTTCTCCTGGTCATTGTGGCAGTGATGATGACCTCAAGGGCCATGGTGTGGGGTGAATTCTTTTGAATGCACCGCAGTCCTTATGGAAAGAAAGGGTGTGACTATTCAGTTGGGATCATGACCAAATTTGAGAAGTAATGAATGTATCTTAGAAATGAAGTATGAATGTCTCAAAAATGGATACAACCATTGCTGTCACTTTGCACCTTCTCATTTGGGGGAGAAGTTTAGATGTCTCCGTTTGTATGAAGGATGGTTTTATTTTGTTAGGTAGACAGATAGAGCTGGTTTTATGGTCTTACAGAAGTTCAAATATGTAAAGATGCGTGGTTAGGGATGCTGAATAGTCAGAGGGACGGAGGGTGCCATGCATTAAGCTGTTGTCTGTTAGCTCCAACTCACCCTTCCATACTCTGCGGGTGATGCTGGGGCAGGGACCCTGCCAACCACATCTCTGCTTCGCCAACAGCAGGCTCCCTATAGGCTCCATCAATACGTGGTACAGGGACAGCAAGATTGAAGGAAGTAGGAACTGGCTTCTTCCCCCGGACTTCCCAAAACTGTATCATCCTTCTTCAGCATGGCCATAGCAGATCCTTCCTGTGGGACTTGCTGAATCCAGTGTTTGATCTTTCCAACATTTGGACACCAGGCTTATTGCGCTTTGCTCAGAAACCCCAACCACAGCTGAGCAGTACCCACCCCTCCTCAGAGATCTCAGTTTCAGCTCTGCACCGCCTCTCCACTAAGCTTGAGTTGTAAAAATTTAAATACCTTCCCTTGGGGATCTCTGGGTGGCTCAGCAGTTTAGCGCCTGCCTTTGGCCCAGGGCGCTGTCCTGGAGTCCCAGGATCGAGTCCTGCGTTGGGCTCCAGCATGGAGCCTGCTTCTGTCTCTGCCTCTCTTTCTCTCTATGTCTATCATGAATAAATAAATAAAATCTTAAAAAAATAAATAAATACCTTCCCTCTGTTCTCCCAGCCTAGATCGTGGCATTGCTTCCAGTAATTGCCACCGCCAGGATACCTCATTATTCTTTTCTTGTCAGCTAACCAGTCAATAACTTTATATCTAGGTGACAGTTGTTGAGATTAAATTCTCTCTGCTCAAATAAATAGTGTGGTTTCTATCTCCTGATCAGACCCTTCCTGATATATATACCTTAGTGGGTGACATCGCAGCACTGAAACAAATATTTGTCAAACTAGTGGCAATACCAGTTATTGAGTCTTACCACTCAGGCTTTGTTCTAAGTGCCCTACAAGCATTATCTCATTTCATCATCCAAGTAATCTTATGAGTTAGGAATTGTGAACCCTAATAAGAGGAAAAATAAATACTGCTACGTAGGGAGTATTAAACTGAACGTACTGCCAGGTAAAGGAGGGACACTCGATCCAGTACAGAAGTTAGGCCATGTGAGATTGCATCTTCAGATTAAGTGTTAGCAAACAACTCAGGATGAAGGAAAGGTTTCCTTCGGGGCAAGTAAGGTACAAGGGCTGAACAGGGCCTGTGAAAACTGACTCCATCCAAAGGCAACGGTGAGCTTCTAAGGGTGACAGCCCCAGTTTCAGCAGGAGGGGTGACTGGTGGGTGTAAACAAGTCTTTAACTTGTCAACACAGGACTGTGCGGTTTGTAATGGATCTGAGCCCCAATCCCACCTGTGACTTTTTGGAACTTCACTGACCCAAAAAGTCATGAGGTTGAGTCCAAATAGTGCAGTTGAGGCAAAGATCACAAGTACGAGTTCATCAGCAGGCTTTTCTTTTTGCTGATTCTGAGTAGTTCTCCAAGAAGCAGTTGCTTTGGGCTTGACCAATGCTTTCTTGCATTTTAGTAGCAGTACAGGCTCAGAGTCACGCAGTAGATAAGCCTAACTGTGGATGCTCAAGACTCAGCAAAAATCTCCTTATCATCTCGTTTTTACCATGAGGAACCCAAGCCACAGGGCAGTTAAGTAGCTTCTCCCTTGGCCCCACAGCTGGCCAGTGAGAGAGCCACACATTGGTGGCTTACTTTGCATGGGAATCGATTTCATGATGCCATGTTTCCCTACAGGTACTCATATGGGCCAAGCCTTCCTAGTCAGGCAGGTTGACCTCAGAGTTGGTATATTTAACCTCTTCATTATACTATTTCTAAGGGAGAGAGGAGGGGAGAGGGAGAGGGAGAGAGACCAAGAATATAGTGTTGTTAAGAACATGGACTCTAGGGGTGCCTGGGTGGCTCAGTTGGTTAAGTGGCTACCTTCGACTCAGGTCACAATCCCAGTGTCCTGTGATCAAGTCCTGGACTATCAAGCCCTGGAATGGGCTCCCTACTCAGCAGGGAGTCTGTTTGTCCACCCCCTCCAAGCCCCCCCCTCTCACTCATGCTCTGTCTCTCTCCCAAATAAATAAATAAAATCTTAAAAAAACAAACAAACCATGGACTCTAGTGCTAAGTAGATCTTTACCGGCTTTACCTTATGCCACTTAGAGTTTCCATGACCTAGTTAAGTTACTTAGCTTCTCTAAGGCTTAGTTTCCTCATCTGTAAAGCGAAAAAACTAACACATACCTAAAAGGGCACTCAGTTTAATCTATTTTAGATCATTTTTTTAGAGCATCCAATTTGTGGTCCATGACTGCCCCCTAAAGGTAAGATTAAAATTTGCACGCTATAATTCTACCGTATACAATTCTTGAAAAGCCCTTTTCTCCCCAAACTGTCCGGCAAAAAGCCAGTAGTTTCTGCAATAACCGCTGGCCTGTAGCGTCTCTGATGTCTTCGAATTGCAAGATTAGGCTTCTTCAAATGGAATCGGCAAGGCTTGACCCAGCTGGTGCTGCAGGGCACCCGGGGCACAGAGAAGTGAGTCCCATGAGAAGTAAGTCACCTGCTACCAACAATAACAACAGCACATGAAACCCAGAGAGCTTTACAAACGAGTGTCCCCCATTTCAAAGAAATAAATTATCCCTTATACAAAGTATTTCAAATAACAACAGGAAGGAAGGAAGGAAGGAAGGAAGGAAGGAAGGAAGGAAGGGAAGAAAACTGACCAATTCATTATATTAGGCTAAACTAAGTCTGCAATCTTTTATCTTAAATTCTTTGGGTTTGGGAGTTTAGAAAGATAATGCAGTGTATACGTTGTGTACAACACCTCCAGCAAGTCTAGACCAGCTCCCACAACCAAATATGTTAATATCTTTGCAGCATCACATACCGAGTAGGATAAATAAAAACTATAAATAGGCTCACATCAGTTCAGATCAGTTTTTTTTTTTTTTTTTTTTAAGATTTTTATTTATTGACAGAGAGAGGGAGCAGGAAGTGGCAAGCAGAGGCAGAGGAGGAAGCAGACTCCTCGCTGAGCAGGGAGCCCAACCCAGGACTGTATCCTAAGACCTTTAGCCGAGCCAAAGGCAGACACTCAACAGACTGAGCCACCCAGGCGCCCCAATTCAGATCAGGTTTTGCTGCCAAATGAGTTTGCTGAAAAAGTACTCTCCCTAAAACAAACAAACAAAACCACCTATTGTTCTCAGAACTTTTGCATTTTAGAATTGCAGATAAAGATTGTGGGCCTCTTAACAGATGCCAAACACATCTGGGATGCTAGTATGAGAAAAGAAAATTTAGCCCAAACTTGTGAAAATATTTGCAAAACTCCTAAAAGTAAAATGCTAGCAAATAGCATCCTGCAGCGTATAAAGCAAACAAACAGCGTATAAATTTTCACCACCTCCACCACTATTCCCTCTGCACCACCTCATCATCTCTCTACTGAATTTTTGCAATAGCTTGCTAACTGACCTCTCTCCACAGAAGCCAGCATGGTTCCACTAAAACACATTAGAGTTGAGCAAACCTGTGGTGTCTTCCCATTTAATTCAGAATAAAAGCCAAAGGTCTTACAATCCCCTGCAAAGCTTTCCATGAGCTGATCTCCCAGCAGCCTTTCTGGCCTCACCCCCTACTGCTTCCCCACGGCTCACCCCACTTAAGCCACAATGGCCTCGAGGTTCCTTACCTGGAGGGAAAGAAGGAAGACATGAGAGCAGCCCCAGGCAAAACACCACAGACTCCTGCTGTTCTTACCTGAAGTACACCAGTTTTTCATGAAAAAAACACTTCTCAATTTGTTATGTGGCTGAGGCACAGGGGCACAGGAGCAATTGTGTTAGGTATTGGAGACAAAAGTCAAATAAATAAATAAATAAATAAATAAATAAATAAATATTTATTTTTTAAAATTATAGGACTCGTACTTAAAGGATACCTGGTCAGATTCTTCTGGAGAGTGACCTGGTTGATCTGCACTACTGCCAGGGACCCAGGGAGATGACAAATAGATCTCAGAGCCTGATTTCTAAGGAGCATCTCTTTGGTTTGGCCTGAGGGTGGTGAGGTCAGCTACTGCGTGGCTCTGGAAACACAACAGGCACAGGCCTTGGTGTCAGAGTGGGACAGGCCAACGCACCTGACTGCAGTGACAGCATGTGTTCTAGTCGACTTCTGACCCTGGAGGGCTGAGGCCCCCGCCTGTGGGGGGGATGTGAGGGAAGCTTAACGAGGACCTCTGACAAGGACTGGCGGGTGCCTCCTGTTGCGGGGAGGAGAGACCCAGATGAACCAGAGGCAGAGGCAAGGGGAAAGGGGCCTGTGGTAAGGGCCAGAATTAGTACACAGGTTGGGGTTGACTTGACAGCTGTGGCCCCTTGCCAGGACCCTAGGAGCCACAGCATCCACAAGTGTTTAAGAAGGGAGCTCTTGGGATCCCTTGGTGGCACAGCAGTTTGGCGCCTGCCTTTGGCCCAGGGCGCGATCCTGGAGACCCGGGATCGAATCCCACGTCGGGCTCCCGGTGTATGGAGCCTGCTTCTCCCTCTGCCTGTGTCTCTGCCTCTCTCTCTCTGTGTGACTATCATAAATAATAAATAAAAATTTAAAAAAAAGAAGGGAGCTCTGGAGAGTTTAGGTTTATTTTGAAAAAAGATCACCCTAGGAAAAGGCTGGAGGGTAGATTGAAGGGACGCTTTCCTAGTCAACTGCATTGACCTTCTGGTCTCCAGGATTCCTAACAATCCTTTTTGGCCACAGTGGTCAGAGCACTATTTTATTATTAATTTAATTTAATTTAATTTAATTTAATTTAATTTCAAAGACCTTATTTATTTATTTATTCATGAGAGATACACAGAGGCAGAGAGAGAAGCAGGCTCCCTGAGGGGAGTCGGAGGGGGTACTCCATCCCAGGACCCCAGGGATCACGCCCTGAGCCGAAGGCAGACGCTCACCCCCTGAGCCACCCGGGTGTCCCCACAGCACTATTTTAGAACATAAAATGTGATCATGAATTCCCTGTTACAACCTCCTGTAACTGCTCCAAGCTGCCATCCTGCACATGGCTTATGGGGTAGCGTCACCCTTGCCTACCTTTCCTGCCTGATCCCATGACCACCCCCTGCACACTCTAACCTTTCCATCCCTCGAGTGTGCACAAGCGGATCTCCTTAAAATCTCCCTGCTTCCTCCTCTCCCAGCTTCTTCTTCCTTTAGGCTTTAGCTTCGAGGAGACTTTATTTTATTTATTTATTTATTTTGAGAGAAAGAGAGCAAGCACACCTGGGGTGGGGGGCAGAGAAAGAATCTTAAGCAGGCCTCACCCAGCTGGGAGCGGGAGGGAGAGCAGAGCTTGACCTGCCCACACTGAGATCGTGACCTGAGCCTAAATCATATCCCCCCTTAACCGACTGAGCCACCCACGTGCCCCTAGGCTTCAGCTTAAATGTGACCTCAAAGAGGTCTTAACCCGCAGGTCTATGGAAAACAGGTGGCCCCATTAGTTTCTGCCACAAATGGCAATCTGCGATTTCTGAATTGGCTTAGTCCAAGAGTCAGGGGGCAGGTATTTCAGGCCTTGTGGATGGACCATAGGTCTTCTGACCCTGTAGTGTGAAAGCAGCCACAGGCAAGCGATGAGCATGGCTGTGTTCCAATAAAACTTTATAAACACTGAAAATTGGATTTCATAAATTTTCATATCTGCTAAGATTATTTATTTTATTTTTTTAAATTTTTTTAAATTTGGACTTTATTTTCCTTAAAATTTTATTTATTCATGAGAGGAAGAGAGGCAGAGACACAGGCAGAGGGAGGAGCAAGCTCCATGCAGGGAGCCCAATGTGGGATTTGATCCTGGGACTCCAGGATCATGCCCTGAGCCCAAGGCAGACGCTTAACCGCTGAGCCACCCAGGCATCCCTGCTAAGATTATTTAAAAAGTTCTCCCCGTCTACTTAAAAACGTAAGGGGATCCCTGGATGGCTCAGCTGTTTAGTGCCGGCCTTCAGCCCAGGGCGTGATCCTGGGGTGCCAGGATGAGTCCCACATCAGACTCCCTGCATGGAGCCTGCTCCTCCCTCTGCCTGTGTCTCTGCCTCTGTCTCTCTCTGTGGGTCTCTCATGAATAAATAAATAAAATCTTAAAAAATAGATTTTTTAAATAAAATAAGTAAAAACCACCTGCAGCTGCCGGGGTGTCCAAGGGCCCGCGGGTGGGGCGGGGTGGCCCGTAGTTTGCAGATGGTTTACTACCCGCGGAGCAGGCGGTTCGGCCGAGCACCCACCGCGTGGGGCCGCGGGGCTCACCGCGAGGACCCGCCGCCCCGAGGCGGACAGCCGGGGGCGGGGCCTGCGAGCGCCTAGGGGCGGGGCGGGGCCTGCGAGCGCCTAGGGGCGGGGCGGGGCCGGAGGGGCGGGGCCTGCGAGTCCCTAGGGGCGGGGCGGGGCCGGAGGGGGCGGGGCCTGCGAGCGCCTATGGGACAGGCGGGGCCGGAGAGGGCGGGGCCTGCGAGCGCCTAGGGGCGGGGCGGGGCCTGTGGATGGGCGGGGCCTGTGAAGGGGGCGGGCCGAACTCCGGTTTCCGGCGGGTGCGCGCGGGAGCAAGATGGCCACCACCAAGCGCGTGCTGTACGTGGGTGAGCAGGCGCGGAGCCGGCGGAATCGGGGCTCGCTCGCCCAGGGGTCTCCGCGTGGGGCTGGAAGGCGTCTAGGGACGCGGAGGGTGGCGAGCCTGGGTCTCGGCCGGGTCCGTGGCGGTACTGCTTGGCTGCAGGGAGCTCGGCCGCCGTAGCAGTCTCGCCGGCTCCCTTCCAAGCCCGCTGAGCTCTGATGGGGACCGCTTCGCCTGCTGGGCCCGGAGGATTGGGAGAGGCGTCTGACGAGGCTCCAGATCCTCGCTGCAGCGGGGGCTCGGCCCGGGCCCCGGCCCGGAAGGAGGGAGTCCCGGGACTCACCCGGTGGAAGTGAGAATGACCTCAATAGCGAAGTTTGATGAGCGCTCTATGGCCCAAGTAGGGTCGTTACGTTTACTGAAAGGGGAGCAGCAAGAGCAAAAACCCCCGAGGTGTGAAATAGCAAAGGGGTCATCTTGCGGGAAACCCAGAGAACTGAGGAAGCAAAGGGAAAGAAGGCGAAGAGATGGGCGGGGCGGGGAGTTTGTACTGTATCTTGAGGACGGTGGGAAATCTCCGAAGGAGTTGAAGCAGGGAAGTGATGGGTGAAAATCTGCACGTTCCCAGGTTTGCTCTAGTTGGCTGCGTGGAGGAGAGGGAGGCCAGCTAGGAAGCTGTTGCAGTAATCCTGGCGCTAAGATGCGCGTCCTCAGGAAGGGTGAGGAGGTGTGTTTCATGAGTGTTGGGTGAAGGAGCAAATGAGAAACGTGCTTCTGAGCCCCGAGGACTGGACGGAGCAGCCCCCTCTCCGTGGCTGTCACGTGCTAACTGGGCTGCAGGGACTTCTCCAGAGAGTGGAGGACAGTGGCTCAGAAGGCGCTTGGCATCTTCGCAGGTGGGCTGGCAGAGGAGGTGGACGACAAAGTTCTTCATGCTGCTTTTATTCCTTTTGGAGACATCACAGATATTCAGATTCCTCTGGATTATGAAACAGGTGAGGCCTTTTCATGTCATGTTCACAATCCTAAGAGGGGAAAAAAATTCTAACTGCATTCTAAATATGGTTGATATGTAGGAAAGCTCAAGAGGGTGCCTCATTAGGGCAGCATGACAGGGATCTTGATGCAGAAGGAATGTTCGGAGGCTTGTGGTTATAAGGTTATAAGCTATGACATAACTTTGCAGAGAGTCCCATCTGTCGAGTGTGAGAGAAGATTTTCAATAGCCGGGATGCCTGGGTGGCTCAGCGGTTTAGCACCTGCCTTCGGCCCAAGGCGTAATCCTGGGGTCCCAAGATCGAGTCCCTCATGGGGCTCCCTGCATGGAGCCTGCTTCTCCCTCTCCCTGTGTTTCTGCCTCTCTGTGTGTCTCTCATGAATAAATAAATAAAATCTTAAATTTTTTTTTTCAATAGCCCAATAGGAAGATAGGTTTTGAACTACATGGAGATCTGACTGTTGTTTCAAACTACCTGCTGGGTACCCCACCACCCCCTGCTGCTTTCTTGGCAGCAGTACTGTTGATCAGGGCAGCAGGGAAGCTCAGCCCCAGCTGAAGGGCTTTGGCCTCTGCTTTCCTGGGTGATATTTCCTTCAATTGGCATCACAGGTTCATTGCAGATTTTCTATCTTGCCTTTGCTTTCTTTTCTTTTTTAAGATTTATTTTATTATTATTATTTTTAAAGGTTTTATTTATTTATTTGTGATAGACATAGAAAGACAGAAGGAGAGACATAGGCAGAGGGAGAAGCAGGTTCCATGCCAGGAGCCTGACGCGGAACTCGATCCTGGGACTCCAGGATCGCGCCCTGGGCCAAAGGCAGTCACCAAACCGCTGAGCCACCCAGGGATCCCCCTTATTTATTTATTTTAGAGATAGCACATGAGCACAGGAGTGGGGAGATGGGAAGAAGGAGAGAATCTCAGGCAGATTCCCTGCTGAACGCTGAGCCAGACAGCAGCTCAGCAGCTCATGAGATCATGACCTGAGCTGAAATCATGAGTTGGGTGCTTAATGATCTAAGCCACCCGGGCACCCTGCTCACCCACTTAGTTGTCATTTTTAAGATTGGAGTTCTAGGCCTAAATCTGTCATCACCCTGCCTGATTATTAGCAAGGTCTTTAAACTCTCTGGGTCTGGGATCTTTATCTGTAAAAAAACAATACAAGCATACTTTGGAGATACTGCAGATTGGGTTCTAGGCCACCACAACCAAACCAATATCACCATGAAACGAGTGAAATGAAATTTTTGGTTTCCCAGTGCACTCAAGTTACGGTAACTATATTGTGGTTTATCAGATGTGCAGTAGCATTATGTCTAAAAAAGTAATGTACTGCCTTAACTTAAAAATACTTTATTGCTGAGGTGCCTGGGTGCCTCAGTCAGTTAAGCATCTGACTCTGGCTCAGGTCATGGTCTCAGGGTCCTGGGATGGAGCCCTGAGTCCGGCTCCTGGCTCAATGGAGAGCCTGCTTCTCCCTCTTCCTCTGCCCCTCCCCTCGCTCGTGCTTGCACTCTCTCAAATAAATAAAGTCTTTTTTAAAAAAAAAAAAACGTCATTACTAAAAAAGGCTAACCATTATATGAGCTTTCAGCGAATTGTAAATCCTGTAATCACAGATCACCATAGCAAATATAATAATAATGAAAAGTTTGAAATAGTGTGAGAATTTCCAACATGTGACACAAAAGACAAAGAGAGGAAGTGCTGTTGGAAAACTGGTACCAATAAAATTGTTTGCTGCCGGGTTCCCTTCAGTTTGTGAAAAACTGCTATCTATGACATGGAACAAAGCAAAATGCAATAAAATGAGGTGTGCCTGTAAGGTTATATTGGCTCTCTAAAGTTAGTAGTAGGTTTAATTAAATTAACACGGTTGTGCTTGGCCTTAGATCAGCATTTTTCTGAGGAAAAAGGAGTGAGCATCCTCATCCAGGTTTGAGGATTCATACTTTATGCACAGTCGATGCTCAAAATGTGGGATCAATAATTGAGAAGTTAAATAACTTCATTTTTCTACTTGCCTCGTATGCAGAGGTTAAGGTTTTAATTTGGCTTTGGTAGAATAATTGACTGCCTGAAAGATTGAAAGTATAGTACATTATCTAGCCATGTTTTCTGAAAGACAAAGTTTAATATTGCTGAAATGTTTAAACTGGGAAGAATCGAAGGAGGAGATTCCTTCTTCCAAGACAGTGATTGGATAGAATTTCTAGTGTCTGGATATGGCCTGTGAGTGACTTCACCTTCCTTGCCCCACATGGTAATAAGTTGTTTTTGTTTTCCTCCCTTTCTCCCCCCACCTCAGAAAAACACCGAGGATTTGCTTTTGTTGAATTTGAGTTGGCGGAGGTGAGAAAATTCTGTGTCACCTGTGTTTAGTCTTTGGCTAGTTTTAGTGTTGGTACTGATTACAAAGGCAGCTGGTCTCCGTTCGGTCCACTTCTGGGCCTCTTGCTGATGTTTCCGTAGAGACAAGAAGTGCTGCTTGGTAGAAAGCTTCCCTCAGTTAATCAGATTGTAGACTGTTAACAGCCCAGGCCTGCCCCTCTTGTCTTGCCCAGCTCCTGCAGCTCTGCCCAGTGAGCCTCCTGCCTGGCAGCGCTGCTGATTATTTCTCAGGCCTTCTGCTCCATGGCAAATTGCTGCACCACCCGCTCTAAACTCAGCCAGGGAGTGCTTTGATAGACACACATCGAACCTAGGCAGGCGATGTAGGTGTGACACCCCCCCCCCCATTATGTTTTGCTTTACTCTGTTTTTCTTCTGCTGAATCAGCATGTAGACCCCACAAGAAGCTAAACTTGACCTTGTATTTTCTCGGCAGGATGCTGCAGCAGCTATTGACAACATGGTATGGCTGAGAATCTTCATTCTTACTGAAGTTCCTTTTTGGTGGTACAGAGGGGCCCCCGTGCATCTGTTGCTTTGCCGAACTGCCAAAGTTACAAGGTCGCACGGGGAAGTAAAAAGTGTCGTTGTCATGTGAAAAGATTCACTGTGAATTGAATAAGATTGGTCCTTACTCAGACGTCCTTCCCTGTTTAACAGTAATAGAAATCCAAATCCTCATCGTTGGCTAGTCTCTCACTGGCCGCCCCATGTCTAGGATAATAAATTGTAAGCTCTCGGGAAATTGATTGCACAGTGAAATCGCCTATTTTGTAGAAGCAGAATTTCATGAAGTTTCAGACCAATTACAAGTAAAGAGCTCCCAGTAAGGGTAACGGCAGGGTGTGCTACTGATGCCGATGGTTTGGATATCCTGGAGAGGTCTTTGGGAGTAGTGACAAAACGCTGGAGTATCTGTGCACTCTTTGAGATCTTTGTGATTTTCACATCCGATAGGAAGCGCAATGATGTCATGTCGCACTGTTGATAGAGCTTTGTTGGAAAAAACACTGCAAATTAACCACCCATTACATCTTTGTTCTACAAATTAGTACGAAGTTAAACCTGAAATTTATAAGAAATTTATTTCCCTTGTTTTTAGTTTCATCCCAATAAAGTCCCAGTCCTTTTTTTTTCCCCCCCTTTTTCCTTCACTTTTTGCCATGGAATTTTTTTAACTGTTCTAAATGGGTTTACGTGAAGTGACTCTTCCTGATACCAGTTATCTTTGGATGATAAAGTTCTTTATTCCTGTTCGGTCACCCATTCGCCGAACATATTCCTCAGCCCCCAGAGATCATTTCTCACCATTTCAAAGTAGATCTTTTTTTTTTTTTTTTTTTTTTTTTAAGATTTTATTTATTTATGAGAGACATAGAGAGGCAGAGACACAGGCAGAGGGATGAGCAGGCTCCATGCAGGAAGCCCGACGTGGGACTCGATCCCGGGTGTCCAGGATCATACCCTGAGCTGAAGGCAGGCTCTAAACTGCTGAGCTACCCAGGGATCCCCTCAAAGCAGATCTTGACTTTGGAAGGTGAACTCAAGTAGTTGGAAACTATGTGTATCCAGGGCACTCTGGACCTGGAGTCATTTTCAGGAGCACAGGTCTCTGCTAGTAGGAAAGAAAGGAGATGTGTGATGGGGGGAGATTGCCTGCAAGCCCTGGGCTGCCGCGGGGGGGTGGGCACAGAGCTTGCTGTTCGGGGCTCACGGATTAAGGGAGAACCGGTCACGGGTGTGTGTCTCGGATGTATCAGAAGCAAATGCAAAGCTGTCTGACTCTCTCAACCTGACAGTTTAAGCAGCTGGGCTTCCAATCTTTTCAGAATGAATCTGAGCTCTTCGGACGGACAATTCGTGTCAATTTGGCAAAACCAATGAGGATTAAGGAGGGCTCTTCCAGACCAGGTGAGGGGGGGCAACCACGGGTTCCCCATCACGTCCTCCAGCGTGGCCTTCGTTGTGTTTTTATCCATGTTTAGAAGTAGGTGCTGAAGGCCACTCTGGATGGATCGGAGTAGAGGGTGGTTCGTGTTGGCAGAGTCGGCGTGAGCCAGCTTGTGGGGAATAGAGTCCCAGCAGAGTAATTGTTCCCATTATGAGAGAAACCTTGCCTGATCTCTCATCTTTCCCAGTTTCCTCGGCACTTCGTTCCTGAGATGTTCCATCAGGGGCTGGAACTGGCAAGGCTACACCTTCCCTCTTGGCGACATGTTTTGTTTTGTTTGGTTTTAAGATTTTATTTATTTATTCATGAGAGAGACACAGAGAGAGAAGCAGAGACACAGGCAGAGGGAGAAGCAGGCTGCGTGCAGGGAGCCCGATGAGGGGCTCGGCTCGATCCTGGATCTCCAGGGTCACTCCCTGGGCCGAAGGTGGCGCTCAACTGCTGAGCCACCCAAGGTGCCCACGTTTTTTCACTTAGCTTCATGAGAGCTGGACTTCAGGGCTAACGTTCCCAGGGGAAGCATTAATTACACTTGAGACTTCCGCTGAATATGTACTTTGCTGACCAAAGCAGCTAGTGAGCAGGTGGCCGGTAGCTTGAATTTCTTTTTGTTTGTTCGATTCTCTTCCTTTCAGTGTGGTCAGATGATGACTGGCTGAAGAAGTTTTCTGGGAAGACTCTTGAAGAGAATAAAGAGGAGGAAGGGTCGGAGCCTCCCAAAGTGGAAACCCAGGAGGTAAGATCGAAGGCCTGCGCTTCCCCGGGAGGGGCTGGCACTTTCCACAGGAGACTTTTTTTTTTAAAGCTTTTGTGGAAATTTGCAAATAGGTATGCAAAAGCAGAGAGAATGAAAAACAAGGTGGTATTGAGTGAGTGAGAGACAAGCTCTAGGTCTCTCACCTTTGTGCCCTGTGTGAGGAGCTGCCCCACTCAGACCAGTCCCCTTGGGATTGAGGTCGAGGAAGCCCAAGGTGAGGAAGGCGAGTGAGTGCTCCTCTGTGCCCCTCTAGCCCAGTTCCTCCTTCACTGAAGCGCCTTGCACAGGCTCCTGGTCCCCCTGGCCCTGCCCCGTGCAGGGGAGGCAGGCGAGGCAGGCGAGGCATGCGAGGCAGGTGAGGGTCATGGCACCCTCCCTCCAGTGGCAGCACCCTCCCTCCGTCTGCACACAGATTCGGGGCTCTCCGTTCCCAGGAGCAGCCTGCCAGCACACTCTCCTGACTCTGGCCTCCCTCCCTGGCTGGCTCCTTGGGCCTTCCCACCCCTCCCTGGGAGTGTTGTTCTCTGGATTTCTTTCTTGGCTCAGGGCATCACTCCCCCTCTTCCTGCCAAAACAGTAGCAGTCGCTGATTTTTTTGCAGCCTCTGCTGTGCCATTGCGTTTCCTGGCCTCTGTTCCTAGTGTCAAGCTGCAGACCTTTCAGCCACAAATGTCACAGGCAGCTTAGAGTTGCCCAGAATGGGTGCCCTCTTCTCTCTAATCTTGTTCCCCATCTTGTTGATTCGCCACCGTGTATCTGCCACATATTACCCAAGCCGGAAATTAGGTTGCAGAGCAGAGCACACCCATGGCCTTTGCAGTCAGAGATCTCCTCCTTAAAACAGCCTGCACACAACACATCGAATGCCGTCAGGTTTTCCTCTCAGACCTTCCTGAGTCTCCTTCCCCCATTTGTCCCACGTGTGCCCCACCCCCCCACCCAGCCTCTTCTGTACATAATTGCAGAAGCTCCCTAACTAGTCTCTGGCTGCAGTGTGCTCGCTTGTCCTTCATCAGGATCTCCAGAAATCTGTTTAAAGCACACACTGATCCCTGACTCCTACTAGAACTTTCAGTAGCTCCTTATTGCCTGTCCAGAGGGATAAAGTTGGGGGTGCTCCCCAGCTCCTGTCCTCCCACCTGGCCATCTCACTTCCACCCTCAGGAACACCAGTCTGTTTCCTTGTGCGTCTCTGCTTTTGTGCAGGCCGCTCAAGGGTTTCTTGCTTGTCACTTTCTAGGCAGTAATTCTGTGAGGTTAGGGGCCTTGTACTCAGCATCGTATCGAAGTGTGAGGTGGAGGATTGTGGGTAAGAGCATGGGCTCAGGATGGGGTGGTATGATTCAGGTTTGAATTCCAGCTTCACCACTTACCACCCTCTCGGCTTGGGCAAATGACTGCACTTCATTGTACCTCAGTTTCCCCACCTATAAAATGGGGACAAATAGTGGTACAGCTTCATCTTCAGGATGGTTGCAGAGTTGAGGAGCTAACATATATAAACGTTGAGAAGAGCCCCCTGTCCGTTGCCAAGTGCTCTGTGCGTGTTCTCTGCTACTGTTGCTGGCGGCAGGTAATAGTCACCGTGTCCCCAGTGCCAGCACCAGACCTTAGCATGCGTCAGCTAAACCAAACCCCAAACCGGTCATGAACATTTGACTTTTTTCTCTTTGGAACACTTGTGATGTCTGTAAAGGTCTCCTTACCCTCTTGGCCTTGTCTCCTTGTGGTAGGAAACAGGGCCTTTACCTCCCCCAAGGCCTTCTGGGCCACCAGAGGGCTGCCCTCCTGGCTTCCATTGTAGCCAGCCCGTGGTGCCGCGGGGCTGCGCATAGAGGGGAGGTGCCATCCATCTAACTGGAGTGGGGGGTCCGCAGATGTGGAGAGCTGCGCACTGCAGGCCAGGGTGTGGTTGTGTGGCCGCAGGCCGGGGTGCAGCGTGCTGGTGCGTCTCAGGGTGAGTGTGATGAGGTCCCGAGCCTGTGGGGCAGGGCTCAGGTAGCCAGTGCTTGAGGTCCCCGTCACTGGGGGTCGGGCTGGAGACCATGGCCCTGGCCTCTGCCTTCCGCCTGCCCTTCCACGGCCCAGGGCCTTCCCCATCGGCACCTGCCGCAGCCCGCTCGCTGCATTTGGGTCCTTGGTGTGTGTTCAGAGAACTCAGTCTCCTGGGCCGCCTGGCAGGCTCCGTTAGTAGGGCACGCGACTCTCGATCTCTGCGTTGGGAGTTCAAGGCCCATGTTGGGTGTAGAGATTACTTAAAAATAAAACTTAAAAGTTTCCAACCTAATGATTTCTTCTGCGCCCAGGGAGAGCCCGCTGCCAAAAAGGCCCGGTCAAATCCTCAGGTGTACATGGACATCAAGATCGGGAACAAGCCAGCCGGCCGCATCCAGATGCTGCTGCGTTCAGACGTTGTTCCCATGACAGCAGGTGAGCAGGACTCCGGCCCGAGGCTGGTGGCTGAGCAGTGGGCCTTCCCACAGTTCCCACTGCCTCAGTTCTTGTGCCCCGACACTGTTGCTGACCTCAGTTGTTTTGAGGCATCTCAGATTCTGGGATCTAGTAACAAGTGAGTCTGAGCAGACACTTTTTTTTTTATTTTTATTTTTTTATTTTTTTTGAGCAGACACTTTTGAAGCTTTATAGGTAGCTTTACTATTTTTTTAATAATAGGGGTTTGTGGGGGTTTTTTTTTGATACAAATAAACATGTATTCATGGTAGAAAACAAAAACACCAAAAACCCGTACATATTCCAACAATACTAAAGGCAGTAAGTTGGAAACTTCAGTCTTTTCCCCCCTCCACCTCCGATTTTATTCTCCAGAAGGTACTGTTAACTAACAGTTTCTTGAGTCTTTCTAGTATAAATATTGAATTCTACTCTTTCTTTTTTTTAATCTAAATTTTATTATGCAGACATACAGTTTAAAAAGCCAATTTCACAAAACTTCTTTTGAAAAACAGCAGTCCCTTGGTCCTGGCCCCCAACCCTGGGGCCCTACCACCCCCATCTGCCGCTCCTCAGAGGCAGCCTCTTTCTTTCTTTCTTTCTTTTTTCTTTTCTTTTCTTTTCTTTTCTTTTCTTTTCTTTCTTTTCTTTTCTTTTCTTTTCTTTTCTTTTCTTTTCTTTTCTTTTCTTTCTTTTCTTTTTTCTTGATTTTATTTATTTATTCATGACAGACACAGAGAGAGAGAGAGAGAGAGAGAGAGAGAGAGAGGCAGACATAGGCAGAGGGGGAGAGAGAGAAGCAGGCTCCATGCAGGGAGCCTGATGTGGGACTCGATCCCGGGTCTCCAGGATCATACCCCAGGCTGAAGGCAGCACCAAACCGCTGGGCCACCAGGGCTGCCCAGAGGCAGCCACATTCAACTCATATCTGGTTCTTTTGGTTTTTTACGTCTGTATTGGTATATAAGAGATTTATGTGTCTACTTTGTGTTTTTTTGTTTTGTTTTGCTTTAGACATCTGTTGGCTTCCCGCTTCAGGAGATAAGGAATCAGCTTTTTAAATCCCTTTCCCTGCCTTTTACCTTCCTTATATAGTTAGCATAGGTTTGGTTAGGCTGTAAATTATCCTGACTCTGTAAGCATCATACTATGGTAACCTCCTTTCATGCACAGCATTTTGTTTTCCTGGGATTTGTAGTTGTCTTGTTTTCACACACACTTCATCTTCTGTGCATTTATTCCTGATGCTGTCCCCAGTTCTGCTGCCTCTGTAAATCTGTCATCATGTTCACACACACCAGATATTGTCAGCTTCTCTCTGCTGTAGAAGTTCCTTCTTGGAGCCTCTGACTCTCCAGCCTGGACCATTGCTTTCCAGGCCCACAGCACAGTGGTGTTCACCTCTTAGGTTGGACTGTCTATTGTCTTCTTTTTTGGTGTGGTTCCTTATTTTAGTAGAAGACATCCTTCTGTAGCTTCTGCAGCAAAGAGCTTGGGAGGTAAGTTTTTTTAAGAGTGAAGTCTAAATATATGTACCTTCCCACTTGATTGGTAGTTAGGGTATAGAATTCTAGAGAAGTCTAGTCATCCTGATTCTTCTTCTTCTTCTTCTTCTTCTTCTTCTATTTATTTATTTATTCATTCATTCATTCATTCATTCATTCATTCATTCGAGACAGAGAGGCAGAGACATAGGGAGAGGGAGAAGCAGGCTCCCTGTGGGGAGCCTGATGCAGGACTCGATCCCAGGATCCTAGGATCCCAACCTGAGCCAAAGGCAGATGCTCAACCACTGAGCCACCCAGGCGCCCCTGTCCTTCTGATTCTTGATCCTTTATAAAAGCTTTATTTTGCTGTCTAGTCCAGAGCTGTGCAATATAGTAGCCACTAGCCAAGTGTAAATTTACATTTAAATTAAATAAAATTAAAATCCATTTACTCGGTTACATTAGCCAAGTGCTTAAGAGCCATTAGATAGCCCTGGCCTAGAGACTCAGAGGGGGTCTGTTCTGTGTTCTGAAACCATGTGCCTTTGGATAGATCTTGCATCTGTCTGCTGGCTCTTCAGTGGGCCCCCCACTATTAGTTTTCTCTTGCTTTTGTCACAGATTACCACAAACTTAGTGGCTTACAACAACACAAATTTATTTATTATCTCGCATTCTGGAGGCCAGAAGGCTTGTAGACTAAAATGAAGATGGTAGCTGGGTCACTGCCTTCCCTACTGGAAGCTCTAGGGGAGGATGTTTCTGGGGATATGCAGGTTGCTGGCAGAATTCAGTTTCCCACATCTGTAGGACTGAGTATCCCCATTTCCTTGCTGCTATTCCCAGCTTCTGGAGGCTCGCAGCCCCCCATTCCTCCATCTTTGGAGCCAACAGTGGTGGATCCAGTCCCTCTCACATTTTAAATCTCTCTAACCTCAGCTGGGACAAGTTCTGTTATAGGCTCTTGATTATATTAGGCCCATCCGGATAACGGGGACTGCTTTCCCCATCTCGAGGTCCATCCATAACCCTAATCACACATAGAGGCTCTTTTGCCATAAGACATTCTCAGGTTCCAGGGACTGGCATGGACGTCTCCAGGGAGCCATTACTCTGTGTACCACACCCATGGGCAGTGTTTGTCTGGCTGGGAAATTTCTTTCAATTATTTCTTTGCTTTTGTCTCCTCTGATTTCTCTCTTCTTTCTTTCTGGAACCTTCCTAAGTGTTCTTTTTCTATAACACTGTGCTGATTTCACAGACATAGGATCATTTCATCTTTCTGGGGACATTACTAAAGTTTTTTCTCCCTATAGTTTTTGTCTAAGGTCACTTTTTCCTGAGTTGTTATGTCTTGCTTTGGTTTTGGTCTGTTTGTTTTGGTCTTTGCTTTTCACATTAGATGCCTTCCTTATATGTAAGAATGGGGCCCTAACAATCTGCTTGGAAACCTCCTAAACGTTGGTAAGCCTTGCTGGTGGCAGCTTCCACTGTGGGTGATTCATTTGGGGGTACTTCTCTGTCAGACCCCGGATGTCCATTTCCCTGACTTATATAGGACAGCTTGGAGTCTCCCAAGAAGAGTCTAGTCTCCTGCTGGAGGCTCTCCATCCAGCTATTTGCCATCTTGGTGGTGCGAGATGGGGACAGTACATAAACTTTCACTTACTTTGTTTGTCACTACAGCACCTCATTCCCCAGCTACGTATAGTGTATCCCGGGCCAGAGACCTCTGCTTTAACCTACCAGGGAGCAGACCTTCACCCGGCTGCCTCCAGGGTTGGCAGAGGATCTGGGGGTTGGCTCCTTTCTTAAACAGGCTTTCAGCCAAGCTTTACTGTTTTTAGAACCACCTTCACCCTTGTACCTGAGCTTCTGGCATTTCCACAACACAAAGTGGGTTGCTTCTCAGCTCTACCAACTTCAGAGTCAGCTTGCTTTCTTTCTTTTTTTAATGTTCCAAGTTTTTATTTATATTCTAGTTAACATATAGTATAATAATAGTTTCGGGAGTAGAATTTAGTGATTCATCACTTATGGTTTGCCTCCCACTCTTTTTTTTTTTCTTTCCCCCATTGCTCATATGTTTTGTTTCTTAAATTCCACATATGAGTGAAATCATATGGTACTTGTCTTTCTCTGACTGACTTATTCTGCTTAGCCTAGGACTTTCTAGCTCCATCTACGCCACTGCAAATGGCAAGATTTCATTCCTTTCTGTGGCTAATACTCCACTGACTCTTGGCTCTTCTGTAATTTGGCTCTTGTTGATCATGCTGCTGTAAACATTGGGGTGCATGTACCAAGATGCAGCTTTCTTAAGTCTGCTACATCAGGTATGATTCATCGGTTTGTTTTCTAGCTTTCAAAACTTTTATGTTGCTGTTGTCTCCCCCCCCCCTTTTTTTTTTTGGCTTTTAAAACTATTTTTAAGTGTACAGTTCAGTGGCATTGATTGCGTTCACAATGTTGTGTAACCATCACCACTGTCTTCAAAAGTTGTTCATTTAATAGAACTAAGCCTATTAAACCACTCCTCATTCTCCCCCTCTTGCCCCTCATGGCCTCTAATCTACTCTGTGGATTTGCCTGTTCTAAACATGTTCTATAAATAGAATCATATACTCTGTGGTCCTTTCTTTTTAACTGGCTTTTTTCCCTTAGCATTTTTTCAAGGCTCATCCATATTCTCGTATGTGTTGGGAGTTCCATCCCTTTTCTATGGCTGAATATATCCCATTGTCTGGTTATGTCCTTGTTGTTCATTCATTTGTTGATGGGTACGAGCATTGTTTCTACTTTCTGGCTATTGTGAATAATGCCGCCATAAACATTTGTGTACAAGTTTACGTTTTAACGCCTGTTGTCCACTCTTTTTTTTTTTTTTAATTTTATTTATTATTTATGATAGTCACACACAGAGAGAGAGAGAGAGGCAGAGACACAGGCAGAGGGAGAAGCAGGCTCCATGCACCGGGAGCCCAACGTGGGATTCGATCCCGGGTCTCCAGGATCGCGCCCTGGGCCAAAAGCAGGCGCCAAACCGCTGCGCCACCCAGGGATCCCTGTTGTCCACTCTTTTGGGTACATACCTACGGGTGGAAATGTGCTCACGTGGCAGTTCTGTGTTTACCTTTTTTGAGAAATTGCCAAACTTTTCTACAGTGGCTGCTTCATTTTACGTTCCCACCTCCAATGTATGAGGGTCTCGGTTTCTCTGTATTTCTGCCAACACTATTTCTTCTGTTGATTGCGGCCATCCTACTGGGTGTGAAGCGGTATCTCATGGTGGTTTAGATATGCGTTTCCCTGTTAGCTAATGGTATTGAGCATCCTTTTGTGAGCTGATAGGCCATTTGTAGATCTTTTTTTTTTTTTTTGGCCATTTGTAGATCTTTGGAGAAATGTCTGTGTTGTTTGCCCATTTATCAACTGGGTTGTTTGTTGACCCTGTTTAGTTTTTCTTTTCTTTTTTTTTTTTTTTTTAAGATTTATTTATTTATTTATGATAGAGAGAGAGAGAGAGGCAGAGACTCAGGAGGAGGGAGAAGCAGGCTCCATGCCGGGAGCCTGATGTGCAACTCGATCCCAGGACTCCAGGATCGCGCCCTGGGCCAAAGGCAGGTGCCAAACTGCTGAGCCACCCAGGGATCCCCCTAGTTTTTCTTTTTTTAAAAAAAATCGGGGGATCCCTGGGTGGCGCAGCGGTTTGGCGCCTGCCTTTGGCCCAGGGCGTGATCCCGGAGACCCGGGATCGAGTCCCACGTCGGGCTCCTGGTGCATGGAGCCTGCTTCTCCCTCTCTCTGCCTGTGTCTCTGCCTCTCTCTCTCTCTCTGTAACTATCATAAATAAATAAAAATTAAAAAAAAATTGGTTGCCCACCATTCAGTGGAGCTGAGCTGGAATTCAGGTATTCGGTCTCCTTCTTATCCACAGTCCCTCCTATTCTTTACAGTGTGAGGATCACAAAGGCTTATAATACATGGCAGACTTTTTAATGAAAATACAAACACTAAGCAAATACAGCGTATCAGAATCTAGCTGCCTAGGTTTTGCTTTTTTGTTTGGGGGGTTTTGTTTTCGTTTTGCTGTTTTCCTCAAAGACTTGTTTTTTATTTTTATTTTTTTTAAAGATTTTGTTTATTTATTCATAGACACACAGAGAGAGGCAGAGACACAGGCAGAGGGAGAGGGAGAAGCAGGCTCCATGCAGGGAGCCCGACGTGGGACCGATCCTGGGACTCCAGGATCACACCCCAGGCTGCAGGCGGCGCCAAACTGCTGCGCCACCTGGGCTGCCCAAAGACTTGTTTTATTAGGGTACATGGGCTAGGCGTGATGGGAAGGGGAAGCTGTCGTGGGCGGCCACTGCGGTAATACCGGATGCCCCCTCAACGGCCACCAATGTGCCAGAGGTGCTGCGCCGCCACCTGCGTTGTGGCATCATGGTTTTCCCGATGCCGCCCTCCAGCTCCCGACCTGCATTCCAGTCCTGGCCCTGGCCACCATGCCCACTGTGCAGCCCGTCACAGGGCTCATCCTCAGGTGACCGAAGCAGCTGGGCTAGGACCGTCCGTAGGGCCCCACGGCCACCGGCACCTCGCTGGCGGCTTTGGTTGCTGCCTTCTCTGTCTCACGCGGAAGGCGAGGCGGAGGGCACCCACGGCCCAAGGAACTGCGCTGTTTTGTTTTTTGACCTCAGCACCTTTTCCTTTCTCTGCGCCAGAGAATTTCCGATGCCTGTGCACCCACGAGAAGGGCTTTGGCTTTAAAGGAAGTAGCTTCCACCGCATCATCCCCCAGTTCATGTGCCAGGGCGGCGATTTCACGAACCACAACGGCACCGGGGGCAAGTCCATCTACGGGAAGAAGTTCGATGATGAGAACTTTATCCTCAAACACACGGGACCAGGTGGGAGCCGGTTGGGTGCCGTGGCGGGCAGCCTGGCTGGGGTCGGGGAAGTGGCTTCTCTCCACACGGGCCTCCTGGCCACACTGCGGCCCACGCTGCGCAGTCAGGCTTGGGTTCTGGGGCCCGCGGCCCTGCTGCCCTGCTCTGTCCCACGCACCTCCCCGTGAGTGTTGGTTCCCCCGCACCTTGGCCGAAGTAGCTACGATGCTGAATGGTCATCTTGAAACTCATGACTACACCTCCTCGGGGCCTGGGCGGCGTTACTGCAGCCCCGTGGTTAATCACGCTCAGTCCCCGTCAGACGCCCTCCTCCCTCCACTCCCAAAGCCTCCACATCGCCCTCCAAGCCGCCGTGTGGCCTCCCACGTCCCCCCGCCTGCACCCGCCTGCTTTTCCTCTGGGCCAGCCCCTCTGTTCTGACCTGCCCCCTGCCCCCGCCGTCCTGCCCTTAGGTGTCCCCCTGCTGCCTTAGGCCCGCGTCCTCGGCTAGGCCGGCCAGCAGCATAAAGCTGCAGTCACAATCTTTAAAAAAAAAAAAAAAAAAAAAAGATCATCCTTTGACTTGTGTGAACTATCATCCAGGCTTCTAACCGCCTTTTGAGGCATACTTCTTAGAAGAAAGTTGTGTAGACTCCCTGTCCTTTGTTGTCTGCCCCCTTCGGCCAGACTGGTAGCCCCACCCTTTCAGTGCAGCCACTCTTACCACAGATGCCAGCAGGAGCCACCTTGCCGGGAGCCAGTTTTTGGCCTGCATCCTGGGCCGGCTTCAGGCAGCATTTACACTGCTCCATCCGCACAGACGTCCCTCCGAGTGCTGGGCCTGGGGTATGGGCTGAGCCACCCCTTCTCGCCCCCAGGCCTGCTCTCCATGGCCAACTCTGGCCCCAACACCAATGGCTCCCAGTTCTTCCTGACGTGTGACAAGACGGATTGGCTGGATGGCAAGCACGTGGTGTTTGGGGAGGTCACGGAAGGCCTGGATGTCCTGCGGCAGATCGAGGTGGGGGGCTGCTGGGTCCTGGGTGCGTGGCCCCATGGGGGAGCTGGGGGGCGCTGCTCCGCTCGGTGGGAGTGGGGGGACACGTGGGGAGGGGCCCTGAGCCGCCCATCACCCTCTACCCTCCCCGGTTTCTGCCCCTGTCTGTCCCCGCGAAGGCCCAGGGCAGCAAGGACGGGAAACCGAAGCAGAAGGTGATCATCGCCGACTGCGGGGAGTACGTGTGAGTCTGCACGCCCCGTGTCTGCACCGCCCTGCGTCCCAGAGCGGTCACCCCGTCTCGGGGCATCGGTCCCCTCTGGGCAAGCAGGGCTTTGTGTCCCGGCTCCTGGGGTCTGCTTGGAGCAGCTCTTGTGCCGAGGCGGCCCGGGCTTCCTCTGGCTCTCTCCCTGGGGCGGCCGGGGGCCGGGAGGGCAGAGGCGCTGCGTCTTCCAGGCCTCTGCTGCCACGGCTGCTCCTGGGCCCACCCGTGTAGCTCCCGGACGTCGCTTCTGCTAAAATAAATCCTAGTTCTTGTCCTGCCGAGTCCAGCCAGTTCCTAGTTGTCAGAGATTGCCTCCGTGGCGAAGCTATCCTGCTGACTTCTTCTGGCAGAGGGTTAGGGCACAGCCATTCATTCCTCCCCTGGGTGGATTCCCGGAGATGCCAGGTACCCTTGTCAGACCATTGTCAGGACAGTGGAAATCAAAAATACCGGAGAAGTTCCTGTCTTCTGCCTCTACTCCTAAGCTCACACTGGCCAGCCTTAGAGGCAGCAAGTGTACTTACCAGTCTTGACAATTCATTTGTTTGCTCCTTCACATTTATTCTACAGAATTTTTTTAAGTAGGCTTTATGCCCGATGTGGGGCTTGAATTCATGACCCTGAGATCAAGGGTCACATGCTCGACTGAGCCAGCCAGGCATCCCCATTCTACAGAATTTTTTTTTTTTAAGATTTTATTTATTCATGAGAGACAGAGGCAGAGACACAAGCAGAGGGAGAAGCAGGCTCTATGTGGGGAGCCCGACGTGGGACTCGATCCCAGGACCCCAGGATCATGGGCTGAGCCGAAGGCAGACGCTCCACCACTGAGCCACCCGGGTGCCCCTCTAAAGAATTTTTTAAATGATATTTTATAACTCAAAGTGCCTTCTCTGTGCCAGGGCCTGTGCTTGCCTGGAGATAGGAGGTCTCCTAACTGGGGGCCTAACCCAGCTGCTGCCTTTTTTGTGAATCCAGTTAACCAACACAGCGTCAAAGCCTAAAGTATTTACTTGAATCTTTGGAGAAGTTTGCTAGTAGCTAAAACCACTGGTCCCACCCGATGCTGAGCTCTGATCCTGATGCAGCCACTGCCTGGAGCTTGTCAGGCTGGCTTCTCTCCCATCGCTCGCCACATACTGGCCAACCAGGGGCTTTCAAGGATCCCCCACCTGCTGAGCCCTGTGGCCACTAGACACTCTGTGGCTGGATTGCTAGGACCATCCAAATCCAGTGGGTTGGGTTTTTCATCTTGAGCTCTGGACAAGCCAGGTGCAGGAGAGGCCTGGTGCCTCCCGGCCCTGGTGACCCCAGTATAGCTGCTGTGAGGGAGGATGGCATTCTGGCCCTACCTCTGGCTTCCGTGTGCCCAGTGGACTCCCAGCCCTTGGTTGAGCTCCTGCTTGGGGTTTGTATCCTTGTATCTTGCTAGGATGTACATGGTGACCCTTGACCCCATGGAGCTCCCAAAAGAGACCTTCCCTTAAAGCACAGGCCCCCACTCTGAGGGCTAACTATGGCCATCACAGGTCAGTCCCCAGGAAGGCATGTGTATGCAGGGCACAGCATGGCCCACCTCCCAAGAGAGCGCTGGCTTCTGTGACAATGACCTTGCTGCTTTCTGTTCTTCCCTGGTAACACCCACTGGGCACCAGCGTGCCCCCTGGTTCGCTCTGGAGTGTCCACAGGCGTTATTACTCTATCCAGAGCAGAACCCTATACAGAGGGGAAACCATGGCCCAGGTGACAGGCTGCAAAGGTCACCCAAAACATGGCAGCACCGGGAGAGGAAGCTCGGCCTGCTCGGTTTACTGGGCTCTAGCCTCAGTCTATGGCAGGGGGCCCAAGGCCCCGGGGGGATACCTGGGTCATGGTCCCTATAATGAGCCTGGAAGGAACAGAGACTGTTTGGCTCTGCACCCTGGGGTGCAGTGGCCTGGCTGCCCAGTTCAGCCACCACGGCACACCCAAACCTCTGTTGCTTGGAAAGGCTCTGGCCCATCAGAAGTGGACCTAAGGGTGCCACGCGGCCTTGCTGTGGTCCAAAGGACAGAGTGCCTCCCTGGGTCGGCCTGCCCCCGTCCGAGGTGGCCTCCAGTCTGCGCACACTGCTCCACTGCGGCAGACAGGGCCGGGGGTTGCCGGTGCGCTAACTCCTCGGGCTGTGGCCCTGAGGTTGGGCCCGTGGCTACGCGAGCTCCCGCTCTGACCGCACATCTACCTCCAGGGGCTGCGGGCTCTATGTCACAGTCACGACAGCCTCAGCAACCCCCCAAGGGATTAGGGACCTGTGTTGGAGTTGTGGACAGTCTTGTCAGCTTCGGGTATAAACGACCTAGAAAGCCATGTTTTCAAAAAATATTTATCAACAGGAGAATTTTTACGGCATAATAAAGTGGGAAAGGCATATTTGAAAGCAATCCATATAATACAGTATGATCCCAATTTTGTAAAAACATCTATAATATGTAAACATCTCTATGCGTGTATCTTAAGAGAAAAGCCTAGAAATAAATTCATCCAGATACTGCGTTTATCTGAGTCATACAACTGTGGTGACTTCAGTTGTATTTTTTCCTAATTTTTCCTCCAAAACTGCATTATTTTTGTGATAAGTTAAAAATCCGTTTTTCAACAGATGGGGCAAGGCTTGTGCCTTCAGCAGGCTGGTGGGCTCCCCCTGCCTCTGGGAGCACCGGGGGCGATTCCCAGCCTGGCCATAACCAGACACTTTCCTGAGGCCTTGAGAGCGGTGAGAACACAAAGTCCTCCCTCCGTGGATCGCAGGGTGTAGATTTTGTAGGAAAAAGCATCTGCAGAACATTTTCTGAGAGGAGGTTTGGTGGACAAGCACAGAAAGGGCTAAGCAGTCAGCAAATTCCTTGTGGTAATGCCAGCAAGTTCCAGTTGCTAAGTGTTTACGTGGGACACCTTGTCCTAAATGTGATCTTCACACTCGCTTGGAAGGAAGGAACCAAGATCCTGCTCCGCAGAAGAAAAACCAAGATTCAGACCCATCTGACTCCACACCTCTGTCCTCTTGCTATGTGGCCTCTTTTCCTGTTTCTGGATTTTTCCAGAACAAGTTACTTCCCCAATTTAGAAAACCTTAGAGCAGAAATGTGCCGACAAGGCCTCGAGGCCAGCCTCGTGCTCCCCAAACTGAGGCTGCTGTACCTTTCTCCTCAGCCTTTTCCTGGCAGCAGTCACGGACTCCTCGTGGCTGTCCACGGGCCTGACCGTCCCCCTGTGCGTAGCCTTCAGTCCCGTGCAACCAGGTACACAAGCCACGGCCTGAGCAAGAGGAAGGGAAAGGGCGGCATCTGGGCCGCTCCCTCGGCTGCCGTCCTAGGCTCAGCAAACTGACAACTGGGAACAGAACGCACGCAGCGAGCGCGTGCCACACCGTGCAATAAACGGAGGGAGACGCACAGGCTTTGTGTCCACTCACGATTGCGTCCTGCTCGGGGCAGTTCCTGTTGGATCTCATTTAGAGACTGCGCGGGCTGCAGAGGTTCTGCGAGCGGCACCCAGGGAGCCAGGCGAAAGCTTTTCAGTTGTGCATGCGCAGGGAGACTTAGCTCCAGGCGCTCGTGCTGTGCTGCCGAACAGGAGGTTTTGACAGACACCCCTGGCACACCGCTGGCTGTGCCAGGCCGCCACTGGGTGCTGGCTACCAGGGGAAGTAAAAAACTGTTGAAATAATTGGCTGATTTCAAATTTACATTTGCCTGAAAGACAATCCTTGATGTTAGGAAGACAAGTGTCAGCTGAGGACTCGAATGGCAAACAGGTTCCTGTCCTACCAGCCGATCTGTGACTGCCACCTGAGCCCCGAGTCCAGGGTCATGAGGCTGTCTCCGCGTGCAGGGTGAGAAAGGGTTAGACACGTTCCTGGCGGAAGGCCCAGTGCCCACAGGTACAGGTGGGAAAGTGAAGCCCAAAGGAGGCTCCAAGTCTGGTTGCCTCACATCTGGACCAGAACTTAGGTCCTTATACTGACAGGGAGCTCACCCCCTAGCACACAGTCCAGGCACAATCTGTGTCTGCTCCTGTCCCCCCAGGTCCCTGTGGAGGGGCTTTTGTCCCCCAGCAGGGCCTGGCCTCCACACCTGTGGTCCTGGGGCCCCTCCTCTGGGGGCGGGGTGACTGGGGATGTGCCCCAGGGGTACATGGTGCTTCTGCCTCCGCCCCGCTGGGCCTGGGGGGGGTGGGGGGGACAGGCCCAGGCAGCTGGACTGGGCTGAGCAGGGAAATTACAGGCTTGGCAGCGGCTCCGGGCAGAGGAGCGGTTTCCGGGAGCGCCCCGCCCGGGCCCCTAATTACCGCCTGTCGCGCCCTGGCTCACAGGTCCCGAGGTAGAAGACAGCACTCCTGGGCACACAGGGTGGTGCAGATTATGGTGACAACTTCTGGCCATAGCGGGGGCTGGGAGGCCGTGCCCTGGCCGCAGGCTGCCCGGGGTCCCAGGTGCACTGCTCTGGGTGAAGCGGATTGCCCCCTGGCCTGCACAAGATGGCAAACAGTTTCCACTTAACATGTCAACTTTGATCTGCTGGCAGTGGCTGCAGGGGACTCCAGTATGCGTCATTTTAGAATTCTATACAGATTTGGAAGAAAAAAATATCAGGATTGATGATTGGTGTTTGCCACGCCAAAGGGAAATCACATCACGTGTGCTGAGCACTGTCATCTCAGGCCACCTGACGTATCACCGGATAGGCTCAATACGGAGCTTCCCATGGGGCTGAGCTGCTCGTGGCTCAGCATGGGGACAGGCAGGCGAACAAAACCGTCCAAATGTTTTGTTCCTACAAAGGCCAAACGTCCATGCCCTGTACCCCTTCCCCAGATGGCAGAGGCAGATCAAGACAGGAAGACGGGAGGGGGAGACAAGTGCCATCGGCCTTTGTCCTATACCATGTTGTTCATTCAACTCTTTCTCGAGTTGACCCACATGCCTGTGGCCAGCGGGCTGTAATTCAGACCCACAACTACACAACGAGGGCAAGTCCACATTCTAACAAAAAAAAAAAAAAAAGAAAGCGCCAGGGAGGGGCAGGCAACCGGAGGTGGACCAGACCCTGTCTACACATACCAAGCCCTGAAATGGACAGTGAAGACCCGGAGGTAGCCACCCTGAGCCCTAGGTGCCTATTTACCGCAGACCACCCTGCATGGGTAGGTCCTCAGACAGGACTTCGGTTTCAACCCAAAATGCTGGTCAGGATGTGCTTGTGGAGGAGGCTGGGAGAGAACCTACTTGATGACTCAGACCACCAGGCCTGGAGGCCAAAGGACTGTCACAAACCGCAGGCAGGGAAGGATGCAGAGGCCTGGAGAAGATCCAGCCCGGGCAGGAAGGCGAGGGGAGCATACATATGTTGATCTGAGGACCAGGCTGGGTTACAGGGTTCCCTGCCTCCAGAGTGGGGGGACGCAGGCAGGAGGCACAGGGGGTGGGCAGCACCTCAGTGGCAGCCGCACGCCCTGACCACCATGTTGCGGTGCTTGCGCAGGATGACGTTGTTGCTGCTGTCGTAGTAGAGCACGGAGGTGGCGCTCAGCTTGGTGGGGGCACAGCATGCCTTGGGGACCGCATCCGGCTTCATCAGGTGCACCTGGCCAGACGGGGCGGCGGGCAGAGGCATGAACACGGGGCTTCCCCGAGCCCCCACCCCCTGCGCCCTCCCCACCTGCAGCCGAGGCGGGTGCTGATGTGGAGACGTGCCCCACCCTGTCCCCGTCGCCCCTTCCCCGCCCCACTGCCCTCAGGGCACCCCCTGGGCCCCGGCCGGCTCCCCTCAGATGGGACAGCCCAGCACACGGTGCCCCTCCAGGTGCCCTCCATGCCCCCCTCTGTGCCTCTGTGATGTGCCCCCCCCTTAGCCGTTCGTGGTCTGTCTCCCTCCCACGTGCGAGCTGGTGATGGTCACAGGCCTGGAGACGGCCCAGCAGCCTAGGCCCGCCCCTGGGGTGTGCAACGCGCTTCTCCCGCAAAGCGCTTCCCACCCTGGAGCTCACCTCTAAGGCCACGACTGTCCTGGACAGACCAGGACTGAGGCCCGGGACCCGGGGGTGGCACAAGGCTCCGCGCGGGGCGGTGGGACCTGGGCCCAGCGCACTGACCTCTTGCCCCCCCCGCCCCGGCCCTGCTGCCAGGAACGAGCCCAGGGCAGTGGCCTTTCAGCCTCCGAAAAAAATAACGCGCTGCACCGAGAGGACGGGCTGCAGCGCCAGCGGCCGGGCAGGGGCCACATGCAGGGGGCCTGGGGGGGAGGCTGCACGGGTGAGGCGGCCTCCCCGCAGCCCCGGCCTCCAGCCCTGGCAGGGGCGCCGAGCGGGACCCGGACGAAGCCGTCTGGTGGGGGGCCCACCGGCAGCCTGGCCCCCGGCCCCCCCCGCCCCCCGGCCCGGTCTTGGCCCCGTAGGCCCAGCGCGGAGCCGCCTGCGGAAGGACGCTGGTTGCTCGGGGCCCGGAAGCCTCGCGGAGGCCCAGCCTGGCGGGGACGCGGCTGCCACTGCCCCCAACGTCCCCACCTCCACGCGCCATGGCTGGGCTTGGTGTCCGTAGGCCCACGGGACAGAAACCAGGGGACACGGCCCCCCTGCAGCAGCCGCGGGGCTCTGTGGGCTGGAAACCTGCGAGGGCCGCTCCTGAGCTGGGGCTGGGGGGACGTCGGGCGCCACCGGGCACGGCCTGAGACTCCCCGCAGATGACGGACAGAAAGACAGGCCTTTGTCCCATCTGGGCCCAGACCAGGGGCTGTGGAGGCCGTGGTGCCAGCCCACTTAGCTTGGTGTGGGCCCTGGGGGAGCAGGTCACAGGGTCTGTCACTGGCTGGGCCGCTCTGGGTACAAGTCACGCCCCTGCCAAGGGGGTACAACGGCTCTCTGCTCGTTCCCCACACCAGCGTATCCAGGACACAGGCCTCGCGCCAGCCCCACCGGGATCGGGGCACAGAGGATGTCCCAACCTGGTCCCTGCTCTCACGGACTCCGTGGGGAGGGAAGGGGACACGGGGAATATTCCAGTCGGCACCCAGGACCTCGGGGTCAGTACAGCCCTCCAGCCCAACGGGCTCACCTGCAGACCCCAGGTGCCCCACTCCCTGCCCCTCCCGAGGGCCGCCCTGCCTCTGCCCTGTACCCCACACCCTGGCGGTGGCCACCGCAGCCCCCCGCTGGCACCCTGCCTGCCCCGCCCCGCCCCGTCCTTCTGCGCTGCAGCCAGAGCAGCACTTCCAGAGAGCAAGGCAGGCGGTGGCACTTTGCACCTGCTTGTCCCTGGACAAGGGATTAAGTCCACCCACCTGGCCCTTCAGGCGGGACCCAAGGGCCCCGTGAGCGGCCCCTGACCCCCGACGTCACCTGCCGCCCGAGCCCACCCAGCCAGCCAGCCGGACTTGGGAGCTGCAGGGGCCCCTCGGGCCGCACGCCCTTGAGCCCCTGGAGGAGCAGGAAGCAGGTGCGTAAAGGGCAGCTGGGGCTCACGTGCCTCATCCCACTGAGCTCCTCATCCCACTGAGCTCCGGGCAGAAGGCGGCTCCTGGGGGGCGGGAGGGGGCAGGCCCCGCCTGACGTGGGAAGGCGGTTACCACCGAGCCAAAGCCCCCGCGGTGCTGCGTCTCCTCGCCCCTGGAGCTCCCAGACAGGCTTGGGGACACAGGAGTTAGGAGTCCAGGTCCACCTTCTAGGAGGTGTCCACCCCGAGTCAGTACCACGTAAGCCTTGGGGTGCCGCGTTGGTAGCAGACGCCCCCCAGAGCTCCTGGTCCCTGCACACAGCCGGGCACCCCCGAGGGTGAGGGACGCACAGACTCGACTCCACGGCCCAAGGCAGAGAGAAGGGCCCAGAAGGGGGCGGAGGGGGCGGACCCTCACCAGGAGCCCTGGGAAGGCACAGCCCCTGGCGGCCAGTGTTGAAGAAACCCAGAGGGGCTGGATTTCGGGGTCCTTAGGACCTGAGCACTTCCAGCGGCCCGTGGGCCAGCAGCAGCCTGGCTGGGCAGGGGAGGGGGGTGGCGGGAGTAGCCACCCCGCCTGGGGCCCCACCTGAGTCGGGAGCTGCTCACCCTCCCAGAGCACAGCCCAGAGACCCCAGGGCACCCAGGGGCCGAGGAGCCTTCCCCCCCAGCCCCCCAGCACCCCGTGGGAACCAGCACCCCCGAGGCCCCGCCCACCTCTCCACCCCTCCCTGCAGCCCTGCCCCCCTCCAGGGGCCCCTCCCGCAGGCCTTGCTGCCAGCAGCTCCCCGAGCAACTCCCCACCCCCCAAGCTGCTCCGGCCACGCCCCCGGCTCGGGCCCTGCAGCAGCGGCTGCCCTCCAGCAGGGGACCAGCGCACACACCTGCAAACACTGCGCGCCCACCCCCCCCACTACACGGTGGGCTGAGCCCCTTCGAGGTGGCACGCTAGCCCAGCAGCAGCAAGCAGCCCCACCAGGGCTCCTTGGGACTCCTGCCCTGGGGAGAGGGAAGGACGACTATACACACACAGAGGAGACGCCCCTGAAGACTGGTTCCGGTGAACGGGGGCACCGCTGCAGGGCACTACAGGACCTCGGCTTCAGGAGGCCGCTGCCTTTAAGAGCCGGAGACGTAGCTGACCTTCCTCACACACAGAGACAGACATGGAGAGTTAGAATCAGGAGACAGTACATTCCAGATGAAAGAACAAGACACAATCACAGCAAGACACCTAAGAGAAACGTCAGCAATATACCTGCTAGAGATTTTAAAGGAATGACCACAATGATACCGTATGTGAAAAGAGTGGAGGATGTCAGTGAGACCCTTAAAGAGAAAAAAAACAACCAGTCAGAGATGAGGAACACCATAAATGCGATTTAAAACACACTGGAGGGGCGCCTGGGTAGCTCAGGGGCTTAAGTGTCTGATTCTAGTTTTGGCTCAGGTGAGTCATGGGATCGAGTCCTGCATCGGACTCCTGCTTGGTGTGCAGTCTGCTGGAGATTCTCTCCCTCTGTCCCCCTCATGCTCTTCATCTCTCTGTCAAATAAATAAATCTTAACACACACACACACGATAGAATAAAGAGTAGGCTGGAGGAATCAGAGAACAAATCAGTGACCTGGAAGACAGAGTAATGGAAAGTAATCAGGGGGGCACCTGGGTGGCTCAGTGATTGAGCATCTGCCTTTGGCTCAGGTCATTATCCCGGGGTCCAGGATCAAATCCCACATCAGGCTCCCTGTAGGGAGCCCGCTTCTCCTTCTGCCTATGTCTCTGCTGTTCTCTCTGTGTCTCTCATAAATAAATAAATAAATAAATAAATATCTTAAAAAAAAAAAAAAAAGGAAAGTAATCAAGATCACCAGATGAGAGAGGGGAAAATTACGCAGAATGAGAATAGATTTAAGGAACTCAGCAACACCATCAAGCATTTAACATCCTCATCACAGGGATCCCAGAATGAGAAGAGAGAGAAAAGGGGCAGAATATTTATTTGAGGAAATAACAGCTGAAGAAATAGGAGGAAGGAAACAGAAATCCAGATTCAAGAGGTAGATCCTGGAACCAGATCAACCCAAGGAGATCTGCTCCAAGACACACAGTAATCAAAATGGCAAAAAGGAGTGCTACAGAGAATGTTTAAAGCACCAAGAGGGGATTTACAAAACAAAACAAAACAAAACAAAAAAACACCCAACAGCACATACAGGGGAACCCTAGAAGGCAATCAGCTGAGTTTTCAGCAGAAACACTGCAGGCCAGAAGGGAGTGGCATGATATATTCAAAGTGCTGAAAGGAAAAAAGCTGTAGCCAGGACAACTCTGTCCAACAAGGCTACCACTCAGAATAGAAGGACAGATAAAGTACTTCCCAGAAAACAAAAGTTAAAGGAATTCATGACCACTAATCAGCCCTACAAGAAGTGTTAAAGGAGATTTTTCTAGTGGAAAGAAAAGATCATAAGTAAGATTAAGACTAGTAGGAAGCACAACAGCAGTAAAAATAAGTATGTTTATAAAAATCAGCCAAAGGACTCACAAAATAAAAGGATGTAAAGCACGACACCATATACCTAAATGATGAGGTGGGGGGAGAAGAGTAAAGAATGGGTTCATCTTAAACAACCATCAACTTAATATAGACTGCTCTAAGCAGAAAATGTTAGGTACAAACCCAACGGTAACCACAAATCAAAAGCCAGGAATAGGTGTGCAAAAATGAAAGGGCAAGGTAGCCACATATATTACTAAAAAAAGTCTGCACTAGACATGAGAGTAGAGAGCAAGGGAGGAAAGGAACAGAAGACATACAAAAACAACCACAATGGAATGGCAAATAAAACAAAATGGCAACATGTACGTCCCTATCAATAATTACTTTGAATGTAAACGGACTAAATGCCCCAATCAAAAACACTGGGTAATAGAACGGATACAAAACAAAAAAAGACCCATCTATACGCTGCCCACGTAACACACCCATTTAAGATGGTGAGACACCTGCAGACTGAAGGTGAAAGGGTGGAGAAACACTTACCGTGCAGACAGACACGATAATGAAGCCAGGACATGGGACAAAACAGACTTTAAAGACCACAAGAGACAGAGAATGACACTATATAATCATAAAGGGAACAATCCAACAAGAAGCTCTAACAATCGTAAATATTTATACACCCAACATGGGAGCACTCATATACATAAAACAGTAATAACAAACACGTAGTAAACTGACAGTAATACAGTAATAACAGGGGACTTTAACACCCTAGTTACATCAACAGATAGATCGTGCAAACAAAATCAACAAGAAAACAGTGTCTTTGAATGACACATCTGACCAGATGATTTTAACATATATTCAGAACATTCCATCGTAAGAATATACACTTTATGGGATCCCTGGGTGGCTCGGTGGTTTGGCACCTGACTTGGGCCCAGAGCATGATCCTGGAGTCCCAGGATTGAGGCCCACATCGGGCTCCCTGCATGGAGCCTGCTTCTCCCTCTGCCTGTGTCTCTGCCTCTCTCTGTGTATCTCTCATGAATAAATGAATAAAATCATTAAAAAAAAAAAAAAGAATATACACTTTACAAGTGCATATGGAACACCTTCCAGAACAGATCACATATGAGTCCACAAAACTAGTTTCAATAAATTACAAAAGATTAAAGTCATACCATGCATCTTTTCTAACCATAATATTACAGAACTAGAAACCCAACACAAGAAAGAGTCTGGAAAGAGCACGAATACATGGAGGTTAAATAACATGCTATCAAAAAATGAATAGGTCAACCAAGAAATCAAAGAGTAAAATTTAAAAATATATGGAAAAAAAACTAATGAAAATGAAAGCACAATTGTCCCAAATCCTTGGGATGCAGCAAAAGCTGTCCAAAGAAGGAATTTTATAGCAACACAGGCCTACCTCAAAAAGCAAAAAAATCTCAAATAACCTTATCTCACAGCTAAAGGAGTTAGAAAAAGAACAATCAGCAGGAGGACAGAAATAATAAAGATGAGAACAGAAATAAATGAAACAGAAACAAAAAATAAAAAAAGAGACCAAGGCACCTGGATGGCTCAGTTGGTGGAACATGGGACTCTTGATCCTGGGGTCATGAGTTTGAACTCCATTTTGGGTGCAGAGATTACTTAAAAAACAAAACCAATAATAGAGCATCGATGAAATCAGGAAACCAGGAACTAGTTCTTTGAAAAGATCAATAAAATTGGTGAACATTTAGTCAGGCTCAAAAAAAAAAAAAAAAAAAGAGCGAGAGAGAGAGGACTCAAAATCAGAAGTGAAGAGGAGAAATAGCACTGCAGAAATATAAAAGATCGGGATCCCTGGGTGGCGCAGCGGTTTGGCGCCTGCCTTTGGCCCAGGGTGCGATCCTGGAGACCCGGGATCGAATCCCACGTCGGGCTCCCGGTGCATGGGGCCTGCTTCTCCCTCTGCCTGTGTCTCTGCCTCTCTCTCTCTCTTTCTGTGTGTGACTATCATAAATAAATAAAAATTTAAAAAAAAAAAGAAATATAAAAGATTATAATAGAAGAGTATTATGAAAATTATACGGCAGCAAACTGGGCAACAAGAAATGAATACATTCCTAGAAACATAATCTACCAAAACTAGAAGAGGGAAGAAAGAAAATTTGAACAGATCAATTACCAGCAAAGAAATGGAATCAGTATCAAAAGCTCCCAAGAAACAAAGTCCAGGACCGGGTGGCTTCACAGGCGAATTCTACCAAACATTAAAAAAAGGAGTTACACCTATTCTCAAACTGTTCCTAAAACAAGAGTGGAAGGAAAACTTCCCAATTCATTCTACAAGGCCAGCATCGCACCGATACCATAGCTAAAGACACTGCAAGTAAAGAGAACTGAGGCCAACATTGCTGATGAATACACATGCAAAGTCCTCAACGAAATACTAGCAAACTGAATCCAACAATACATTAAAAAATTATTCACGATGATCAAGTGGGATTTATTCCTGGGATGCAATGATTGTTCAATAATTACAAATAAGTCAATCTGATACATGAATAAGAGAAAGAACCAAAACCACATAACCGTTTCAAAAGTTGCAGAAAACACATTTGACAAAGTACAACATCCATTCATGAAAAAAAAAAAAAAAAAAAAAACAACTCAGGAAAGTAGGTTTAGAGGGAACATAACCTCAAAAATAAAAGCCTTATATGAAAAACCCAGAGTGAACATCATACTCAATGCTGAAAACCAGAGATTTTCGTAAGGTCAGGAACAAGGGAAGGATGCCCCTGCGCTACTTTTATTCGACCTAACACCGGAAGTCATAACCACAGCAATCAGACAAGAAAAAGGGAAACAAAGGCAACCAGATCAGTAAGAAAGAAGAAACATTTTCACTGTTTGCAGATAACATGATACTATATGTAGAAAACGTTAGAGACGCCACCAAAAAACCTGCTAGAATTGATAAATGAATCCAGTAATGTCACAGGCTACAAAATCAAAATACAGAAATGTGGGATTTGTATACACTAAATAGAAGCAGCGGAAAGAGAAAATAAGAAAACAAAGAGTTTCTTTTACAGTTTACACCAGTTTACACCCATTTACAGTTGCAGCAAAAATAATAAAACACCAAAGACTAAACTTAACCAAGGAGGTGAAAGACCAATACTCCGAAAACTATAAAACAATCATGAAAGAAAGTGGAGATGACACAAACGGGCAGATCCCCAGGCTCAGTGGCTGAGACAAGCGGTACTGTTAGAGCCGCCGCGCCTCCCAGGGTAGACGCGGCCTAACGCAATCCCTATCATTACACCCGGAGCACTTGTGACAGAACGAGAACAATCCCAGAATTTATATGGAACCACAAAACCGCCCTAGGAGCCAAAGCATCGTGAAAGAGAAAAACGAAACTGGAAGTCTGACGATCCCAGATTTCAAGCTACGCTGCAAAGCGGTGGGAAAACCCGGAGCGACAAGCGGCAGCGACAACCCCTCCCAGGGGCGATCTTCCAGCTCTGAGGCTGCCCCCCCCCGCCCCCCGCCCCCAGCACGGGAGCCACAGCACCTGTGGGAAACACCAAGCGCCAAAGGAGCAGGACAAAGAGCCGACGGGGAGGTAACAGAAGGGGCCGAGGCCCAGCAGCTCAGCGGGGCACCCGTCACCCGGCCCCGTACACATGCGGCGGGAGGCCCAATGCACACGCCCGTCGCTCACCCCGCGTACGTCTGTGCCACAGGAGGCTGAGCACGCCGGCGACACGGTGGTGCGTGTGCTCAGAGCACACAGGGACCCAGGCGGGACGCACGTCTGCTGTGTGTGCCGTGCGTCTGACCACAAGAGAGCAGGTCGTGTAAGTCGCGTGTGTAGCGCACAGAGGTGGGGGCGCGCCAGCAGTCAGGGTAAGTCGGGTGTGTGCGGGTGCAGGTGCACACACAGCTCGGCCACCCAGGCACTGGCTCCTGAACAGGCGTGAGCCCGGAACTGCTCGTGCACGCAGGGAAGCTCCTGTGCACAGAGCCTCCCCGACACCCGGGGCTGCCACCCACCCGGCGCTGCGAGCCCCCGCCCCGTGGGTCCGGGCAGGACGGACGCGGTACTGACCAGGGACTGCAGGATGGCGTGGTTGGTGGCGTTCATGCACGAGTCCAGCGGGAAGGAGCACTCGCCCTCACAGTAATAGGCTGAGTAGCCCTGGGGGGCGATGACCCAATCCTGGGGGGTAATGGGAGAGGTGAGTCCCAGCGGATGCCCCCTCCTGAGCCCCGAATCTAGCACCCGGCGCGGCATGACTCGGGGCCGCCCCTTCCCCTCCCGCAGCCCCAGGCCAGGCTGCCGACCCTCGGCTCCCTCCAGGCAGGCTCCCCCAGGAGGCACCACCAACAGGCCCGGCAGGGGGCGGGCACAGCCCTGTCCCCCGGTGCCCACGCCTCCTGCAGCTGCAGCCCCAGCCTCTGTTTCCCTGTTGCAGAGCTGACGTGTCATGGCTGAGGATTCAGACTGTCCCCGTTTCCCGGGTTTACCCCAAAGCACCTCCTCACACTAAGACATTCTCCCTTCAGAAAACACATCAGAACCTAACGCACAAGAAAATTAAAGTCACCGTAATGGGACCTCCCCCCGGGGGCACACTTAGGATCTTCGGGTGGGGACGGTCATTTAAGCAAAGGAGGCGAATCGGAACTAACCAGCCAGCCCAGGTCCTGGAAGCTGACGTAGAGCTCGTGCCGCCGGCACACCTGCCGGCCATCGGTGCCATGAACGTCATCTGCAGGGACAGAAGCAGGGGCTTTCCTGGGGTTCCTGCTCCGGGCAGCCACCACAGGGAGCTCCCAGGGCGGGGACACCCTACCGGGCACATTTGTTGAATAAATGAATGAAGTGAAACCAATGCCCTGGTGTCCTGAAGCCCATCCTGCAGCGGTGCTGGTGCCATGACCCAGCTCGAGAGCCTTCGCCGGCTCCAGGTGGCTCCCGATCGCTGCAGGGCAACCCTGCACTTGCTCAGAGCCTCCCCTGACTTCCGACTGCGGCCCCGCGATGCTCCCGTAAACAGCCAGGGGACCCTGGGCCACAGGTGGCTCCTGCTTTTCTGCAGAGACCCCTCCTGACCTCACCCCACCTCTCCCGCCACACCCATTCCACCCGATGGAGGGGCTCCTGGAGGCCAAAGGGTGACCCCCCGTGGAGGGAAGGGGGCAGGAGGGCAGGGGCAGGGCAGGCCCATCCCTGATCCTGAGCGGCTCAGCCTGGTGGGACACACAACTGTGGATCCTCGGGGGACCCAGGGGGGACCTGAGAGCCACCAGTGCCTGGAGGAAGGGGCACCTGAAGCTAAGGGAGACTTCTGGAAAAAGCCCTGGTGCCAGGGGAGGGCAGAGAAGGCACCCCTGGGAGGCGGGGACGGAGGCCGGTGGCCGGTCCTCGGGGCCCACGAGGTAAGCAGGTGTCAGACAAGCATTGGAGGGTGACCACAGGCTTGACGCCACTGAGGCCCCGAGGGTTCGGTCCCCGCCGCCGTCCTCGTCCTCGGCCCGGCCCAGGCCCGCCCCGGACCTCACCGAAGATCCCTGGGAGGCGGTTCGGGTGCGGCAGCTCGTTGCTTTTCTTCGGCGGCCTCCTCTTCAGGGGCCTCGCTGCCCGAGGGGCGCGGACGGGACCGGGGCTCGCCCTGAAAAAAGTGACCAGGAAAGGCTGCTTGGAGCGCGGCGCCCGTCGCCCCAGCAGACCGGCCAGGCCAGGATCCACGCTGCGCCCTGGGACGGAGAGAGGAGAGAGGCGGTCACTCGCGGGCGGGGGGCGCACGGGGACGGCGGGGACCCTCCACCACGGCCTGCACGGTGTCCCCACCCGGAGGACACGGTCCCAGGGGCACGGGGCGGAGGGGCCTCGCCACCACAGGGTCCCTGTTTGTGACACCGGTGAACCCTCTACACGTTCGAGCTCCTCCCACTGGTGACCTCAGGCCTCTCCACCGTCCCTGGACCACGTGCTTCCCAGGAAGCCTCAGAGCCAGGCTGCCAGGGGCGCACAGCACCCCGGGTCCCACCTCCGTCCGAGGGCCCCGAGGCTTTCGGGGGATCGATGGATCTGTGACCCAGGGGACTGGGGCGGCCGCCAGGTGGGAGCCACGGCTTGCTCTGCCTGGCACGGCCAAGAGCAGGGCGCTGAGTGTCCCCTGAGGCCCACAGGCGGGACACAGGGCAGCGGGGCACAGACATCTGGCCAGAGGCCCAGGGCCGGGGTCCAGCCCACGTCGGTCTGACCCCAGTCCTTACTCACTTACAGGGTTAACCCCAGGTCTGTGGGTCACAAGAGAGGAAAGGCTGTGGGCAGGGACACGGGGGCCTCGGGCTAGGAAGAGGGACACCCGGGAAAATGGGATTTGATCCCGTAGCTGCTTAGAGACGAGGATGCCGTGAGAAACACTCACGACCCTGGGAACGTCCCCTCCACCAGTAAGACTCCCTGGGCCCCTTGTCTTTCCAAATGTCCTCCTGACTTTTTAAAGATCTTTTATTTATTTGCGGGGGGAAGGGCAGGCGGAGAGGGACGGAGCCTCTCAAGCAGACTCCCCGCTGGCGCAGGGCTGTGCGGGGCGCGGGCCCAGGACCCTGAGACCACGAGCTGAGCCAAACCCAAGAGTTGGCCGCTCCACCGACTGGGCCACTCGCCTCCTGGGTTCTTAATTGTCAAAGTGACACAACAGCAATGCAAAGTGGCCTCGGAGGAAAAATACCACTCGGAAATCTCTCCCCACTCCAACTCGGCATTTTCATTTTTTTTTTTGGCATTTTCATTTTTCTGGAATGTTTTCATGTCAATCAAAGCTTTACACAACAGTCACCGTAATAGTCTCCATTTTTTCCAACTTTTTCACCCAAACATGGTCACTGCAGTTAAGATGTCTCCACTCTGAGCATTTCAAGCCTATAAAACTCCTTTGAGAAAATATACATAATATTTGGATATTAGCTCCACTCCAGGCACGTGGGGTACGTGCTGGCTTTCGCGATAAAGACGAGTGGCCACAGGCCCCTTCATTTTCTCTTCCTGAGGAATTTAGTTAAACGACAGGAGCTGAACACTAAGTCCATTTTATGTTTCGTGTAACGCAGAGCCAACGGCTCCATTCCGGGGACACGTCACCTCGGGGTGGCCACCCTGACCCCCCCCACGTATGCAGAGAAACACACGCGTTGAGCACACAGTACGCAGACGTGCACACGCACAAGCACACACGTTGTGCCATCGGCGGCCCTCCCGCGACTCGCCGTGACACAGCGCAGGTCAAGGCATCGCCCGCCCCACCGCGGTCCTGCTCTGCTGGCGACGGGAGCCCCTAGACGGCCGAGCTTCGGGCCGAGTCCTCGGGCCAAGATGCTCCAACAACCAGTCAACCCGGACACTGACCTCTGACCTCACCGCCACAAACAGGTGCGCTGGACCCGTTAGAGGCTCCACTCGGGATGAATCCTGCCGGATCGCGGCCCCTGCTCTGGGCGCAGGCCCTTCCGCACTCTCCGGCCCACCTCAGCCTGCGGGGGCGGGGGGGGGTGACCCGGGGGCCTCGCTGAGGGACCCTCAGGGTGCCGGGCTGAGAGCTGGATGGTCCCAGCCCTGGCCCAGGTCCGCTTCTGTCCCTCTGCTTAGGATTCTCCGTCACGGGGGGACAAGGGGCTCATCCCTCCTCCTCCCTTCCAGCGCCCTACTCTCCTCTAGCCGGCGCCGCCCGGGAAGCCCGGCCTGCCCCACGGGGCGGCTGGACAACCGTCAGGTCCCCTCCCCGGACGCCCCAGACGGTGCCCCACCATCCATCCCGCCCCCAGGCGGCCCCATCAGGGCGCAGGGCCCCCCTCCATTCCAGGGGCTGCCTCCCCTCAGGGTGAGGCCCCAGGGAGGCCGCTCACAGGCCTTCCTTCACCCGCGAGACTCCCCAGGCCTGGCCCACATGCTCCTGAGGGCTGTGTGCGCCTCACAGCGACGTGAGGGAGGGTGCCGCGCTCCACGCCAGGCTGTGGTCTCATCATCACACACACACACATTTGCACGCACACACGCCTGCAGATGAACTCACTGTTCCCTTAGGTCTGTGAGTCTGCGGGTTCGGGATGAAGCCACCACAGCCTCTCCTGGTTCTAAGGGAGCAGCACAGCAGCAGGTGTAGCGCTCCAGGACAGACACAGGGGTCTGAGTGCCCGGGGTGACACAGGACGCCCGTGACTGGACATGAGAACTCCCGGAAGGGGCCTAGGGTTGCTTCTAGAAGCCCTCCTACCACCGGCCGCCGCCTCTGACAGCACAGGCTGGACTGTTCATCCACGGAGGCACCTCGCTCCCCGCCCTGTCCCTGCACCCCGCGGGCTCCGGCCCAGCTCCACAGCCTCGCTGTCCTTCCAGAGACATCTATTTAGCCGTGAGGAGAACGAGCAGGGAGGAAGAGGGGAGGCTACCGGGAAACAGAATTTGGCAGCGAGATGAAAGGCCCCAGAGGAAAAGTCAGAGGGGCCGCGGGAAGACGAGCTCACGCCGACAGCACCCCCTGCTCACGATGCACGTTGACGCTTGTGCATTTTTCACGGCGCTGGCAAAGTGGGGCCCTGGGCGTGGGGGGGAAGGGCTCCTTCCTCATCACCCCCCACATCTCGGGGCCCAGTCGCCAGGGAAGGCCCTTCCCAGAAAGCCTTGCTGCGGGCTCCTCCGAGCTGCGGGGAACTTCATGGAGTATCACAGGGAGGAAGGCCGCGGGGGGCCCCGGGACCAGCAAGTCCTCCTCAGGAGCCACAGAACATACAGGACAAACGGCTGCGCTCTCCCCTTGCTTTTAACTGAAGCCACAGCCCTCGTGAGAGAAGAGTCTGTGCGGCGGTAGCAAGTCTGAGACGCCGGAGCACCGCTCGGGCCACCTGGCCCCACAGCTGTGCTCACCTCCTCTGGGTGAAACCCCAACGGGCTCAGACGAGACGCGCCCTCTGTGAGCAGGGCTTCCTTCCCGGGCGAGGCTGCCAGTGCCGCGAGGGTCCGAGGTGGTGACACGCGGGGGGCCGCCCGCTGCCTCGTCCACCGTCAGGTCGTCCCAGAGCTCGATCAGCATCAGGACGTCCAGTGCACGTCGCACCCGGCCCTCCCGGCGGTGAGCAGGTCCACACGGCGCATCCCGGGCGGTGGCAGGTGCACCTGTCCCAGACTTGGGGTTCGCTGTCCTTGGTGCAGTGGTCCACGGGGCCACCACTCCGGTCCTGAGAGTGGACACCAAATCCACGGCACCCCCATGCTCTCACCTTCTTTCCAGGTATCGTCCAGTCGTCAGGAATCCCACGTGGCTCCTGGGACACTGAGGTGGACGTGTCCCCTCGAATCATGGCAAACCAGTCATCGCTGGAGAAAAACAGCCCCCAGGGAAAACACGGACTGTCCGCTTGCCCACAGCGACGGGATCTGCACCCACCTCATCTTTGAATGGAGACGGACCCAAGCCCAGGACCGTCCCCGTGCAGAGGACAGTCCAAGCCAGGCTGACGCAGCTGCTGGCCAGAGGGGGATTCCTACGCCCAAACCGGCGTGCGCGCCTCCTCAAATTCCGGAGCTGCCCGTGTTGGATTCAGGCCTGGGGGTCACCGACAGACTCGGCCTCTTCACCCTCCTCCGTCTGCAGCTTCACCGCTCACTGCCTTTCTCATATTCCCCCCCGTGTTCTGGGTCCACATAAACGTTAGGAACGTGGATGGCTTCCGGGGCAAACGTCCCCATACCCACGATTTCTTCCACCTCCACCACTGAGGTTTCTGCAGCTTTGCACATGGACACGGTGGAATTCCTGGCGCTTCTTCCCAACATGATGCTTCCTGCAGGGTTGGCCTTCCACCCTTCTGCCCGCAGAACCGGCCGCGATGGCTCGCTGCAGAGGACAGTGGCTCCCGTGACACTCCCTCACCTCTCGGGGCTGGCCCGTGATCGAGATGCTGCCGAAGGGCGCGTACCTGATGTGGGGGGCCTCCTCCTGCACCACAGTCCCGGAGGCCGTGTGGAACGCGGGCACCCCAGCACCCACCACCCCCGCACGGATGCGCTCGGCCAGGGAGCCCTGGGCTGGCAGCTCCAGCTCCCGCTCGCCCGACAGGGACTGGCTCTGGCACAGCGAGTTCTCCCCCACGTAGCAGCAGATGCTGCGGGTGATCCGCTCGGTCCCAGTAAGAGGCCCGGCCCGAAGTCGTCCACCCCACGTCGCTGCTGACCATGCACAAGTCCCTGACCCGCGTCTTGAGCAGCGCCTTGACAGGTTCTGGAATCCTGCAGAGCCCTAAGCCGCCGACCATGGTCCTGGCCCTGTGGTTCGTGTCTCTCACCAGCTCCGCGGGATCCGTGTAGGAGAATCATCGCTGGTGACCAGGCTGCACACGGCGCCCTTGGTCTTGGCCAGCGCAGGCCCCAAGCGGCCGGCGGGGACACAGCACCCCAGGGCCACCACGGGCCTCCAGAAGGCTGCCATCGTGGGCTCCACCTCCGGGCTCGGGTCCAGGTCAGGGACAGACCGCCACCACCCATCAAGGAGCAGGGAGGGCAGGCAGGGCAGTGACACGGGACCAGGTTCCCCCCATGTCCCAGCCCCTCATGCTCAGAGGGCTCCGGAAGCCACGTGCTTCCAGGCACGCGGGACCCAGACCCTGGACCCTGCAGCCCCACAGGGAGGGAGTGGTGCCTGTGGAGGCCCCGACAGGTCACTGAGGGGAGACAGACCCTGGGTCTGGGGGTTGGTGGGAAGACCGCCCTCTTCAGCCCACCTCCCTGTGGGATGGGAGACGCGTCATGTGGTCCCTCCTCGGCAGCTCTCTCCATGTGAGAGGCCCCAGGGCTCTGGGCGGTCCCCTTCCTTCTCCATGGCCATCCCCTTCCCAGGCCCTGCTCCAGGCCCATGGCTCTCAACCCACGTAGACGTCAGCGCTTCCCACACGGGTGCCTCCAGCACTCACCCGTCCTGGATGACGGTCCATCTGACGTCCCCCAGGGCTCTCAATAACATCACCCAAAGAGCACTCTTGGTTTGCTCCCTCAAGCCTGCCCTTCCTCTACTGTTACTCAGGCAGGAGAAAAAAGATTCGATTAAAACGGCCCCTGGCTGGATCCACACTTTCCCCGATTCCTCCTCCACCCGCTTTTCTCCATTTCTGCTGCTGCCCACAAGCCCCTGTCTGCTCCCGCCGCACACGTGTGGCTCAGGGCGTCTGACTTGGCTCTTGTCCCGCACAGATTACTCCCCCTGCTGATGTCGGGGGCGGGGCCTGTCGCATACATGTGGTCTACAACAGCTGACGTTTACAGAGAAACTTCGAAGACCCTGCAGAGTCCCAGGTGCCCAGAGCCAGTTTCCCCGGGAAATGTTGGCATTTGTCTGCGTGGTGCATTTGTCACGACTAATGAACCGATGTTGCTGTCTGATGCTGTGCTAAACACAACGGGTTCGGACCTCATCTGTCTTCCTCAATGTCCTCTTCTCCTCCAGGGTCCCATCCACTTGTTACCACTGCTCAGGCCCCGTGGGTTGTTATGTATGTGATGACCTCGACACGTTGCGAAATACTTGTCAGACGTTCTGTAGTGTGTCCCGCAACTTGGTTTGTCTGACGTCTCTCTCACAGTGAGAGGGGGTTCTGGGTTTGGGAGGAAGACCAGGAGATGAGGGCCCTTCTCATGCCATCATGTCAAGGGGACACAGGATGGACGTGACATTCCTGTGAGCGTTGATCACCTGCTGCGGTCCTGCGGTCAGCTTTCTCCTCTGGGACCTACTTCCCCACCCCGGCCCTCCTGGACTTCGGGGAAGCGAGTCACTAAGCGGAGTCCTACGGGGGTGGAGGGACCCCTCCTCGAGGGGCTGTCTCAGAGGCCTCTTTTCTAAAAACTGGAATCAGATCCTGTCATCCTCCGCTGCTATGGAATACAGCGAGCTGTCAAGGCTCCAACACCGGGCCCCGCGTCACCCGCACTCAGTGTGCCCCGCCAGCGGTCAGTCTCCTGCCCCACCTCGCCCTGACCGCCCGCTCCAGCCACGGCAGCCCCGTGTGTGGCCCAGAAACGCCCATCCTGCGCCCGCCTTCGGCCTCTCCCTCTGCACGGCTGCCCACGAAGGAGGCTCTCCCTGGCTAGCTGGGGAATGAGCGCAGGCGTGAAACCTCGTTCTACAGAGGAGGAAACAGACTGGGCAGGGAAGCATCCTGCCGAGGTCACCGGGGGAGAGCGCTGCAGCGCTGGGACTTAAAGCCAGGCCCCTCTGATCCGAGTCTGAGGGTGTGATCCCTTCCCTGAGGCCCTGCCGCTACGGACACTCCCCACTGCTCATGCCGCTCGCTCGTGGTAGGGACAACATGGACTCTCTCTTAGCAACTCAAATGGTTCTGCAAAAGGAGAGGAGGGAGACCGTGGTGGTGGGGGCCTCCGCTGTGGGAACCTCACCCTCTGTGCCCCGCTGAGGCCCCAGAGGGGGTAGGGGATTATCACCCAGCCACCGGGCTGAGAAGGGCCAGGCCTCTGGGGCCAGATGCGGGGGGTAGGGGCCGCAGCCGCCTCCCGCCAGCAGCGTCGGAGGAGCCCCCAGGAGGAGGTCTGCTGCCCGGGCCTGAGCCTTACCATCTTCCGTTTCCACATAGAGGCGGAGCCCCAGGTCCTTGTTCCGGCCCAACAACCAGCGGCCACTGGCTGCTGTCACGTCCAACACCAGCCAGCCCTCGTCCCCAGCTCGGAGCGTCTGAAGATCCAAAAAGAACAAGTCAGACTCCCTGTGGACACGAAAAAACAATTAACTGAGGGCCGGCACAGCTGCTTTTGTTTCCAGCCCCCACCCTGGGGCCCACTCGTGGGGCACCGACCCTGCCTGGCTCGGGCTGGGCCCCTCGCCTGCCTCATCTCACCGTATCTACTGTGGGAAGGTGTTGCTGTGCCCAGTAGGGACGTGGAAACTGAGGCTCAGGAGCTGAGTGACCAGCCCACGGTCCCACAGCCAGGACAGCAGTGGAGGGATTTGCAGCAGGACCAATGCTGGGCCTCTCCCCGTGGTGACGCGAGGCCTCCGGCCACGTGTCCTTCTGTCTCTGAGGGTGTGTCCCCCGGGAAGCTCCCCTCCGTCCTCTGGGGAACGTCCCCTCCATGGCCAGGCCAGACACACCCACAGAGGCTCATCGGGAGGCGGGTGCAGGGTAGGCACCTGTTGGACTGCTCCCTGACCACCTCGAACGTGCTGACGTGCAGAGTCCTGTTGAGCAGGTGGGTGCTGGCCAGCTTGTAAATCCGGAACTCAGCGGCCGTGACCGCCTCCCCCTCCGGGATCTGGGTCAGGTCAAAGTGGAACTCCTTCCAGTGGGGCTCCTGGTGGCCCAGGGTGCGGTCACGCTCCACTGCAAGACAGAGCAGGGCTGCGGGTCACCTGTGTTCTGGGCAGAGCCGGGAGGGCACCGGGGGCCTGGCGGCCTGGGTGGGGACGGCTCCCTCCTCCTCTGCAGGGGGGCCTGCTCCCAGGCCCTGCCTCCTGGGGCTGAGACGGCTCTGCACAGGGCCCCACACACAGTGGTGCCGCAAGAGCAGCCTCCGCCTCTGGACCCCAACCCCAAACCCAGCCGGCCCCGCCCCATCCCCGCTGGCTCTGGGACCCCAGGATGAACAGAGGCCACATCCCTCTTCAGGGAAGAGGAGCAGGCACAGAACCGAGTGCATTTCTGAGGCCAGTGTGTGTGCATGGGAGCCTGGGGAGGGGAGCGTTTGCAGCTGACACTGGGGCTGGGCCCCGTGGGGTGACGGCACATGGGCCACAGCGTCCCGGGAGGAGGACACCGCAGAAGGAAGGGCCAGCCTGAACACAGGGCTGAGGCACAGACGGCACAGGCAGGGCAAACAACAGCCTTGAGACACAGCAAAGGGCCAAAGGATGGAGGTCCTGCCTGGGGAGAATGCAGAGGAGGAAGGAGGGCCAGGGGGAGACTTGGCAGGAGCAAGGACGAGCAAGGGATGAGCGACCGCCCCTGGGGACACCTGGTCAGGTCCTGGGGAGGCTGGACGGTCCCCTGACGTGGTGGGATCTGAGCAGGCTTCCCAGGGGAGCTGCCACCTGCCCTGGCCTTGAAGGACGGGACAGAGTCGTGTCGGGTGGAGCAGGTGGCGGGATGGTATTCCAGGCAGAGGGGACCTGGTGGGCGCAGGTGTGGGTGTGGGGGCGCCCGCAGATCAGCGGTGGGGCTGGGCGGTGAGCCTGGCTGTGCTCTGGCTCCGAGGGCTGGCATTCCGGCCTAGGGGCCCGGGCTGTGCCTCTGGCCAGTGGGGTTCAGGGTTCTGGGCAGCAGGGGCGCGACGTGGGTTGGGAGGCAGGGGAGTGGAAGACAGATGAGGAGGGGAAGGTGAGGCACAGGCTGGAGGGGGCCGAGGCGGGCCCGGTGGCCGGGCTGGCGTGTCTGGACAGGAGGCTGGGGGGCGACTGAAGCCCACATGTCCCCGCTGCCCGGAAATGCCCAGGACAGTATATTTAGCAGCGTCTTACTTTAGCCTCCTGTCACTTTCAAAGGCCACAAATCTGTGTTTCCGGAAGGCAGGGGCGGGAGCCGCCCAGCACCTTCCCCAACCCCGACGCTGAGATTTTAATTACATGTCTGTGAGTCTTTTTAAAAACTCTCTCTGGCTACTGGGCTCAGTGACCACAAGTCACCAGGCTGGTGGTGGAGGCGGATGTGGGAGCACTTCCCGGCCTCGCGGTGGGGACCGGGTCCAGGGATGGACAGGCAGGCAGCTGGGCAGGGCGGGCCAGTGTCACCGTGACACACACGATGACAGGAGGAGATGGGCTCCCGGCCCCGGGAGCAGAAGGAACGGGACGTCCAGCCTCTGACAGGGTGGGGGCGCGCAGCACGTGCCCACCCGGGAGCCAGGCTGCCCAGGGGGCAGTGTGACCCAGGGTGGGATCCGGGTCCTCCCACGCGGGCCTGCCCAGAGAGTGTGGAGGGCAGGGCTCTGGACCCTCACCGAGGACGTGTGCCACGAATATGGACACACGTGTCCCCTCCGCCCTACAGACACGCTCACACCCACACTTGCAGAGCTTTGGTGACATTTTGTGGACTCAGGGTCCACACGGAGCACCTCTGTCACCTGGCTGTGAGGCTCCCAGATGTGTAGGACCACACAGGTGGAGGCCATAGACCGTGACAGGGTGTGGCACAGAGAGTGAAGGAGGGTGGCTGGGGGGCGGCCTCCCGACTCCTCCCAGAGCAGCCAGCAGGGACCTGCTCCCCGGGCTGGGGGCTGACAGGCGGGTCCCCGAACCCCGGGCAAGCTCGGTCTGCAGGCCCGACGCTGACATCCTGCTGGATCTGGGGACTGAGAGAACGACCCTGAGCCTGCCAGCTCCACAGGGGGACCGCGCTCTGCGGCCTCCCTCCCTGGCTGACCCGGGGGCCCACATGCGCTGGGTCAAGGGAGCCTGGGGTACCCAGTTCCAAGCTTCCACCCTGTGGGTTTGTGAAACTGATGAACCGGCCAGCAGTTCAGCCAGGAGACTGCCACCCTGGCTGTCCCAGACGAGCACTGGGAGGAGGGACAGTCTCAGGAAAGTCATGTTTTTCATCAGAAATTAGTGATATTTACTGCAGTGTGGAACCAGGTAAAGAAAGCTCCTTTATCTGACAGTCAGTTGGGAGGATGGGAAGAGGTAACCTACAGATTCGCCCCCTTTTCAGTGGCTGTTGCTCTGAGTTAGGAGACAGGTTTTCCAAAAGCTAGTTTTCTGGGAAAGTGTTTCCGGGCACCTCTATGCCCCCTTGTTATCTGTGCAGGCCAAGCCTGTTTTAGCCAAAGGGGCAGCTCAGGGCACTACCGGGGACTCTGGCAGTGGTCAGGCCAGACCCTGCACCAACCAGGTACTATGTCCCCTCATGGCCTCATCTCCTCCATGAACTTGGAATAAGGGCACTGCCCATCTTTCCTCACAAGGCTGTGGAAGGGCTTGGTGAACAGCCACGCAACGCACTGGGAGGAGCAGCCATTCAACAGGAGTTCTGGGGGAGCCTGACTGCAATCTCCCTACTTTGTGCCAAGATAAGACACCCTCAGAAGGCCATGCCAGAAATTTCAAAGCCATGGGGAGGAGAGGAAGGGGAGATCTGGAATGATTTTTTTCTAAATAAATGTCCTAATCTGCTCATTTAATTTTCATTAGTTTTTCAGGTTCAATTTATAAACAAATTTATTAAGTTCTTACTCTATGTGAGACTGTTCTTTTTTATTTTAAAGATTTTATTTATTTGACAGAGAAAAAGAGCAGAAGCAGAGGGAGCAGCAGGCAGAGGGAGAAGCAAGTTCCCTGCTGAGCAAGGAGCCGGGTGCAGGACTCGATCCCACGCCCTGGGATCTAGACCCGAGCCTAAGGCAAAGGCTTAACTGACTAAGCCCCACAGGCGCCTCCATCTGAGACTGTTCCGAGCACTGGAAATACAGTAAGTCAGGTCTCTGCACCGATGGGGTTTATGGTCTTAATGGGGGGAGACACAACAGAAACACCACCAGCAAAAAAACAAGGAAGACAGATGATGCTGTTTACATTGTGAGTGGAATACAGAGGGTTATGGGCTCAAAAATAATGAGGAAGGGGAGAGGGTACTGCGGAGGGTGCTCAGCATGGCCTTTGAGAAATAGGTGAGAGCGGACATAAATATCCTACCACATTGCTGGGAGGAATGAGTTGGAGAGGAATTTGGCAATATCCTTTTGCAGTAAGGACCCCGGCAAAATTACATATGAATGTCCATTCCCAAAGATAAATGGGCAGAATATGAAGGGCCACACACAAAGTATTCATCAGGCCAGACAACAGGCACTGCTAAATGTTTATTTTCTACATAATTATAAAAGCTGCCCAGAATGATCAAACACTGAACCAGCTTCTATCTGGAGAAGCAGCAAATGAATTTACTTTCTGAATCACTGTAATGCGGCTTCCGGAACCAGAAACAATTATGAATCACCAACGTGTACTAATAGGACTCTCGGCCTTCTCCTTGGTCTCTGATAAACCAACCTCCAGATCCCACGTTCGGGAAGGGCCTGCTGTGGGGAGGTGGTGGCCTCCACCCTCCGTGACCGCCATCCACATCCGACCTACCGCGTCTGAGGCTGCATCTCCAGATGCCACACCCTGAGTCCACCAGTCTTATACCAACAAAAGCTGTGGCTATATTTGTGCCCTGGACAAAATTCAGAGTCACTCAGAAGACCTAAATCTGTCTTGTTTCTGACCAAAAGTAAGCCACCCCAAGTGGCTGTTCAGAGAACAGAATCTTCTGACCTGTCTGCCCTCAAACCCTTCCCCAGCCCCATAGGGCCCACCAGGAGTAGCCCAAGCTCTGGCTCCAGGCTCCCCCTGAGCTGGCCTGGCCCAACCTCATGGCCTCCTGGGCCTCCTGGATGCAAATGCTGCCCCCCCTCACCTCTAGGCCCTCCCCAAAAGCCCCATCTCCTGAGTGCCCCCATCCTGCTGGGTCTGAAGGCTCCCCTCCTCTGAGGCCACTCTCAAGGCCCCTTGTCCTCCTCTGAACCACACCGATCAATGGCCTCTCCCTTTCTCCTGGCCCGGGGGTCCCCATCTCTGGTTCATGTTCCCCTCTGGATGGTGAGCAACTGAGGGTAGGACCGCACAACGTGGGCCGGAGACAGGAGGCTCTCAGTGGACCTTCCCGAGCTCCTCGTGCCCTGGGGGCCCAGAGGGGGACGTGTCTGCCGCGCTCCCCAGGACACGGGGCAGCCTGCTGGCCTGGGAATGGCTTCCATGCCACAGTGTGTCTCCATCAGAGGCCACCCGTGTTTCCACTTTGCTGTGGGACCGGCCCCCGTTCCCGGCCCGGCTGGGCTGCCGAGGCAGAGGGCAGGCTCCCCAGGCTCCCAGAAGCAGAGGCGTGGGTCCGTCTGGCTCATCCTGCGAGTGACAGGGCTGAGGGGCCCCCTTCAACCTGGATCAACCCCCAGGCCTCCGTGGCCGGTGCAGGCCCATGGACGAGCTGCAGAACTGATCACCCACCAGGTCTGCATCTGAACCAGGTCCGCTTCCTCCCACCCACAAATCTCAGTGCTGCCCAGAGGCCAGGGCTGCATTTCTAACGTATTTTTAGTCACTTTTCATTACTGACTTTCTCAAAAGCCGTTCCATAAATGGCTCCGCACGCGTGATCGCCGTCCAGGCCTCAGATGGCTTTAGACCCCAAATTAAAAGGGAACACCCGCACACTCGGCCACATCAAGTCTCTCAAGGCCAGAAATAGATCCAAGGAGACTGAGCAAGGATACTATTCCCTGGTGCAAACCCGGGGAGAGGACCGAACTGTGGGAGTTTTCCAGAAAGATGTGGTCACAGTGACACAGCCCTCTCTCCCTTGGGGAATGGGTTCCCATGAGGAGGTGGACTGGGTGTACCTCCTTGCCCCAGGCCTCACCGCTGGAGGGGCCCCCCTCAGTGGGCAGGGGCGGGCACATTCTCTCAGATTTAAAGATGATGTAAAACGAGTGGCCCTAGATTCCCTCTAGGGGTCGATATTGGGATGGGGGGGGGTCACCTGTCAATGAGGTTCTCCTGTCAATCCCCACCCCCTCCCAGAATGCCTGCTGAAGCCACCTTCCTCCAGGCAGGACCCTGGGAGGACTGGAGGTCCCGGGGAAGTGCCCAGGGAGATGCTGCACCCATGGTCGGCCTCCACAAAGACAGGGAGGGCAGCCCTGCTCTGGCCCACCCAACCAGGCCCAGGCTCCTGCCCCTGCTCTCAGCCCCTGCCTCCTGCCGTGTTCCTCCTCCCTTAACCTTGCCTGGTCCGTCTGGCTCATCCTGCGAGTGATGTGGTCACTCTGCGGTCTGCCCTGCGCACCTGCCATGCAGGGGCTGGGGTGAGTGCCATGAGGAGTCAGAAGATCTGGTCCCTGTTCTCAGGTCGTTCATGATTCCCCAGGGATTAAAGAGGGATAAGACATGGCCCTAGGGATGCCTGGGTGGCTCAGCAGTTGAGCATCTGCCTTTGACTCAGGGTGTGATCCTGGGGTCCCAGGTCCGAGTTTCACATTGGGACCCCCACAGGGAGCCTGCTTCTCCCTTTGCCTCTCTTTTTCTCTCATGAATAAATAAGTAAAATCTTTTTTTTTTTTTTAATTCATACATGGGGATCCCTGGGTGGCTCAGCGGTTTAGCGCCTGCCTTTGGACCAGAGCATGATCCTGGGGTCCCGGGATCGAGTCCCGCGTTGGGCTCCCAGCGTGGGGCCTGCTTCTCCCTCTGCCTGTGTCTCTGCCTCTCTCTCTCTCTCTATGTCTATCATGAATAAATAAATAAAATCTTTAAAAAATTCATACAACAGCAAAAAAAAATTATTTTTAATGGGCAGAGGAACTAAACATTTTCCAAAGACGACATACAAATGGCCAACAGACACATGAAAAGGTGCTCACCATCACTCATCATCAGAGAAATGAAAATCAAAACCACAATAAGGTATACCTCACACCTGTTAGAATGAATAGCTGTCATCAAGAAGACAAGCAATAACAAGTGTTGGTGAGGATGTGGAGAAAAGGGAGCCCTCGTGCACTGCTGGCAGGATGTAATTTGGTTACAGCCACTGTGGAAATCATTATGGAGGTTCCTTAAAAAACTGACCCAGCAAGGGTACTTCTGAGAATATATGCAAAGGAAATGGAAACAGGATCCCAAAGAGATCTCTGCACTCCCATATTCACTGCACATTATTCACAACAGCCGGGACATGGAAACAACCTAAGTGTTCATCAACAGATAGACAAAAAAGATGTAGTATGCACATATCATGGAATATTCAGTCATGCAAAAAAGGAGGTCCTGTCATTTGTGACAACAGGCTGCACTTTGAGGGCATTATGCGAAGTGAAAATAAGCCAGACAAAGACAAACACTGCATACTAAGTGAAATCTTTAAAAAAATTTTTAAAAAAAAGTCAAAATCATAGAAACAGAGAGTAGAAAAGTAGATGCCAGGGGCTGGAGGAGGGGTGGGGGATATAGGAAGAGACTGATAAAAGGGTACAAACTTTCAGCTATGAGATAAATAAGGTCTGAGGACCTAATGTAAAATATGAGGACTAAAGCTGGTAACACAATAGCGCATGATTAAATGTGTGAGGTGATGGATGTGGTAAATAATACCTGGGAAGAATCCTGTAACAATGCACATGTGTATCAAGTCACCACACGGCACGCTTTAGATATCTTATAATTTTATATGTCAATTACATACCAATAAAGCTAAATTAGTTTTTAATACGGGATGCCACTTTGGGCATACGGTCGCATTAATAGCTTTTAAGATGGACAAAGGATTTACTGTTAAATGAAAGATAAAGTAGCAAGATGGTATGTATTTGTGCCCCATTTTATTAAAAAATAAAATAAAATATTAGTTTCTGTATTGATAAAATGTCAGGGGTGGTTGAGGAGACTACAACAAAGGAATGAAATGCTGGTTTTCTCTGAAGTGGAGAGAGGATTACAAGGGGCTTTCATATCATGTTTCTGAACATATGGTCTGATTTTCTATAATGAAATTCTATAATGAGCCTAATGGTATAAATTTTTTATAATGAATATCCATTAATTCTATAAAATCCCAAAATAAAGGTATTTTTGAAATGAGCTACTCAGTTTACAACATACATTCAAGACAGTCCAATTGGGCGACACTAACACACCTAGTGGTGGGCCAGGCCTCCCCCTGGGTGGAGAGGCAGCTTCTCTAGAGGAGAAGAGCAGAGAACACAGCGATCACCTGCTGGGTGGCCTTGGGAAAATCACCCAACTCCTCTCACTCTCCTCTTTTCAAAACAAAGTTGTGACCAAAACTGTGATGCAAATGAAGGGACAGACCTGAGGGCCCTGGGCATGTGGTCCTCACAGGCGCCATCTCACGTGGTCCCTGAACAGCCCTGCAGGGTGGGTACGACGAGGGCCTGCATGTTACAGAGGAAGGAACTGAGGCTCCCACAGGTGGACTGGAAAGCCCAGATCACACGCGCAGCAGGTGGTGGCACCAAGATGCAGATTCTGATCCAGGTCAGAACCCCCCTCCCAGGTCCGTCTGCCCGCCCCCACCATTGTCCATCTGCTCCTGGTTTCCAGATGGGGAGTGTCACCGTCTAGACCACTTGATGACCATCTTTGTGGCTTATGTATTTATTATCCGCTCCCCCCAGAAGGCCAGCTCCCCCAGGGCAGGGACTTTGTTAGGTGCACCGTCACATCCCAGGAACTAAAACTGTGCCTGGCACGGAGCAGGTGCCACAGGACTATCTGCTGAGTGAATTCATAAAAATGAAAGAATTCGTTGGTAAAGAACCAAAGAAAATGACCTGGGGGCTCGTGGACACCAAGCATTGCCCCTTCAAGGTCACAGGACTGAGGAGGACATGGGCCAGGTCCCTCGCTCCCACTCAGCCCTGCCGCCCCCAAATCCAACACCTCAGGTCAACTCCCCCGTCCTCGCCGCCTGAGGCTCGGGAATAAGTCTGGTCAGAGAAGGGTCGGGACAACAGTGAAGACGGCTCCATGCATCTCTGGCTGGACCTCTGCCTGGAGGGCCGTCTGTGCCTCAGTTTCTCTACCTAGAACACGGCAGCTGCTGCTCCTCTGCCTCAGGTGGAGAAGGACCAGGAGAGACTTGCAGAGTCGGTCCTTCCTGCCTCATTCCTCCCTCCCCGCGGGCTGGGCCATGCTCCAGTCAGACCCACGCTCCCGCCCAGGGGACAGGGTGGTGCCATGAGGAGCTGCCTCCGAAACAAGGCCACGGGGTCAGCGATGGGAGGCCCCCGGTTTTCCGGCACCATCGCTGGACTGGACGAGAAAACAGAGGCTCAGGGAGGGAAGGGAGGTGACTCGGGACAGGAAGGAATCAGTGATGGGCCCAGGTGATACCAGAACCTGGGCGCTGCCTCCCAGCTCGGAGCTCTCCTCTCCCTGAGCACCCAGGACACCCAGGACAGACCCGGACTGCTCCACGTGGGTATCCGCCCCCATGACCGTGTCCTGACCAAGGGGAGCCAAGGGTGTACAGTCTGAGACTGACTTACAGGCCGCCAGGGGCCCCAGCTCTGACCATAGCCCCGGCCTCCCTAGAGAGACACCATCAGCCACGACGCGGCTTCCTAAAGCATCTGCTTGTGACAGGTCCCTGGCCTCTGGGTCCCACAGGCTGCCGTGGATGCTCAGGGGCCCGGCAGACATCAGGTCTGGCTTCTCAGGAGCCACATGAGGCCCACAGGAGAGGTGGAGCTGGAGGCCCAGGTATGGGAGCCCGGGCGTGGGCGCCGATACCACGGTGACTCTGCCATCAGGCTCGGTGGTTCAAGGGCCTGGGGCCTGGGCCTCCAAACAAGGAAAGAATCCTGCCAGGTGTCTAACCCCTCCCCCCATCCCAGCCCAACAGCCTAGGTAATTACCAGGTAAAACCACTCAAACTGCAAGAGTTCTACTAGTGCAATTAGTACATCAGAATAAAGAAGGCCCTTCTGACAGCTGCTGGGCCCGCCCACAGCCTGGGCCTCCACAGAACAAAGATCTGCTTGTTAGTCCCACAGCGTCAGAGGCCCTAGATCTTAATGAAACACGCACCGACGGCGTGGGAAGAAGCCGGCATCTGGAATCCACAGCCCCGGATGATGTCATGGACGTGCTGTGTGGCCCTGGGCTGGCCACTTTACCTCTCGGAGCCCATGAAAAGGGGGCTGGCACAACAGCTTACATGTTACCACATGGATGGAACGTGGACTTTTCCGGCTACAGAACTTCAAGCGCTAGTTTGTATTCTAAAAATAGGTAGAGACACCTTTGGGTTGGCTTTTAAAACCCATCTCGGTTGCACATAAGAAGCCTCGGACATTCCCAGCACATCCCCCCAAGGCTGGGCAGCAGTGGGGAGGGACGGGGGGCAGCAGGGACCAGGCGCAGGTGCACCTATGACAGGGCTGATGTTCTGCTCCTCCCATCCATCAACCAATCACACGGTAACCTGTGGACGCACTGATCTCAAGCAGCCCCATTTCACAGGGAGGGATCTGGGGCTCCAAGAGGGCAAGGGACTTGCTGGAGGCCACCCAGCAGAGGCAGGAGAGGAGGCCGATCTGCGTGAGCTCCGGGTGCTGCTTGATTCGGACGACAGCTCCCACCGAGGCTGTGCACGCCTTCACCAGGGGATGCTGGGAAGGAAGCAGGACACTGGCCGGGCGGTGACTCACTCTAGTGGACGTTTCCCTTAGGGACGGTGTCAGGGTGACAGTACCCACAACCCTCTTGGTTCTGAGCCGCAGGTCAGCTAGTCCAGAGGACAGGGCTCTAGCCTCAGTTCCACACATGGTCTCTTTTGTCCTGAGCCCCCACCCTGCCCTTCACCAGGAAGGCGGCGTTCAGAACCCCCGACCCAAGTCCTGTGCCTGGCACCCGGCTCTCAGCAGAGGTTAGCAGCCACTTCCTGCTGCTCACTCCCCCCTCGGCCACCCTCTGGGCTGTGGGGACAGAGGTCCCCTTGGCCGAGCCCTCTGCCTGCCCTAGTAGAGGAAGCAAATGGCTGAAGACCCCACAAAACGTGCTGCTGCTCCATCCCCTGGGTTTCTCTGCCTCAGCCTCCCTGGAAGCTCTCTCCACCCTGCAAGTGTGCCCTCCTGACAGTAGAAATGTCCCCGCCTGGAGGGCTGGGTGTCGGGCCGACACGCCCGCCTGTCCTGGCTGGGCCACCGCCAGGCTGCGCGATCCTGGGCGTGACGCGCCTCGCTCAGCCTGTGTCCTCATCGGGGAGACGGGCACGATGGCACGTCTGCTCCCAGGCTGTGCGGAGGGTTAAGGGTGACGCTGCCGGTGAAGGGATGCTGGTGGCCTTGGCGAGGGTCCGTCCCCACCTCAGGCCGCGCTGGGGTCCCTGAACCCCCAGACCCCCGGCCCTCTCTGGCCGCGGACAGGTGCAGAGCGGAGAGGGGACGGTGGTGGCTGCAGGTTCAAGAGCGTGTGTGCAGTCACCCAAGACGTCGGCGTCCTCTCCCCACAAACGGCCCCGGGACTTGAAGAGAACTAGTGCGGAGCACAGGCTGGGCTCCGAGCGGGCAGCCGGGAGGGCCCGCCGGCCGGTCCTCACTGGTCTGGACGGCAGCGCGCCGAGCCGGCTGCGGGCTGGGCCCAGGCGACCGCACGGCCGAGCTCCGAGTCGCCCTTCCCGCCCGCTGCCCGCCAGCCACGCCCTCCCCAGGAGCTGGAGCGGGGGCTCCGGCCGGCCCCGGGGCGGCTCGGCGTCTGGGCTCCCGGGCTCCCGGGCTCCCGGGCAGCTCCCTCCCGCGCTCACCTTCGGCCCCGGCCCGGCCCCGGCCCGGCCCCGGCCCGGCCCCGCCCTTAGCGCCGCGCCGCGCCGCATCCCCGCGGGCCCCGCCGCCCGCCCGCAGGAGAGGACTCCGACCCCGGGCGGCTGCGCGGCTGCGGGCGGATGGACGCGCGCCCCAGCGCTCCCGGTCGCGCCGCCGCCGCGGGGCCCACGCCCGAGGCCACAGCCCTGCACCGCCCCGGCCCCGCCGCCCGGGCCCGGCCGCCGCACTCACCCACGTTGACGAAGCTCATGACCAGGTCGGCGCGGCCCGGGCGCCGCGCGGGGGGGCCGCCGTCCTCGTGGTCGTCGCGGGCCATGGCGCGGTACAGGCCCAGCATGAAGAGCGGCGCCGACGCCGGCAGCCGGGCGGCGGCGGGCGGGGCGCGGGGCCGGGGCCGCCCGGGCAGCCCGAGCACCGCCAGGATCTCGCGCTGCATGTCGCGGCGCTCGCGCGGGCCCAGGCGGCGGGCCGGGCAGCCGGCCGGGGGGCGCGGGCCGGGGCCGCCGCCGCTCAGCGCGCACAGCGCCAGGCCCACGAGCCACAGCGGCCCGGGGCGCGCGGCCATGGCGGGCCGGGCGGGCCGGGCGGGCCTCAGCGGGCGCGCATCCGCCCCGCGGCCGGGCGGGAGCCGAGCCGGGGCCGCCCCGACGGCGGGCGGCGGGCGAGCGCGGGGCCGGCGCCGCGGGGGGGGCTGGCGGGCGGCCGCGGCGCTGTCCCCGCGCGCCCCCCGCGCCGCACCTGCCGGGGCCGCCGCCCCGCGGCAGGCGAGCGCTCCCCCGGGGCCCACGCGCGTGCGGCCGCCGCGCCGGCAAAGGCTCCGCCGAGGCCCGCGGGGCGGCGGGGGCGGGGGCGGCGGAGGCGGCGGCGAGCGCCCGTCGGGGCCGAGCGGCGCGGACCGAGCGGCGCCTCCGCAGCGGGACCCGCCGTCTGCGCCGCGCGCCCCGCCCCCGCCGCCCGTGGGGCCCGCGCGCCGCCTCGGCCCCGCCCCGGCCCCGCCCCCTCCGGCCCCGACCAATGGGGGCGCGGGGCGGGGGCGGGGGCGGGGCCGAGGCCGCGACGCCGGGAGGCTGCTGCTCCGCCCGGGCGAGGGGGCGAGGGGCGAGGGGGCGAGGGGGCGAGGGGGCGAGGGGGCGAGGGGCCGAGCGGGCCGAGGGGCCGAGGGGCCGAGCGGGCCGAGGGGCCGAGCGGGGCGAGGGGGCGAGGGGCCGAGGGGCCCCTGCCCGCCGTCGGGGCGTCTGCGCCGCGCTGGGCTCCTCTCCGGCCGCTGGTGGCGCCGTCGGGCGAGCGCGAGGTCCCGGCCCGGGACCCCCGGGGACCCGGAGTCTCCGCCCCGCCCCGCCCCGCCCCGCCCGCGCAGGGACCCGCAGCCCCGCCCGGTGCGCAGACCGTCGCTGGGGACCCGAAACGCCTCGGGCGGGTGCGGAGGTACAGGGCCCCGCAGGTGCCCGCCGCGCCCGGAGGTGCGGCGCTTCCTCTGCCCGCGGCCGCCTCCGCACCTCCTCGCTGGCACCCGGGCCCTCCCCGCCGTCGCCTTGCACGCGCGGTGGGCGCTTCTCCTTGCGCGACCCCTGCTCAGCCTCTGCTCCCCGCGCGCCCCCTCCTGGCTCCCCGTGCTCGCGGCCGGTGCCCCAGGCGGGCGCCCCACACCCCGCGCTGTGCCCGCGCCCTGCGGGCCCCAGGGCCGATCCAGCGGGCGTGGGAGACGCGCCCTGCAGAGCGCCTGGGACGGGCTTTGCTCGCCCCGTGGTCAGGGCCCTGGCGGCCCGCGAGAGCAGCTCTGCACGGAAGCCCCCGTCGCCTCAGCCCCCTCTGCACGCTCTGCTCTTCCGGGGCGCTCCCTCGCTGCGCTAACTCACGTGGGAGGAAGTGACCCCTCGACTGCGCTGGGAAGGCTGAAGGACTGGGCCCGGGGTGACAGCAAAGGGCAGGCAGGGGGAGAAGAGTGCTCCAGGCAGAGGGAACAGCGACTCCGGGGAGCATAGTGCAGGCACCACTTGGCACTTGGCATGTGCCGGCAGTGCTCTGCCTCGCTTCTTTAATGCTAGCGCACACCGCCTTGATGCCATTTCACCCCCTTTTTAACAGACGAGGACGCTGAGGCACGCAGAGGTTAAGGGACTCTCCCTGTCACACGACAGCGGAGCTGGGCTTGGGCAGGTGGGCGCTCGCAGGTGAGCTGTTCAGTGGAGCCCAGAGAGCCAGCAAACGGCGAGGCTGAGGCTGAGGCTGAGGCTGAGGCCGAGGGGCTGGCCAAGGATGGGTCCAAGGGCCTCGCAGGGAGACTAGAGGAGGGCCCTGGACGACAGAGGGTTATGGGGCCCCAGTGTGGATTCAGTATTAAACTTCAAAATACATTAAGAAGTCCACCAAAAATTAAGATTTCCCCATGATCGCTTCGAACTTTTAAAAAATACTGAAACTGGGCTGCTTGGCTGGCTCGCTCAGTGGAGCATGGGACTCTGAGTTCAAGCCCCACAGTGGGCGTGGAAGCTAAAGGCTACTGTACATAAACAATCATTTGTTGGTGCCTTAGGCTCGGGCTCAGTCTGCCTTTTATCCAACGGGCGCATTCCCACGCTGCTTACAAGCCTCTTAAGGATGTTGCAGCTTAGCCACCGAAAGTGCCCAAGGCAGAGTCTGCTGCAGGGGCGAGTGTGGATTGGAGGGACAAGATTAGAGCCAGCGCCCACAGCGGAGGCAGGTACAATGGGGCGGGGGGGGGGGGGGGGGGACAATGATCCGTTTTGGTGACAGGGTGGAGGGCAGAGGAGAAAGCGGTTGAGGAGGCTGCATCCCCAGGGCTTGGTGACTGCGGACAGAGGCAGGGGCAGAGTCAAGGGGGCATCCCCGTGTCAGGCTCGTTCAGGGTCTCAATCTCAGGTCCTCTTCACTGTCCTCTGGGCATCCCTCGGCGCTCCCCGTGGAGTCCACACCACATCATCGGGGGCCTCAGGTCTAGCCTGTAACCCTCCGGTTGTGTATGGTGCAACACTGGGCTCCCAGCTAGACTGTCAGCAGCCCAGTGCAGGGCTCATACTTAGAACAGAAATCATTTATTTCAATATAGGGTTAGCGGAGACAGTGGTATTCTTTAAATAATGGATCTTGGGGCACCTGGGTGGCTCAGTGGTTGAGCATCTGCCTTTGGCTCAGGTCATGATCCCCTGGGGTCCTGGGATGGAGTTCTGTAAAGGGCTCCCTGCAGGGAGCCTGCTTCTCCCTCCGCCTAGGTGTCTGTCTCTATCTCTGTCTCTCTCTCTCTCTCTCTCTCTCTCTCGTCTCTCATGAATAAATAAAACTCTTTTTAAAAATAATAAATGAACAAATAAATAAATAATGGGCCTCACATTCCCATAAACCTAAACATCAGGTTTGAGCCATTCCGAAGGGTGTTACCCCACAACTGAGTTCAATAGCAACCACCATGGGCTGTTCCGTGCTCTGCCCTGAGCCAGAGATGAAGCCAACCAGTCCCTGCCCCGCAGTGGCTCATCACCCCCAAATGAGTGATAACAGTTGAACATGGCCCATCATCACACGGTCATGCCTGACTCCCAATGCACAGACCCTCTCCTGAACCCCAGGAGTTCTATCGAACGAGGGATCAGTCTTGGTTGAAGCCAGAAACCTAGGAGCCAATGTGTATTCCTCCCTCCAAAGGCACCTCAGCCTATTGATTCTACCCTCCGATGCTTCTTGAATCCCCTGAGCCTTGCCATGCCCTCCTCCTAGGTAGTTCATGAAGCATCTTCTCCACCCTGTGTGGCTGTAACAGGCTTCCTTTCAACTGGCCTCCGTGTTTCTCATTCCCTATCCCTCCCACACTCTTCATTCCCCAGAAAGAATTTTTAAATGAAAATCTGATATCTGTAAATGGCTCAAAATCCTTCTATGGCCATTCATTTCTTTTTTTTTTTAAAGATTTTATTCATTTATTCATGAGAGACAGAGAGAGAGAGAGAGAGAGAGGCAGAGACACAGGCAGAGGGAGAAGCAGGCTTCATGCAGGGAGCCCAAGTGGGACTCGATCCCGGGTCTCCAGGATCACGCCGTGGGCTGAAGGCGATGCTATACCACTGAGCCACCGGGGCTGCCCTCATCCTTAGGATTTCAATAGATATCTGCTGCATTCACTAGTCTCTGAGAAAGGAGTAGCCTCCAGCCCCACTCAGAATTGTCTCTAATTGCATGGGAGGCAATGAACAGAAGCACAAAGGTGTGTTGGAGTGAGGGGGTCAGTGACCAGCAAAGCTCTCTCTCTAGCTATGTGATTGGTTCTCTTGCACACCAGCCACAAATGCAAATCCATGAATTTTTTTTTAATAGTGCATAACCTGGTGTGTTTTTTTTTTAAGATTTATTTATTTATTTTGGAGGGAGAGTGTACACAGCAGGGTGAGGTAGAGAGAGAGGGAGAGAGAACATCTCAAGCAGACTCCCCACTGAGCACAGAGCCTGACACAGGGCTGGATCTCACAACCCTGAGATCATGACCCCAGCAGAAATCAAGAGTTGGATGCTTAATGGACTGAGCCATCCAGGTGCCCCGCAAATCCATGAATCTTCATTACTGAAACCACAAGGTTAAATTCATGGTAGCAAGACCTGTTCTGTTTTTTTTTTTTTTTTTTTGACCTGTTCCATTTAGAATATGAACAAGAAACAGCAATTTAAAAGAGCAGAGAGTACAGCTTCCCATAAGAAAGATACTACAGGAATGGAGATTATCCAATGTTCTCACCAACACATTTAACCTTTGCATTTTGTGATCTGAGGACCTGTTTAATCCTATCACAGAATCCTACCCAGAGCTCCTATGTCATGATTGTGTCTGACCCAGAGGCCGCCGGGGGCAAAGTGCACTATCCTGCCTCATTAAATGACTGTGAAGGGGCCCAAAGTGTGCCTCTCTTACCTTTCTGGCTGGCTGCATCTAGGAGGCTGGGAAAAGCCAACTCATCACGTTCCCAAAGTGTGCGTACCTGCCAAGAACAAACAAATGACACAGGTCCCGTCATCATGGGTCAGGTCACCTCCTATTAATGGACTAAATGCTCCAATTATAAATCAGAGATTGTCAGATGACTTAAGGGAGGTAAAAAATAAAAGCAAAAGAGCAAAGGACAAGTTGTCTCTAAGAGACGCACTGTAAATATAACCATACAGGTTTTCAAAACAAATGGATGGAAAAACAGTATGTCATGCAAACAAAAGAGAAGGCTGGAGTGGCTTATCAATATCAGGAAAACTAGTCTCAAGATAAAGACTACTGGGGTGTCTGGCTGGCTCAGTTGGTAGTACATGTGACTCTTGATCCTGGGGTTGTGAGTTCAAGCCCCATGTTGGGTGTCGAGATTATTTAAAGAAATATAAAATCTTAAAAAAAAAAGATCAAGATTATGAACAGAGATAGCGATAAGTGCCCCCTCAGAATCCATCATGCTGAAACAGGACATCATACAGCTCACGATGACAGGCTCGGACTATACTAAGGGAATAGTGAATGGTTCAAAAGTGGTTCAGAAATTCTCACATTTATTTTGGAAGTCAGTGGAAATGTACTCCAACTAGTACTACCTGAGAAAAGCACACAAATGTCATTGTTTTGAGGGATCCCTTTTCTTTGGCTCACAATTCTGATTGCTAAAGGGAATAGTGCTTGAACTCTATAAAAAAGAGGGCCCTCCCTCTGGACTGGTTTGAAATACAGTTAAAAGTTATCAAGATGAGGGCAGCCCCAGTGGCGCAGCAGTTTGGTGCCACCTGCAGCCCAGGGCCTGGTCCTGGAGACCTGGGATCGAGTCCCACGTTGGGATCCCTGCATGGAGCCTGCTTCTCCCGCTGCCTGTGTCTCTGCCTCTCTCTCGCTCGCTCTGTGTCTCTCATGAGTAAATAAAATAAAATCTTTAAAAAAAAAAAAGTTATCAAGATGACATCAAAAGTACAGGCAACAAAAGAAAAAATAGATCAGTTGGACTTTTGTACTTCATCAAAATTTAAAACTCCTGTGCATCAAAGGACACTATCGATAGAACAAAAAGGCAAACTACAGAATGGGAGAAAATGTTTGTAAATCATATATCCAATAATATCCAGAATATATAAAGAACACTTACAACTCAACAACAAATAAAATGGACAACCAATTTAGAAATGGGCAAAGGACTTAAATAAATATTTATCCAAAGAAGATGTAGAGAGAGCCAACAGGCACATGAAAAGATGTTCAGGGGCACCTGGCTGGCTCAGTCAGCGGAGTGTGCAACTATTGATCTCGGGGTCATTAGTTCAAGCCTCCTGTTGGTTGTAGAACTTACTTTAAAAAATAAATATAGGGATCCCTGGATGGCTCAGCAGTTTAGCGCTGCCTTCAGTCCAGGACATGATCCTGGAGACCCAGGATCGAGTCCCACATCGGGCTCCCTGCATGGAGCCTACTTCTCTCCCTCTCCCTGTCTCTCTCTCTCTCTGTTTCTCATGAATAAATAAATAAAATCTTTTAAAAATAAATAAATATAATGGATCTTCAAAAAAAATATTCAGTATTAATAATCATTAGGAAAATGCAAATCAAAGCCACAATGAGATACTCTACATCCATTAGGTTTTTTATTATCAAAAAAACAAAAGCTAAAAACAAAAGATAACTATTATAAAATAAAACAGAAAATCACCAGTGTTGGTGGGGATGTGGAGAAATTGGATCCCAGGTGCACAACCAGTGAGAATGTAAAATAGTGCAGCTGCTGCGGCAAAGTATAGCAGTTCCTCAAAGAGTGAAACACAGAATTACCGGGGACACCCAGGTGGCTCAGTCGGTTGAGGCTCGGGTCATGGTCCCACCGTCCTGGGATGGAGCCCCGCATCAGGCTTCCTGCTCAACCAGGAACCTGTTTCTCCTTCTGCTTGTGTTCTTCCTTTCTCTCTCTCTCTCTCTCATAAATAAATAAATAAATAAATAAATAAATAAATAAATAAATAAATAAAATCTTAAAAAAGAAACCACACAGAATTACCATAATATCCAACGAAGGCAGGGAGTTAGTTACTTGTACACCGATGTTCATAGCAGCATTCTTCACAATTGCCGAAAGATGGAAACAATCCAAATACCCATCAACAGGGACGCCTGGGTGGCTCAGTGGTTTAGAGTCTGCCTTTGGCCCGGAGTGTGATCCTGGGGTCCCGGGACCGAGTCCCACATAAGGTTCCCTACAGGGAGCCTGCTTCTCCCTCTGCCTGTGTCTCTGCCTCTCTGTGTGTCTTTCATGAATAAATAAAATAAAATAAAATAAAATAAAATAAAATAAAATAAAATAAAATAAAATAACAAATGTCCATCAACAGATGAATGGATAAGCAAAAGATAGAACATACATACAATGGAGTATCATTCAGCTTTAAAAAGGAAGGAAACTCTGACACATGCTACACCACGGATGAACCTTGAGGACATTATGCCAAGTTGAAGAAGCCAAGACACAAAAGGACAAAGGCTGTATGATTCCACTTAATGAGCTACCTAGTGTAGTTAAATTCAGAGACACAAAAGTAGAAGGGTGGTTGTGAGGGGCTGGAGGAGGGGGAGATGAAGAGTTCTTTTTTAATGGGGCACAGGGTTTCATTTTGGGATCATGAGAAAGTTCAGGAAATGGGCGGTGGTGATGGTTGCACAACAGTGTGAATGTACTTAATGTCACTGAACTGTACACCTAAAAATAATTAAAATGGTAATTTAAAAAAAATATGTATTTATTCAGAGAGAGGGGCAAAGACACAGGCAGACGGAGAAGCAGGCTCCATGTAGGAAGCCCGATGTGGGACTCAATCCCGGGACCCCAGGATCACGCCCTGGGCCTAAGGCAGGCCCCAAACCACTGAGCCATCCGGGCGTCCCTTAAAGTGGTAATTTTGATGTTATATATATTTTACCACAATTTGAAAAGTGACCAAAAGTAATAATAATAGACATTTTTTACCCAAACCACACTGTAGGATGGAGTGAGTGGAGTGCAGGGAGCAGGGATGGAGTACCCCTGGCGTCTTACCGTCCAAGGACTGGGTGCACAGACTCACCCCGATGATGGAGTGCCTGTACTGATCACATTATGCCCTGGCACATTAGAGGGCAATGGTTGAGGGCAAGGTAGCAGTTTAGAACACAGGCTCTGGAATCAGACAGACAGGGGTTCCCATCGAAGCTCCACACCAGCCCTGTGACGCTTAGCCTCTCTCAACCTCTGATTCTTGTGGGCAAGATGCGGTCATTAGTGTCCCTACCAGCAGAGCTGTGGTAATAGCCCGACAGCTGCCCCTCATTCACCACAAGGCCCAGGGCCTGGAGACCCAGGACCCCAGCTCTGGACTCTCCGAGCCTCACTTCCTCTTCTGAGGAACAGGCATCAGAGACACCTGCTTCCCTGGGTTGCCCGGCAACTCGCTATTAATAATAAAATAGGAACAACAAGAGCAATAGAGCCTCCACTGCCTGAGAACTTCCTCTGCGGTCAGCCCTTTGCATGAATCCTCACAACAGTCCTGGGAGGGAGACCCCCTGCCCCCTGTTACAGGGACTTAGGAACCTCTTGGTGATGGGGAGCCTGGCTCAGGAAACGGCAGCTGTATCCTGGCCGCGGGCAGGGCCGTGTGGCTCCCCTGGAGCAACGGATGTCTGTGCAGCTCACAGCTGGGGTGGGAGCCCCCGCCACAGTCCAGAAGCTGGGCCCAGGGTGTCGCCCCCCAGGCGCTGGGGGTCACCTGAGTCCAGGGCTGGGGTCTGGGGCTCTGGTGCCACTCCTGCTCCTGATGGGCTCTGCCCCCTGGGTGGCTCCCTCTCCTTCTCCGGCCTCCATTTACCCCACGGTAAAGGGATGGAGAGGGGTTAGGTCCCTTGATCCCCCAGGTCTCGGACCACAAAGGCAGGCAGGCAGGCAGGCAGAGGGAAGTTCAGGAAAGCTTGGAAACTGTGTCTGAATTCCTGGCTTCTCTCTGCCCCCTAGTGGACACCAGCAGCCTAGCACCGGGGGAGAAACCTGGCTTTGTCACCTTTTCCAGGGAGCCCTCCCCTGGGAGCCCGGGTGCCAATCTGCTAAGTGGGGATCATAAGAGCATCCACCTCTTTGGACTGCTGTGAGGATGTGAAAAAATAATACGTGAGAAGTGCTTGATCCTAGTCAATCAACAGAAGCCAAATCCTATGATTGAGATGGCCAGTCCTGTCTTCAGTGAAGAACGCAATGACACTACAAGCTCCTAAGACTTGCTTGTTATTGGAAACTGATGTTATTTACTTAAGCTGTAAATGAATTCACTGTGATCATTAATCCACCTCTGGATATTATTTTTTATATATTTAATTATATACATTTGTAAATTTTTACATTTTTTACAGATATATTTGATTTCTTTCAAAACACCAAATTTATTTTTCTACTTTTGTTTGTTTTCTTTCCTTGGTTTCTGATTTTTTTTTAAAAATTTTTATTTATTTATGATAGTCACACAGAGAGAGAGAGGCAGAGAAACAGGCAGAGGGAGAAACAGGCTCCATGCACTGGGAGCCCGATGTGGGACTCGATCCCGGGTCTCCAGGATCGCGCCCTGGGCCAAAGGCAGGCGCCAAACCGCTGCGCCACCCAGGGATCCCGGTTTCTGATTTTTTTTATGGTTTCCTTCCTTCTTATTTTTATTTTCATTTTTAAATACCTTTATTTATTTATTCATGAGAGACAGAGAGAGAGGCAGAGACACAGGCAGAGGGAGAAGCAGGCTCCCTGTGGGGAGCCTGATGCGGAGTCAATCCCAGGACCCCGGGATCATGACCTGAGCCGAAGGCAGATGCTCAACCACTGAGCCACCCAGGCATCCCATTTTTATTTATTTTTTAAATATTTATTTATGTAAGTAATCTCTACACCCAATGTGGGGCTCAAACTCATGACCCTGAGATCAAGAGTTGCATGCTCCTCCGACTGAGCCAGCCAGGGGCTCCTTTACTTTCTGTTTTTTAGAGGTTTGTTTCATTGCTCTTTTCTCACCATCTTAAATTGAATGCTTTCCTTATTTATTTTTAACGTTTGGTTGAGGTATAATTTCCACACCATAAAATTTGCCTGTTTTAAGTGTACAATTGAATGATCTTTAGTGTAGTTACAGATTTGCACAACTATCACCACAGTATAATTTTAGAATATTTCCATCATTGCCAAAAAAAGAAATGTCATACCCATTTGGATGAACTTATCCCTAATTCCACTTCCCCCTAGGCAACCAATAATCTATCTTCTTTCCTTATAGAGTTGCCTTTTCTGGACACTTCACAATAATGCAATCATACAATACAAACTCTTTTGTGTCTGGCTTCTTTCACTCACTTAACATAATGTTTTTGAGATTCATCTGTATCATAGCATGTAGCGGCGCTTTGTTCTTTTTTTATCACCAAATAATATTCCCTTGTATGGACATACCACATTTTGTTTATCCATTCACCGGTTGATAAACATTTATATTGCTTCCTTTGGGAGCTATTTTAAATAGTTGCTGCTATGAACGTGCTTGCAAGTATTCGTGTGGATGTATGTTTTCATGTCTCTTGGGGGCTTGTTTATTTTTATATATGTACTGGTTCCTAATACATGTATTTAAAGATATAAATTTTCCTCTAAGTGATGCTTTAGCTGTATCTCACAAACTTTGCCGTGTGCTTCTGTCATTATTATTCAGAGCTAAATATTTCTGAGATTTCTTTATGATATCCTTTCCTACCAAAATTGTCAATACAATAGTTTCCAAACATATCAACCTATTATAATTTGCAATTTCACTGAATCATGATTGAGAAACATAGACTGTATGGTATTAATCCTTTAGAATTTGTTGAGACTTCCTTTATGACCTTAAAATACGTGCTCTGGTGCTCGCTTTGGCAGCACATATACAAAAATACATGCTCTATTTTTTTTTTAATGCTCCATTTGTCTTCCCTGGTAACATCACACCTGCCTATCACACAGGTACTCCTCCCTGCCCCCCCTCCAGTCCAAGGATACTCCTTCTATGCTCAGAATTCCAACCCTGCTGGCTTCTCAGGGACTTCACACTATTCATTGGAGGGAACTGAGACATTGTGAAGGGAAAAAAATCAGGAGGTAAGTGGCAGAGGTGCTTGTTTTAAAACACAAATCTGCGGGGCCCCAGCTGGCTTAGCTGGTGGAGCATGCCACTCTTGATCCTGGGGGTTTTAGGTTCATGCCCCATGTTGGCTATAGAGATTACTTTAAAAAAATAAAAGTAAATAAAAATAAATAAAATGCAAATCTGGATATATTTGTTCGCAACAACCTCTCTTCCACACCTGCACACAGCTCTGAAGAGTAAAAACTAACACGGTCCTCATCAATACATAGTTCACAAAAGATGAAAACAACCATAACACATATTGAAATATACCAACTTCACTCATTATAATAAAAGTACAAATTTAAATTACACGGAGCTAAAATTTCTCACCATCAAAAGAGCAAAAAAAATTTAAAAGTTTGACAACACAGACTGATTGATGGTGAGGCTGTGGGGAAACAGGCACTCAACCTCCTGATGGGAGTGTAAATACAGTACAGTCTTTATGGAGAGCAATTTGATCACATTGACCAAAATTTCAAATGCATTTACACTCTGACCCAGCAATCCCTCTTCTGAGAACTTATTGTATAGATGTAATCTCCATACTAAGAAACGACATATGCACAAAGATAAAATTCAAAAATTCAAAAGTGGCTGAGGCGCCTGGGTGGCTCAGTTGATTAAGCGTCTGCCTTTGGCTCAGGTCATGATCCCAGGGTCCTGTGTCAGGCTCCCTGCGCAGTGGAGAGTCTGCTTTTCCTTCTCCCTGACCCTCTCCCATTCATGTTCTCTCTCTTTCTCAAAAAAATAAATAAAATATTTTTAAAAAATACTGAACAAGGGCAGCCCCAGTGGCGCAGTGGTTTGGCGCCACCTGCAGCCTGGGGTGTGATCCTGGAGACATGGGATCGAGTCCCACGTCAGGCTCCCTGCGTGGAGCCTGCTTCTCCCTCTGCCTGTGTCTCTGCCTCTTTCTCTCCGTGTCTATGAATAAATAAATAAAATCTTTAAAAAAATACTGAACAAGTGGATATGATCATTAAAATGTATAGGTATGTGTATATATGCATATCAACAATTTTTAAATATTCCCTTTTATTCTCTAATTTATCTAAACTATATCTTATATGATGGTCCAACAAGTGATGCAAATTGTAGGTGCTCACCAAATTATTCTAATGATTTCCAAATCCTGTATTATGTTAGTTTTTAGAAACTGTTGGCATATCGTCTGTATAATGCAGTGGTCACTAGCTAAATGAGCCATGATTTGACTTTAGTTTTCCAAACAGATCATCCTAGTGTGACTTGTACTCTCGAAAGTTTTTTCTTATTTTTTGCCTGCTTTACTCTATCCGTTACTGAGAAGTATGTCAAAATTTTCCACTGTAATATTAAATTTGTCTATTCTTGTTCATGTTCTGTTGATTTTTGCTGTAAGTATATTTTTTAAGATTTTATTTTTTCATTCATGAGAGACACAGAGAGAGAGGCAGAGACATAGGCAGAGGGAGAAGCCTGATGGGGGACTCGATCCCGGGACCCCGGGGTCACGCCCCACGCTGAAGGCAGACACTCATCCGCTGAGCCCCACCAGGCGTCCCAAAAGATCTTATTTTTAAGTAATCTCTATGCCCAGTGTGGAGCTGGAACTAACAATCCCAAAATCCACCCAGACATCCCCGTGTTTTTCTTTTCATAGTGTTTGCAGGGCTGCCTGGGTGGCTCAGTTGGTGAAGCATCTGCCTTGGTGAAGCTCAGGTCATGATCCTGGGGTCTTGGGATTGAGCCCCGTGTCGGGCTCCCTGCTCAGGGGGGAGCCTGCTTCTCCCACTCCTTCTGCAGTTCCCCCTGCTTGTTCTCTCTCTCTCTTTCTCTCTCTCTCTCTGTCAAATAAATAAATAAAATCTTTATAGTATTTGGGGTTTGTTATAGAACGAATTGTGTCCCTCCAACAAATTCCTCTGTGAAAGCCCTAACCCCTCAGGTGACTCTGTTTGAAGACAGGGCTTTTAAGGAAGCAACTGAAGTCAAAGGAGGTGATAAGACAGGGCTCTCCTCCAATGTGACTGATGACCCCGTAAGAAGAGGGCCACCAGGGATGGTCACACGCAGACAGAAAAGGCCATGTGAGGACACGACCAGAAGGCAGCCACCTGCGAGCCAAGGGAAGAAGCCTCAGGAGAGAGCGAGCCTGCTGACACCTTGGTCTTGAACTTCCAGTCTTCGGAGCCGTGAGAAAATAAGTTCCTGTCATTTAAGTCTCCCTGTGTGTGGCACTGGTGTTACGCCAGCAAAGTTATACAGAATTTGTAAGGCTTCTTGAATGTGGCTGGATGTTTAACTGTGTCTTGATTTTTTTTTTTAATCAGTTTTGAAAAATTGTTGACCGTTCTCTCCAAAATTGAGCTCCTGCCCCATTCCCACTCTCCCCCTGGGAATACAAGCATGTGTGGGCTAAACCTTTTCACAGAATCTCTCAGTGTGGTGGCAAGGCACGGGCCCTCAGCATCTGCACATCCTTGTGAGGGTGTCAAACTTCAAGGCTCAGTATTCCCTGACACTGAGCAGTTACTGTAGCCGGTCATGTGGATCAGCTACAGTGTAACCACGGCCTGTAATGGCATCTATGTGGGCCCACTACGTCACCCCAGGGGACATACGTTTGGGGAGAGGAGGGTGGGCCATAGTTTCCATTAGAGATGGGGGTTGCTTTCTGGCTTACCTATCATCTTCTGTAATTTTTGACAACTGCACTGCCCCTTGGGTCAGGTTTCCTTTGTCGGGTCCCCCAAAAAGAGGGTAGTCCTGCCTGCAGCAGACACTGACTTCTGGTTCCATACATCTGTGTGAGTCTTGGTAGCTCCCAACAGAGACCATGCTCCAGACACAACGATCAAAAACCTACCCCTTACTTTAGCTACCACAGCCAAAGGGATGGCACGAGTCCCAGGTTAGCAGGGCAGGCTAAACTCTCTCGCGCAGTTGTAATAGGTAAGGGTCTGGCTTTATCCTACATTCTGAATGAACAGGGAAGAGCATGTATGGTTGCCCACACCTCCTGTTCTATTTGGACTAAGAGCACAGTTCAAGCAGAGTAGTCCATCCACACCACAAGAGAGGAAGCTAAAAGGTTATCTGAAATAATCCTCCCCTGGGACTCCTCACATGGCTGAGTCAGAGACCCCTGAGATGCATGAATGATGTCAATACTGCACCATGCTGCTGATTGGGATTCTCGTCATAATAGCCTAACCAAGTGTTATATGAGACAAACTAAATGGACTTGTGCCAGGCCCAGTCAGTATGTCCAATCTGAGTCTCTGATAGGATGGCATGTTCATGAGAAAATGCGAATTCACTTAAAAACATGTGGGGTGCAGGATGGGTTATTGGAAAGGCAGGCTGCCATGGGCCTCAAGAGCCCCTTATATCCTTGCTGAGGTAAACCAAACTACCTGATACTGAGCAGTCTCTGTAGCTTATCACAAGGTGACAAGGCAGGTCAAGGAGCCCACAGGTGACTGCATGCACCTGTTCACTCTCCAGAGGAGGGGACTGGTTTGTCACTTACTGCAAAAATGCTAGATCCTTGGGGCACCTGGGTGGCCTGGTCAGTTAAGCGGCCAACTCTTAATCTCAGCTCACATCTTGATCTCCAGGGTGTGAGTTCAAGCCCTACATTGGGCTCCATGCTGGGCATGAAGCCTACTTAAATAAAAACTTAAATAAAAAGTGCTAGGCCCTTGGCTCTGGGTTCCTCAGCTGTGGCTGGGACACAACCCTTTCATGTGGCGTTTCTATCATGTCACACCCACGGGACTTGGAGGCAAGGACCAGCCAGACACCACTGTTCTGGTGTTCCTGCCACTGGCTGTGCTGTGAGAAATAACCTGTCTTGGGGCTTCTGAGTGGCTCAGTCAGTTAAGCATCTGCCTTTGGCTCAGGTCATGATTCCAAGGTCCCAGGATTGAGCCCTGAATCGGGCTCCCTGCTCAGTGGGGAGCCTGCTTCTCCCTCTCCTGCTCTGCTTACTTGTGCTCTCTCACTCTCTCTGTCAAATAAATAAAATCAAAAAGAAAGAGAAAGAAATAAGAAAGAAAGAAAGAAAAAAGAAAGAAAAAAGAAAAAAGAAAGAAGAAAGAAAGAAAGAAAGAAAGAAAGAAAGAAAGAAAGAAAGAAAGAAAGAAAGAAAGAAAGAAAGAAAACCTTGTCTTGCTCCCATGAGGGCCTGTTGTCTATGTTCGGCATCTGTCGACTTGTGGCAGGTTGACTACCCGCTGTCCTCTAGTAGGTTAGTTCTTCCCCAATAGTTTTAACTCCCTGCTTTGTGTTCTCCATCCATTTGTCTCCCCGTGTTTCACTCTGGGTACTTTTTTCTGACCAGTCTTCTAGTTCACTAATTCTCATCCACTGAATTTTTGCTTCTCGTTGTTTATCTTTCAACTCTATGCTCTCAGGATTCATTTCTTAGGGCTGCAAGAACAGGGTGTCATGAACTGGGAGGTTTAAAGCAACAGACATTGATTCACTCACAGTTCTGGAGCTAAAATCTGAAGTCTAGGTGTCAAGAGGGTGGGCTCCTCCTGGAGACTCAGAGAGTCTATTCTCGTTGCTGCTGGAAATCCTGGGGGTGCCTTAGCTTATAGACGTGTCACTCTGATCTGCCTCCGTCATCACATGGCCTTCTCTTCTGGTGTGTTTTCACATCATCTTTTTTAAGGCTGCCAGTCATACTAGATTAGGGGCCCACACTACTCCAGTATGACCTCATCTGAACTTAACTAATTATATCCATAATGGCCCTATTTCCAAATAAGGTCCCATTCTGAGGTGCTCAGGGGTTAGGACTTTGACATATCCTTTTGGAGGGCACAACTCAACCCATACCACTTTCCTTTTGGCTCTCTTTTTTTGTTTTTAAGATTTTATTTGTTTGTTTATTTAAAGAAAGAGAGTGAGCATGTGCATGAGTGGGGGGCGGGGTGCAGAGGGAGAGGGAGAAAGAATCCCAAGCAGCCTCCACACCAAGCTCAGAGCCTGACAGGGGACTTAGTCCCCCGACCCTGAGTGGAAATCAAGAGTCAGATGCTCAACCAACTTAACCACCCAGGTATTTCCCTTTTGGTTCTTTTTATAGTTTTCAGTTCTCTACTGAAATTCAAGCTTTTTTTTTTTAAGATTTATTTATTTATTTGTTTTAGAGAGAGCATGGGGCCTGGGTAGAGAGAGAGAGGGAGTGAGAGTTTCAAGCAGAATCCATGCTCCAAATGGACCCTACATGGGCTTGATCCCATGACCCCAAGATTACAACCTGAGCTGAAACCAAGAGTCAGTCACTTAACCAACTAGGCCATCCAGGTGCCCCATCTTTTAAAATTTTTAATGTAGAATGTTACCTAAAGGCCTGTGTCTACTATTCCAGTATCTAAAGCCTCTGAGGGTTCATTTTTCTTGTCTATTGATTCTACCTATTTTGTTCATGTTGACTCTTCATGTGCTTCTTACATGAATATGCCAGGTATTGATTTGCAAAATTCCATGTAGAAACAATTTCAGGCTGAGCATGGTGTTATCTTCCTCCAGAAAGTAAGTCCAGAGATGACTCACTTTTCCTTCTGCCCAGCACCTGAATGACTTGCAATCTGGGATCATCTCAATACAATTTCAAGGACTGTGGTGGTACAGAGCCACAGTGCATTCTTTGTGAAGAGATATCTACTCCCCATTCATCCTTACTTACTCCTAGAGTATAGCCTCTCAGGGTCCTAACTCATAGCCAGGGGAGTTCACTAAGGAACTTTCCTTGATGGTCCTCAACTCTAAATCCCATCCCACTTGCTCTGCTAGTTTGTGGAAGTACTACCAAGTTTCCTGGCTGCCTTCTGTCAGCCCCAAACATAAGGCTCACCTCCCTGACTCCCAAGGGTCTGAGACCAGTTGGTAATTCTTCACTAACTTGTGAGCACTCTATTTCCTTTATGTTAGTTGTCTATTGCTGAATAACAAATTACTACTAAACTTAGCATCTGAAAATAATAAGCATTTATTATCTTACACAGATTCTGAGAGTCAGGATCCAGGAGTGGCTTTGGCTGGTTCTGACTTCAGGGTTTCTCACAAGGTTGCAGTAAAGCTGTCAGCTGAGACTGTGTTCATCTGAAAGCTTGACTGGAGCTGGAGGACCCACTTCACCTGGCAAGATAATGCTGTTTTTTGGTGGGAGGCCTCAGCTTCTTCATCTTGTAGACCTCTCTTTATGGATGCTTAGATGTCCTCATGACAAGGCAGTTGGCTTCTCCTAGAGTGAGTAATCCAGGACAGAGAGCAAGGAGGAAACCACAGTCTCTTTAAATGATCCCATTGCTCATTGTCACTTCCACTTTATTCTATTCATGAGAACCGAGTCATGAGGTCCAATTCACATGCAAAGGAAGGGAAATTGGGCTCTACCTCTTGAAAAGAGGACTGATGATGACTAAATGGATACATTTAAGACCTGTCACAGCTGGCAAGTAGGATTGTAGGATTTTTTTTTCGCCCCCCCCCCCCCCCCCCCCCCCCCGCCACCCCGCCGGATTGTAGGATTTTTAAGTGATTGTGTTCTGCTTTTCTAGATGTCCTTGGGAATATGATTGATTAAAATTACTCAGTCCATCCTAGAGACATATAAACTACCAAAACTAAAACAGGAAGAAATAGAAAATCTGAACAGATCCATAACCAGCAAGGAAATTGAAACAGTAATCAAAAACCTCCCAACGAACAAAAGTCCAGAGCTGGATGGCTTCCCAGTGGAGTTATACCAAACATTTAAAGAATTAACACCTATTTTTCTGAAGCTGTTCCAAAAAATAGAAATGGAAGGGAAACTTGCAAATTCTTTCTATGAGACCAGCATTACCTTGGTCCCCAAACCAGACAAATACTCCACCAAAAAGGAGAATTACAGACCAATATCCCTGATGAACATGGATGCCAAAACTCTCACCATCATACTACGCAATAGGATCCAACAGTATATTAAAAGGATTATTCACCATGACCAAGTAGGATTTATTCCTGGGCTGCAAGGGTGGTTCAACATCCATAAATCAATCAACGTGAAACACTAAATTAATAAAGGAAAGGACAAGAACCATATGATCCTCTCAATAGATACAGAAAAAGCGTTTGACAAAGTACAGCATTCTTTCTTGATTAAAACTCTTCACAGTGTTGGGATAGAAGAAACCTCAATATGATGAAACCCATATATGAAAAGCCCACAGCAAATATCATCCTCAATGGGGAAAAACTGAGAGCTTTTCCCTTAAGGTCAGAAACACAACAAGGATGTCCACTCTCACCACTGTTGTTCAACATAGTAATAGAAGTCCTAGCCTAAGCAATCAGACAACAAAAAGAAATAAGAGGCATCCAAATTGAGAAGTGAAACTCTCACTCTTTGCAGATGACATAATACTCTATATGGAAAACCCAAAAGACTCAACCCCAAAATTGCTAGAACTCATAAAGGAATTCAGCAAAGTGGCAGGATATAAAATCAATGCACAGAAATCAGTTGCATTTCTATACACTAACAATGAGACAGAAGAAAGAAATTAAGGAATCAATCCCATTTACAATTGTACCAAAAACCACAGGATACTTAGGAATAAATGTAATCAAAGAGGCAAAAGATCTGTACTCAGAAAACTATAGAACATTCATGAAAGAAACTGAGGAAGACATACAGAAATGGAAAAATTTCCATGCTCATAGATGGAAGAACAAATATTGTTAAAATGTCTATGCTACCTGGAGCAATCTATATGTTCAAAGCAATCCCTATCAAAATGCCATCAACTTACTTGACAGAGTTGGAACAAATAATCCTAAAATTTATATGGAACCAGAGAAGACCCCAAATAGCCAAAGGAATGTTGAAAAAGAAAACCAAAACTGGAGGTATCACAATTCCAGACTTCAAGCTGTACTACAAAGCTGTCATCATCAAGACAGTATGGTACTGGCAGAAAAACGAACACATAGATCAATGGAACAGAATAGAGAATCCAGAAATGGACCCTCAACCCAATGGCTAACTGATCTTCAACAAAGCCATAAAGAATATCCAATTGAAAAAAAGACAGTCTCTTCAACAAATGGTGTTGGGGACACGTGGACAGCCACGTGCAGAAGAACGAAACTGGACCATTTCCTCACACCATATACAAAAATAGACATAAAGTCGTTGAAAGACCTAAATATGAGACAGGAATCCATCAAAATTCTAGAGGAAAACACAGGCAGCAACTTCTTTGACCATGGCCACAGCAACTTCTTGCTAGACACATCTCCAAAGGCAAGGGAAACAAAGGCAAAAATGAACTATTGGGACCTCATAAAGATAAAAAGGTTTTCACAGCAAGAGAAACCATCAACAAAACCAAAAGGCAATCTACGGGCTGGGAGAATATATTTACAAATGACATATCAGATAAAGGACTAGTATTCAAAATCTATAAAGAATTTGTCAAACTCAATACCCAAGGAACAAATAATCCAATCAAGAAATGGGTAGAAGATGTGAATAAACATTTCTCCAAAGAAGACACACAAATGGCCAATAGACATATGAAAAAATGCTCAACATCACCCATCATCAGGGAAATACAACCTAAAACCACAAAGAGATACCACCACACACCAGTCATAATGGCTAAAATTAACAAGTCAGGAAACAACAGATGTTGGTGAGGATGCAGAGGTTGCACTGTTGATGGGAATGCAAGCTGGTGCAGCCACTCTGAAAAACAGTATGCAGGTTCCTCAAAAAGTTGAAAATAGAGCTACCCTAAGACCCAGCAATTGCCCTACTGGGTATTTACCCCAAAGATACAAATGTAGTGATCCGAAGGGGCACCCGCACCCCAGTGTTTATGGCAGCAATGTCTACAATAGCCAAACTATGGAAAGAGCCCAGATGTCCATGGACAAATGAGTGGATAAAGAAGATGTGATATATATATATATATATATATATATATATATATATATATATATATCACACACAATGGACTACTACTCAGTAGTTTTTCTTTCAAAAAAAAAAAAAAGAAATCTTGCCATTTGCAATGACACGCATGATGTGGTTAGAACTAGAGGATATTGTGCTAAGCAAAATAAGTCCATCAGAGAAAGACCATTATCATATAAGCTCACTCATATGTGGAAATTAAACAAAACAGAGGATCATAGGAGAAGAGAGGAAAAAATAAAGACAAAATCAGAGAGGAAGTAAAAGCACTAGAGATTCTTAATCATAGCAAACAAACTGAGGGTGGCTGGAGGGGAGTGGTATGGGAGATGGGGTAACTGGGTGACAGGCATTAAGAAGGAGATGTGAGGGTGGGGGTGAATGGGTGACGGGCACTGAGGGGGGCACTTGACGGGATGAGCACTGGGTGTTATTCTGTATGTTGGTAAATTGAACACCAATAAAAAATAAATTTATTTAAAAAAAAAAAGGAGATGTGATGAGCACTGGGTGTTATATAAGCCTGATGAATCATTGACTTCTACCTCTGAAACCAATAATAAATGTTAATTAATTGACCTTAAATAAAATAAAAATAAATAAATAAAATTACGTAGTGCATCATAACCTGAGGTACAAGCCTATAAATTTGGTTTTTATTCTAAAAATACAAATTACTTATTTTGTACTTATTCTTTTTAAAAATGATTTTATTTATTGGAGAGAGAGAGAGAACAGGAGCAAGGAGGAGGGACAGTGGAAGAGGGAGAAACAGGGTCCCCACCAAGCAGGAAGCCTGACGCGGGGCTCGATCCCAGGACCCTGGGATCATGACCTGAGCTGAAGGCAGACACTTCACTGACTGAGCGAACCACCCAGGCACCCCTGTACTGAGTCCTGCATGCTAGTAAATCTTCTGGCTTCAGATTTTCGCACCGTAGTAAAAGAATATTCTAGACTGTGATTGATTATTATTGTTATTCTTTTCTTCCTTCTTCCTCCCAGGAAAGGAAGATTGATGTTTCAGGTAGCTAAAAGAAACCTTAAGAACAATCAAATGTTCTCGTCTCTGTTTCTTTCTACTAGTTTGAGATACATCTTAAATTTTCAAACATCAAAGCACCGCATTCTCCTTCTTGACAAGAATGAAAACGAACCAACAAAAAGCCCAGTGGAAACAAATATTTACGAACAGTAGCAACTAGATCCCTAGAGGACAATGATAAACGAGCGACTCGTCTAAGATACAGAGTGCTCTGTAAAGAAGGCTCAGTACGGCACAGTCACATGGGCTCTGGCCTAGGCTGAAGCCCAGCGGGCCCTCGTGTTCCTAACCGGCCAGGTGCAGGTAGGGCGGGTGGTCCCCTGAACAAGTCCTGACGTCCCACAGCCACTGCTTGAACGGCAGCGTTTATTACAGAATTCATATCGTTAAGTTCATCGATCGTCACAGTTGCAATTGTATTATTTACCAAGCACTAGGAAAGTATTTCAATATTTTAGCAACCGAGTCAGCCATGCCTTTGATGCCACTGCCTACACACCAGCCGTGAAAGGGTAAAGTCATTCATTACGGTGTCGTTTGTGATAGCAAAACCCAAGTGCCCCTTAGGAAGGAAGGAACGGGCTGGGTAAATCACCGGTGGCACAGCCTCACGGCGCAAGACCAGGCTGCTGCTGAAGAAAGAAAAGAACAAGGAAGCCGTCTACGGACTGATTAAGCTACAAAACACATTGTTAAGTAAAACAGGTTCGATGCACAACTCTCTGTGCCCTCCTTTGGGTAAAAAGGGTGTGAATAAATAAGAATGCATGTTTATATTCGGTTATATTTGTTCACATGACAAGGATACATAAGAAACTAATAAGATCAAATACTTACCGTTCCCTGTGTGGTTTCTTGGAGGTTGTGAGTACATTACTTAGCCCTAACAGTGAATCGAATAAAAACGTGTTGATTTACCGAATGCTCAGTACGAGCCTAAGGAATTTATTTTTCGTGGGCCTGGCTGGCTCAGTGGGTTAAGTGTCTGCCTTCAGCTGAGGTCATGCTCCTGGAGTCCCGGGATCGAGCCCTGCCTGGGGCTCTCTGGTCTGCTGGGAGTCTGCGTCTTCCTCTGCCTCTCCCCCTGCTCCTTCTCTCTGTCTCTCTGTCTCTCTCTCTGACTCTCCCTCTCTCTCTCAAATAAATAAAATCTTTGAAAAAAGAAATGTATTTTCCTTAGTGGCCTGTAGGACAGCTTTCCATACAGGCTCCAGGACCCTGGTGCAATGCTCCCGACCCAGCCCTGCCAGAGAGGGTCCGCCTCCCTCCCCTAGGATCAGTCCAGGTGCCACCACCACCCCCACCACCCCAGCCAGAGGGCTCCTTCTCCACCTGGTCCAGCAGCGGGATGGGGGAGCAGGCCCAGCCCAGTGAGGGGCCAACCAGGCTCCGCTCTGCCCAGGGGCCGTTCTGCACTCTGGGCTCGGAGTGTGCCCCCACTGAGGTTTGGAGCTGTGGTGGGACCTTGGAGGTTCATCACCCCCCATAGGTACCTGCTTCCCAAGTGACAGATGTGGCTGCCCTGGTACTGGGACAGAAACCTCCCTCCCAACCGTAAGTACCATGGCTCCTGCGGGCTGCATCCTGCCCTGTTTTCTCTCTTTCATCCTCATGACGGTCCAGCTTGGCAGATAAGGAAGCTGAGACCCAGAGAGGGCGCAGGTGGGGCGGGGGGGTCCTACAGCAAAGGTGGGAGAGGGGGGCAAAGACAGCTGCCGTGAGCTTTCACGAACTCACCTGGAGGCAGGACCAGTGGGCCTGAGCGGAGGGACCCAAGGAGCTGGGTGGTGAGAACACAGGGAGTAGAAAGGCACAGGGTGACTGGGCTGTCCAGGTGGCCAGGATCCCCGAGGGCTGGGCTGAGGGGCCTGGACGGCAGCCTGAGATGGGCATGCACAGGTCTGGCCTGGGGAGGGGGGTGCACCCAGGTGAGGTGCCGCAGGGCTGGGGGAGTGGGTGGGGGGGCTCTAGGAGAGGGATCGTGAGGCCGGGTTAGGGGGCAGCGGGGAGCCAGAGGAGCAGAATCGGAGGTGGGGCTTGGGGACTGATTGGCCGGCAGTGGAAGAGAAAGAGGGAGACAACGATGATTACCACGGCCTGGGCCCATTCTGGGCGTGTGGCTCAGTAGCAAGTACGCCACACTCGCTGTCACTTAGTCATCACAACAAGCCTCATGAGGTGGGTGCTCTTATGATCCCCACTTAGCAGATTGGCACCCGGGCTCCCAGGGGAGGGCTCCCTGGAAGAGGTGACAAAGCCAGGTTTCTCCCCCCGGTGCTAGGCTGCTGGTGTCCACCAGGGGGCAGAGAGAAGCCAGGAATTCAGACACAGTTTCCAAGCTTTCCTGAACTTCCCTCTGCCTGCCTGCCTGCCTGCCTTTGTGGTCCGAGACCTGGGGGATCAAGGGACCTAACCCCTCTCCCTCACTTTACTGTGGGGTAAATGGAGGCTGGAGAAGGAGAGGGAGCCACCCAGGGGGCAGAGCCCATCAGGAGCAGGAGTGGCACCAGAGCCCCAGACCCCAGCCCTGGACTCAGGTGACCCCCAGCACCTGGGGGGCGACACCCTGGACCCAGCTTCTGGACTGTGGCGGGGGCTCCCACCCCAGCTGTGAGCTGCACAGACATCCGTTGCTCCAGGGGAGCCACACGGCCCTGCCTGCGGCCAGGATACAGCTGCCGTTTCCTGAGCCAGGCTCCCCATCACCAAGAGGTTCCTAAGTCCCTGTAACAGGGGGCGGGGGGTCTCCCTCCCAGGACTGTTGTGAGGATTCATGCAAAGGGCTGACCGCAGAGGAAGTTCTCAGGCAGTGGAGGCTCTATTGCTCTTGTTCCTATTTTATTATTAATAGCGAGTTGCCGGGCAACCCAGGGAAGCAGGTGTCTCTGATGCCTGTTCCTCAGAAGAGGAAGTGAGGCTCGGAGAGTCCAGAGCTGGGGTCCTGGGACTCCAGGCCCTGGCACCCACACTTGCCTAGGAGGGCCTCTTCCTTTGGTCTATTCTTTGACTCATTCATCTAACTGTTTGTGTAGGATGCTCTCTGAGCCTGGTTCTGTAGCGGGCACATGTGCCATGTGCTGGGCCCTGAGCCTTCAGGCTCCCTGGGTCTGGGCACTGAGTTATGGGGCCAGGGGAACAGAAAGCCAGGCCTGAGGGCGCAGGCTCAGTGCCACCTCTGGCCAGGGCTTGTGTATCTTCCGCCCAGAAGCACACACTGGGGGGGCAGAGCATGCACTGGACAGCCTTCTGCCCTCAAGATAGCCTCAGGATTACACCCTCATCTAGGGACCACTCCAAGGCGAGAGGGCTTGGGAAGAAGCCTCCTGCCACTGGTTATTGGGAGCTGCTTCTAGGGAACCCCTCCTGAGTCCCTGCCCTGTTGCCTGAAGTGGGTGTGTGCCAGTGAAGGCCCCCTTTTGCCCAGCCCAGGGAGGATCCAGGCCAGGGGAAGGGGATTTAGCCTGGGAATCAGGGGTCCAGGGTCACAGTTTGGGGATTACCCTACCAGCACTGCCCCTGCAAATGACAGCATAGGTGGGGTCTGTACCAGCTCAGAGAGATGCAGAGCAAGTGCAGGCTGAGGTCCAGCCCCACTCAGCACGGCTGGGGGCCCTGGAGGAGCGTGCTGTCCACCTGCAGGAGTCTCTTTTTCTGAATCACCATACAGCGCCACGTGGGCTGGCAGCGGCCCTGACGACAGCAGTCACTACAGCCGAGGGTTGGAGGGGGAGGCTTGGGGTGGCCTGGGGCTGGGAGCTGGGCCTGGGGGTCCACAGCCCATCCCTCTTTGAACAAAAGAGCTGAGGTGAGGTGGTCTCTTGTCCAGATCCATGCCCCTCTCGTCTTGCTCACAAGAAGGGGAGAAGGAAGGAGAAGGAACTCAAGGAAGGTCATGGGCTGGGCACCAACTTGGGAGGCCAACCCCCACCTCTGATGAGCTGCTAGCACTTCGCTCAAGAGGTGTCCAGGGACTAGGGGGGCCCAGCTGGCTCAGTCCGCGGAGCTCTCAACTCTTGATCTCGGGGCTGTGAGTTCGAGCCCCACAGGGTGGGGGTGGGTATAGAGATTACTTATAAAAAAAAAAGTAGAAGCATCCAAGGAGAACCACATCACTACCTTGGGGTCTCAGTCTTCACTTTTCATTCCTCCAGGCCTCCAGTCCCGATATGCTCCCCCAGTGCCTGCTGCTGCTAATGCCCCAATTCCCTCACACCCCTGTGCACTCTGCACCTGACAAACCATTGTGGTGACACCAACCTCTGGGCTGAGGGAGGCCAGGCCCGGGGCTGTGAAGCCACCACCCTGGACACCATGGGGGAGCATGGCAGGAAGGGAGGTTCAGGCAGCCTGGCCGAGCCCCAGGGGGACGCCAGCCTGGGGGTTTCTGGGACGTGCACCCCTCACCCCGGGGTGAGGGGGCAGCCGGGAGGTGCTCCAGGCTGGGCCCTGACACCTCTGTGCAGCCCCCTGAGGCCGTGTAAGGACCCGATGGCCTGGAGGTCAAGTGCCCCGGCTGAGGACCTGCAGGCACCTGGAGAGGCGGCCGGTTGTGGCAGGAGGACGCCTTTGTTCCAGGTATTTTCTCAACGGTGAGGCTGGGCCACCTGCCAGGTGCCAGGGCGCGCTCTGGCCTCCCGCCCCACGGGCAGCTTTGCCGCCAAGGCCCGTACCTGGCTCAGGACTCCTTCCCGCGCTTCTGGGCCCCAAGGGAGAGGCAGGCCCTGGAGGGCAGACGGCATGGGCCACCTCCCCACCCACCCAGCCTCATTTCAGGAAAGGGGACTCACCTAGGGCTTCTCATGTGTTTGCCATTTAGAACTACATTCTTCTAGGACAATAGGTTAGAAACAGAAAAATACAAACTTTTGCTCAACAAACTATGATAAAACTGCATTGTTGGATAGAGGCTCTGTCTGGGTTTGAATCCCAGCCCCGCCACTTACTAGCTGTATGACCATGGCAAGTGACTGACCCGTTCTGTGCCTCAGTTTCTTTTTCTGGAAACTACGGGTGATCGTTGTACCCACCTCATAGGAGCGTGGTGAGGATTTAACAAGTTGTCACACGTAAAGCTGTCAGAAGAGTCCGGACGTAGCGCTGTACCGGTATTTGCTGTGATCATGGTGATGACATCAATGAGGATGATGTTAGTCAAGACTCTTGGCTGCACAGAACAGAAACCACTCAGGCAAGCTTAAGCACGAGAAGGATTTGACACAAGTCTTCAGAGGTGTCACATGGAGCCAAAGGGTAGGGCGCAACCAGGCCTCACCAGCGATAAGAACCAGGATCTTAAAAGTCATTGAGGAGCCAGGAAGCTTCTCTCCGTCTCTGAGCCTCACCATCACCCACTTCACTGAACATATGGCCAGACGTGGCCAGCTCTGAGTCTCTAGGTCAGGAGCCCAGCAGACATGGACTGGCATCTCTGAATCCCAACAGCAACATCATGGGAGGGAGAACCCATTGCCCTATTTGGGTCATGTACCAAAAGTCCATCAACCATGACCAAGGGGAACACCAAGGAGCCAATCCTGGGAGCAGTCTAGGGCCTAGAGACAGCAGCATGGGCCAGGCAGATATTCCTAAGGGCCCCTCTCCACTCCAGTGCTGCTCTGGAGTGAGGGTCACAGACTTGTGCACCAGTCCTGCTGTTGCCTCAGAGAATCACCTACATCTCTGAGCCCTTTCCCTCTGTTCACTCAGAGCTTTCTGCAGCCCTTTATCACAGTACGTAGGTGGTATTATCATTATTTGTTTATGTATCTCTCTCCCTTAATAGACTGGGATTTTCATTCATTTTTTTCAGTGTAATAAATACCTACCAAACACCAGCCATGTGTTAGAGCACAGAGAGGAATCCAACAATTCCTCTCTGCCCTCCTGAGGGCTCAGTCTATGTCCGGGGGCATAAAGTCATATGAAACAGGTCAGCCTCCCTATCCAGCTCCTCCCAAGTTCAGGTGCTAGGGACTTTTTTCCCCACACCATTGATACTCAGTGTCAAGATCCTACCTTCTGGGCACCTAGCTGACTCACTCAGTAGAGCATACAACTCTAGATCTTGTGGTCATGAGTTCAGGCCCCACACTGGGTATAGAGCTTACTAAAAACAGGGAGAGAGTGAGAGAGAGACCCCACTTATTGTTTTATGAAGCTTATAAAGTTCCCGAGCTGTCATGAAAAGCGGGTGTCCACAGGAAATGGCTCATGTGGGGCATGGAGTGGGTGGGCACCATTTCTCCTGAGTGATCCAAGGCCAACAGCAGGCAAGAGAACAGCTGACAAGAAAACGACTTCACCAGGAGTGAGGAGAGTGAGGAGCAGAACAGTGACTGTGGCCTCGGCACAGATGATGGCAGAGTGGACATCATGACCTTGTTGGCTCAGCCGCCACAGCGCCACCCAGCTCTGCTGCTGGGCAATCTGTTGACACTGACTCTGCTCCTGTCTGATCTCCAGGTTCAACTCCTGTCCTCACTCCCTGCCGAGGTGACCCCTGGCCAGCCTTCCCATGAGCAGGATGGGCCAGGCACTTCACTCTTTTAGTCCACTATGAAGGCATACACTTTATACTCTGCCTGCTTTAGGACCACTTCCTTGGGTTCTCAAAGTCTCTTCTCTCCATAAAGCTCACTGCTTGGCTCACAAACTATTTGTGTGGGTGTCCACATGGAAATGTACTCTAGAAGTTGAAAAACTAAACCTCTTTTCCTTTCTCTTTGCATTCTTATTATACGGACTAATTCTTGAAGATGATGTGAATGCCTCTGACTGACTGTGGGAGGGTCACATACAAGGAAGTGTGGACAAGAAAAACACAAATGTTAGTATTTCAGGATGTTCTCTCTTACACACATCATGAAATGATTGTATATACATGATAGGGCCTCTGATTCAGGTCACAGAGCTTCCAGAGTTCCAGCAGTGGTGGGAGGAGACAGCAGGGAGTCCTGTGCCCGTGAGGTGATACTGCGGTGAGCCTTGAAGGGATGGCAAAGAGTTCCAGGGAAGCGAGGTCATGAGGAGAGCATTCTGAACCACATCAACAGGACTGAGAACATGGAATGATATGGGAAAACCTGTGTGCCAAGCACTGTTCTAAGAAATTAAAAAAGATTTTATTTTAGGAGCACCTGGGTGACTCAGTTGGTTGAATGTCCAACTCTTGATTTTGACTCAGGTCATGATCACAGGGTTGTGGAATCAAGCCCCACATCAGGCTGTGTGCTCAGTAGGGGAGTCTGCTTGCAGATTCTCTCTCTCTCTCTCTCTGCCCCCCTCTGCTCCTCCCCGGACTCATGCTAGATAGATAGATAGATAGATAGATAGATAGATAGATAGATATCTCCCCCCCAAAAAAAAATTTATTTATTTTAAAATAATCTTGGGACGCCTGGGTGGCTCAGGAGTTTAGCACCTACCTTCAGCCCAGGGTGTAATCCTGGAGTCCGAGATCGAGTCCCACATCAGGCTCCCTGTATGGAGCCTGCTTCTCCCTCTGACTGTATCTCTGCCTCTCTCTGTGTGTCTCTCATGAATAAATAAAATAAAATCTTTAAAAATAAAAATAAAATAATCTCTACACCCAACATGAGGGTTGAACTCACAACTCCAAGATCAAGAGTCACAAATTCTTCCAAGAGAGCCAACCAGGTGACCCTCTCTGAATACTTTAAGTAATTTAATTAATGTAATCAATTTAATCATCACAACAATCTCAGAGGGCCAAAGTTTTAAAAAGATGAAACTAAAGCACAGAGCAGTTAAGTTATTGGCCTCAGAATTCCTTTTTGGCAAGTGGTAGAGCTGGCATTCAAGGCTGAGTAGTATGGCTTCAGAAGCTCTATAACCCATGTTTTGAGAAATTACAAGTAGCTCTGTTACGGCTCGTAGATTTGGCTAAAAGGGTGAGCAAAGAGGGGCGCCTGGGGGGCTCGGCGGTTTAGTGTCTGCCTTTGGCTCAGGGCGTGATCCTGGGAGTCCCGGGATTGAGTCCTGCATCGGGCTCCCTGCATGGAGCCTGCTTCTCCCTCTGCCTGTGTCTCTGCCTCTCTCTCTGTGTGTCTCTCGTGAATAAATAAATAAAAAATCTTAAAAAAGAAAGAAAAGAGTGACCAAAGAAAAGACCACAGAAGGCCTGGAATACCATAACGGCGCCTGGGTGGCTTAGTCGGTTGAGCATCTGACTCTTGATTTCGGCTCAGGTCTTGATCTCAGAGTCGTGAAACTGAGCCCCACAGTGGGCCTTCTGCCCAGTGTACAGCCTGATTGTCCCTCTCCCTGTGCTCCTCCCTCTACCCCCACCTCCCTGCCCCCAGCTCACACACCCTGTCTCTCTAAAATAAGTAAATAAAACTCTTAGGAAAAAAAAGAAGAAGAAGAATAAGCATAATGGTTTATGGAGGGGGTCAGAACCAGAAACAGAGGCCCACTGCCCAATTTGGGTCATGCATCAAAGGCTCACCAACTCAGAGACTGTTTTAACTGCCTGGATGAGAGACCATGTGATCCGAAGAGCGACAGTTGGAACAGATGAGTTCCCGGAATGTTGGGTGGGTAGGATGGTGTGTAAGACATCCATATCCTAATGCCTGGAACCTATGAATGTCACCTTATTTGGATTATCTTGGTTATCTGGGTGGGCTCCAGGTAGATTGCCCCCTGGGTGGGCTCCAGGTAGATTGCGAGGGTCCTTCTGAGAGAAGGATAGATCAGAGGAGGGGCAAGAAGGCAGAGATGCAAGTGGGCAGCTCTAAGCCAAAGAATCTGGGTGGCCTCTAGAGGCTGAGACAAGGAATGGAGTTTCCTTTAGAAGCTCCAGACTGGGTGACGGGCACTGAAGGGGGCACTTGACAGGATGAGCACTGTGTGTTATACTATATGTTGGCAAATTGAGCTCCAATAAGAAAATATAGAAAAAAATAAAAATAAATAAAAATAAATAAAAAGCTCCAGGGGGATCCCTGGGTGGCTCAGCAGTTCAGCGCCTGCCTTTGGCCCAGGGCGTGATCCTGGAGTCTCGGGATTGAGTCCCATGTCGGGCTCCCTGCATGGAGCCTGCTTCTCCCTCTGCCTGTGTCTTTGCCTCTCTCTCTCTCTCTCTCTCTCTCTTGTCTCTCTCTCTCTCCCTATGTCTATCATGAATAAATAAATAAAATCTTAAAAAAAAAAAAAGAGCTCCAGAAGGAATCAGCCCTGCTGACAACTTTCAAACTGTCAGATGATAAATTTGTGTTGTTTTAAGCCACTAAGTTTGTAGTTACTTATTATATCAACAATAGGAAATAAATACAGATGATAAAACCTGGTGATCAGGTAGTTACTGTGGGATGCCCCAATCAGATGGCGGGGGGCCACTAAATGTGGGGTGTCCTGATTGAGTGGAGACCGGCAGTGGAGGTGGTGATAGAATTTACCCAACACAGAACAAAGGAGAAGTTTATCAATACACTGCAAAGAAGCAGTGGGCAGGCCAGCAAAGGAAAGACTGTCTGCCACGAGGCAGCGGTGAGGGGCCTCGGAGACAGGACAGAGTGAGGAAGTATTTTCCCTTTTTTGGTAACCTTAGGAACTGTGCCCAGTTTTTATTTATTCATGAGGCACACAGAGTGAGAGGCAGAGACACAGGCAGAGGGAGAAGCAGGCTCCCTGTGGGGAGCCCAATGTGGGACTCGATCCCAGGACCCCGGGGTCACGCCCTGAGCCAAAGGCAGACGCTCAACCACTGAGCCACCCAGGCGCCCTGGAACTGTGCCTGGTTGTAAATGGTCAGTTAGGGCCTATGGCTATTTAGAGATGGGTCGCTTCATGAGCCTGTTTGCATTGCCTGTCGGCGTTGAGCTCCGGGGCCGCTGTGGGCTTGCTCTACAGTCACAAAAGAAGGGAAGGGTTGCAGAAAGGGTGGGGGATGACAGCCAGGCTCTTGGCTTGGGTAACAGGGTCGGTGGTGGGAGCACTACAATCAGAATTGAGACTTAGCAAGGAAAGGGCAGTTTGGGGACAGTGGAAGAAGGGTGGCATGTTCGGTCTTGCAAGTATTTTTTAAGTGCCCTTGGGACACCCTGGCGAGACGGCCAGAGGAAGGTCTGGAGCCTCGGATAGAGCTGAGAGCAGTCAGCGTGCACAGGCTCTGGTCTGACACTTTTAGGGAGACCCTTGCAAGCCACAGACCTGGGTTTCCTTTTCCAGCTCATACGCTGTGCTGTGGAGTTGAAAGTCACTCCTAAATGCAGCTGTTAAGCCCCGACGCACCTGTCCTCACATCCTGGTTTGGACTGGGTGGCAGACTGACTCCAGATGGGAGAAGCCAAACAGCCTCTTCCAAGGAAGTGCCCAGTGTGGCTTCACAGGCAGCAGGGCCTTTCAAGGCAGCCACGGGGCCAAGGTCCAAGCAGGTCAGCCTGAGGGGGTACTTCTGGGGGAGCTCTGTTGGCTCCTGAAGGGCCCTCCTGTCCCACTGTCCATTTGAAGATGCAGTTTAGGGGCGCCTGGGAGGCTTAGTCACCTAAGGGTCTGCCTTAGGCTCAGGTCATGATCTGGGGTCTTGGGTTCGAGCCCCACATTGGGCTCCCTGCTCAGCAGGGAGCCTGCTTCTCCATCTCCCTCTGCCACTCCCTCTGCTTGTGCTCTCTTCCTCTCTTTCAAATAAATAAAATCTTTAAAAAATATATTTTAAAAAACGGAGATGCCGTTTAGTGTACAAACCAGTTTAACTCAAGGTATACCTGTGGACAGCACCAACATGTTTCTGGCAGTGACAGATATATCTCAGTGGAGTTTCCCATGGGTCAAACTAAACATGCAAACACTGAGTACAAAGTGCAAGGGGTAGAAATCACATATCAGTTAAAAAAGAAAAAAAAAAAAAGCCTGCTCATCTTGCAGAACAGGTGTGAGCTAAGGCCTGAGAGCAGATGAGATCATTCAGGGAGGGCTGGTGGCCTGAGAGAGGAGGGCCAGGGAACCCAAATTCTAGCAGGTAGGCAAAGGAAGGGCAGGGGACAGCCTGACATTTATATACCTATACAGTGGGAATTCAGCGGATGCTTGAAGAATGGATTAATTTGTATTTTCACCTCCATAGGCTATAAAAGGGAAAGGGAAAATATGTATGCCCAAACCAAGTACACAAACACACATTTAGTATCTGAATAACTGAGTAACTAAATTAACTGTAAAACTTGTTTCCGGGGCACCTGGGGGGGCTCAGTCAGTTGAGTGCCTTCATCTCAGGTCATGATCCCAGAGTCCTGGGATGGAGCCCTGCGTGGGCTCCTTGCTCAGCCCAGAGTCTCCTTCTCCCTCTCCCCCTGCCTGTGCTCTCTCTGTCAAGTAAATAAATAAAATCTTAAAAAACAAAAACACCACTTGTTTCCAGTCAGAAAGACCTTACTATGGAAACAATATGACTATGAAGTTATCCCAGGAAAACGTTGGGTCTTACCAGTGAATAAAAGAGAAGCAAATTCAGTTACCTTAAGGTAACCTGATGGGCCCATAAAACTAGAAAAAGCAGAACTAGGCTTCCAAGCACTGAGTGGGTGAGGCTGTGAGACCTGGGGCAAGCACTGGGCACAAATGAGACCAATGCCACCGTGGAGGACAGGCACTTTAATGACATGCTCATTCCGGACTGGGGGGGTCATTGAGTTGCACATAAAAGAAACCCATGGAAGCAAAAATAAAACTCCCATCTTGCTAAGGGAACAGTGATCCCTCAGGAGCCCAAGGAAGCATGTTAGGCCTCAGGAGGATCAGAAACCAGGAAGCGAACTGGAACCTGGGAGGCAGAAGGGACTTCCCTCTCCTCGCTGGGCTTCCCTCCTACACCTGCATCTTCTCTCCTTCTCTGCAGATCTTTTTGGCCATGTACCCGTTCACACAACAAATATTGATTTTGTGTATGTGCCCAAACATTACATTTCCGTGTCCAAGGGTACCCGGCAGAGACCGAGTTGCGGTTTGAAATTCTCAGGAGTCTGATTGGCCCAGCTTAGGGACCTCCACTGGGCTGTTGCTGCTGGTTAAGGGGGTTTGGAGGTTTCTGATCTTTTTTTCCACAGGAGGATCCTTCATCTCTAAGTTAGTGAATGTGATTAGATAAATTGGGGAGGGGATACCCCAGGGCAGAGAGACAGCTAGCATTAACCATTAACATACCCAAAACTTCTGACCTCCAGGCCCTGCTTCCAGCCAGAACATCCGGTTAAACTTTTTCCTGCTTCCTCATTCCACATTCTTATCACCTTACAGCCCATCCTCCACAGAGCAGCCAAACTAATCTTTTATCATGTGCATCAGGCTATATTCTTCCTCTGCTAAAAATAGGCCAAAAACCCCACATACAAAACCCCCAAACCGGAAACACCACCACCATAGCAAAAACCCTCTTTGATTCCTACAGTTGCAATTAAAATAAAATCCCAATTCTGTACCGTGGCCTTACCTGATCTAGCCCTTGGCCATCTCTCTCTCTTCTACACATGTCCCACTCATCCACTGTGCTATAGGTACGATACACTGGCCTTTTTGCTAGTCTTAGAATATGCCAAATCCAGTTCTACCTCAGGACCTTTTCACTTGCTGCTCCCTCTTGCTCCATTGCTGACTCCACATCATACTGGAGTCAAGTGATGTCCTCTCTTCAGAGGGTCTTCCCTGGTCACCTCACCTAAAGTAGTAACACCTACCTCAATGCACATGTAACTGGTGACTCTCTACCTAGTGTTTCAGTTTTTTCTTCATAGGAGTTAATACTTGTTGACATTCTCCTAATTGTTTACTAGCATATTTTCTTCTCTCTTCAGAACATAAGCTCTAGTTGAGCAGGGATCTGCTCTGTCTTGCTCTTTGATATTTTTCCCAGCAGCAAAAAAATCCTGAATTATTTGGTTTCAGTGATCTGCCTTGTGGGCTTGTAGCTCAGCACTTCGGAGTGAAGGCTCTGAAGCTGGACGGCCTCACTTCCTCCCCGTGTAAACTTGCACCAGCGGTTGAACCTACCGGGGCACCAGGGTCCCCATATGCATAATGAGGAGGATGATAGTCCCCATGGTGTTGAAGAGTGAATTTGTTCACATGCGTGAAAGGCTTACAAAGTGCTTGTCACAGAAATTAGCACTCGGCAAGTCCTCATTTATTTTATGCATTATTAATCATTAGTCCAATCATTTGAATTCTTAAAATTCATCTTTAATTGTTCTGCCCTCCGGATCTCATCTTTTATTTTCCTATCTTCATCAGTTTTGTCCGTGTTCTCGGAGATCATCTGAAGTCTGTTTCTGGGATTTAGTAGACCTACTGTGCTCAACCTGGTGTGTGTTGCTTCTGTGAGATTTTTAGTTCAAGAGCCAGTGTTAATCTCCTCCTTCCTTATCTCAGATTATTCCACTTGCAGGATCACTATTTCTAAGTTCATGGTGGACTTTCTGACTGAAATACCAGTCAGGTACTACCTACCTACCTTCTGACCTTCTGTTCCTTGCAACAGGTCTTTTTCTAAGGTAGGTAGCTCTTCTAAATCTTCAGAGAAATGATAGATCACTCTCTCTGCAACTGCAGGATATTTCTTTTTTAAAAATACATTATTTATTGGAGAGAGAGAGAGAGAGAATGAGCAAGTACCAGTAGGGGGAGAGGCAGTGGGAGAGGAAGAAACAGGCTCTCCACTGAGCAAGGAGTCAGACGTGGGGCTTGTTCCCAGGACCCCAGGATCACCACCTGAGCAGAAGGCAGATGCTTAATCAGCTGAGCCACCCAGGTGCCCCAGAATATTTCTTATTTATCCTTATGAAGCATCCTGGTTTGCCTAGATTGAGGCATTTTTCCAGGACACGGGGCCTTCAGTGATAACACCAGGAAAGTCCCAGACACACCGGCCCAGTAGGTTACCCTACCTGCAGCTGTAGAGAGCATCAAGAAGGAGCTCTGTTTTATCGGTACCGACATTCCTCCAAATCTATTTTACTTATTTATTTATTTACTTACTTATTTTGAGATTTTATTTTTTGAAGTAATCTCTACACCCAGGGTGGGGTTCAAACTCGTGATCCTGAGATCAAGAATTGCACACTCTATGGAATGAGCCAGCCAGGTGTCCCCACCCCAACCCCTGTCCCCAATCTTTCAAAAAGGGAGGAAACCTTTTCTAGTACTTGGAACTGCTAATCCCTTTCAAGTAGCATTTAAGCATGCAAAAGTCTCTCAGCAATAAAGGAAAACAATTTCCTTCAACCCTTCAACCTCCAGCAGCCACCCTCTCTCCTTCCATTCACTACTTAAGCAGCAGACCACCCTCACGACGGCCACTCTCCTCCCACTCACTCTTCAAAGCACTGAGATGTGGCTTCCACGTTCTAACCATCGGCTGAGTCTTCTCTTACCAAGGTTACCACGATGTCCTCATCACTTAAAAACTGCTGAATACTTCTTATTCCTTATCAGACATGGCTTCTCTACACATTCTTGCCTGCTGACTGCTCCCCTCTCTCGGCTCTTTCTACTCGGCCTCTGGGATCCCAGCCTCCTGGTTTCTCCTTGCTCTTGCGATGCCTCCCTTCCTGATACAAGTTCCCCTCTCCCAATTGTCCGTGTCCCACAAGCTCTGTTCTAGACCTTTCCCTTCTCACTACGCACCCAGTGGCTTCATGTTCCACAGCTTCAAATACTATCCACACTGATGACTTAGAGATCTCTATCTCCAGCCCAGAATTCTCACTGGGCTCAACCTGAATATCCAGTTCCTTACTACTTTCCATTAGGCTTCTCCGTAGACACTTCAATCTCAAGTCCCAAAGTGAACTCTGCCCAGGGCCCAATCCTGCTCGTCCTCCAGTGCACCAGTGCACTCCATTTTTTTTTTTTAAGATTTTATTTGTTTGAGAGAGAGATCACAAGGGGGGTGGGGCAACAGAGGGGGAGGGAGAAGCAGTCTCTCTGCCAAGCAGCTCAATCCCAAGACCCCCAGATCATGACCTGAGCCCAAGGCAGATGCCTAACCGACTGAGCCACCAAGCACCACCAGAACACTCCATCTCAGCCAAAGGAACCACCATCAATCAATTGCTTGGGTGAGAAAGCCTTCTTCCTGGCCCCTTCCCATCCTTCACTATTGATGCTTAAGCAGCCATCAAGTCCTATGAATTCAACCCACTTTACCATCCCCCTGCCTCTTGGCTGTCTCCAACCAATTCATTCTCTGAATTGCACCAGCATCATCTCTCCAGTGAACACACATGATGTTGTTATCTTGGGGTGAAAGGTTTACAGGCCCTTCTCCCCCACCTGGCTCACTCCCATGACTTTCCTGGTGTTTTCTTAGATGCCATTTCCTCAGAAAGCCTTCCCAGATGCCCCTGAACCAGGTCAGGTACAATCGTGTGTGTTTCCTGAACCTCTCTAGAATAGTATTTAGTGCATCCTTGGAAACAGCACGGGAGACTCGAACTCTCTGAAGATAGGAATTATCTCATCCACTGATACATCTCTAGCACCTGGAACAGTAATTAGTAACTCAGTAAGTCTGTTGAACCAACTAACAAACAAAAGTTCCTAATTATAAAGCTCTTATCTATTTGTTAGATTAGGGTCCCAAAGTCCTCTACTTGCCTTCGTGTCAGACCAGTTCCTGCCCCTGAAGAAAGTATTGTGCACCTGAAGAAAAATACAAGTACTTCCATTGGAGAGCTGTCATGAAATAGCTAGAAGCAGCATGATTCAGTGGAAAGAGTCCGACTCCTAAGCAAGGAGACTGGGATGCTGATGTAGGAACGAGTTAGGGGCCGACGGGGTAGGCAGAAAGAGGTAAGGGGAAGTCCCAGAGTCAGGCTCCTACCCATCCCAAGAAAACAGAGATAAGACAGTAAAATCAGAAAAATAAACCTGGCTCACTAGCTCCAAAATGTTAGGGAGTATCCCCCTTTAATGGCTACTAAGTAATCACAGAAATCCCAGATATAAAGAAACGTTATGGAGGAGATACTAACCTGGGAGAAGGGAAGGCCTTGTTTGTGCTCAGGATATTTATAAAGACACATCTTGGGCAGTCCGGCTGGCTCAGTGATTTAGCGCTGCCTTCAGCCCAGGGCCTGATCCTGGAGACCCAGGATCGAGTCCCACATCCAGCTCCCTGCGTGGAGCCTGCTTTTCCCTCTGCCTGTGTCTCTGCCTCTCTCTCTTTCTCTCTCTCTCTCTCATGAATAAATAAATAAAATCTTAAAAAAAAAAAAGAGAGAGACACATATTGTTTCTTAGGAGTCCACCAGGTTTGTTCTAAATAGAGATATGATATTTATAAATCTACTTTGATATTGACAAGAAATTTACCAAGTTCCCTGGTCAGTTTCCTATAAAAGACCATAAAATGCCCAGTGGCAAACCCATAGGGACCCCTCTCACTTTTGAGAGCTTTCTCTGTATCTCTGCTTGATAAACTTCTATTGCTTTGCTCACTCTCTGTCGTCCAGGAGATTCATTCTTCATTCTTTGACTCAATAAGACAAGAACAGAGCTCTCCCCTGTGGATGCCAGTCAGCTCTGCTAACTGTTGGTGCTCTTGTGGGTGACCCACTTAACCTTTCTGGGCCTTAATTTCTCCATCTGCAAAATAAGATGGCTAATCTAGATCAGTGATTTTCAGAGTGTGTTCTGCAGGGGGAGAGACCAGAATCAGAGGGTCCAGAGGTCCCTGTGAGCCGCCAAGACTCCAAGCCACTCTGCTTATATCTAGATTGTGTATTAGGAGTTTGGGTAAGGTTTTACTTGGGCGGTGGGAGGAAGGATCCATAGCCACAGCTAGTTTGAAAACAACCGAACCAGATGATTGTTGAATTCTGTGCATCCTTTACATGCTGACATTTAAAACCATCGAAAGTTATGAGTGTCAGTAGCAAGAAGGTAGTTTCTAGGGACACCTGGGTGGCTCAGGCTCAGGGCGTGATCCTGGGGTCCTGCGATCAAGTCCCACATTGGGCTCCCCATGGGGAGCATGCTTCTCCCTCTGTCTCTTCCTCTCTCTCTTTGTGTCTCTCATGAATAAATAAACAAAATCTTAAAAAAAAAAAAAAAGAAAAGAAAGAAAAGGTAGATTCTAAAAGCATGTGAAGATTCTGTGAAAGGTTGGAGAGGGTGGGCTGGCCCTTCCAGCTGCTAAGAAATACTGGTTTTCATGCAACTCTACTTCATCGTGTGCTTCTAGGAGGACTCAGAGGTGTTTCTGAATCCACAAAAATAAGTTATATGAAGGTCTTTTCTCCCTCAATCCCCTGGTACTAACGAGGAAGCTCAGGTGGGAGGCATCGGACTAAATGGTTTCCTTTACATCAGGTGGCCCATCACCCCAAGTCTGGTGACTCAGAGGCTGATGCAGCCTCACACCTGAGAATGCATTGGCCCCAGGACCTGCAAAGATAGGCCCTTCCTTGTGTGGGGGAAGTACTGAGTAGTTAGCGAGTGCCACTGAGGCTATTGCCCATTCAGGCCTGGGGTCCCCTAATATGCACTTGCTTGCTCTGAGGCTCAGTGGGGGACACCCATTGTTTGGTCTATCAGCATCAATCCCACAGCCACCCTCTTAAAAAGTGTTTTCCCCATTGTCCCATTCTTTCTAATCACATTGTTCTTTTTTTAAAGAGTTTATTTTTAATAACCTCTACACCCAACATGGGGCTCAAACTTACAACCCCAAGATCAAGAGTCCCGTCCTCCACCGACTGAGCCCATGAGGCACCCCACTAGTCACGTAGTTCCACAGGGGGTTGCCGTGTTCCTAGGTGACTGGTTCTCCTGCTTCATGCTGTGGGAACAACAGGATCCAGTGCTACCAGGAGTCCTTCCTTGGGATTTTTAAGCTTGCGAGTCAGGTGTACTTCGTTGCAAGGGGACAAAGCTAGAAGATGGGAGATGTGAAGCTTCCAGTGACCATTTGAAGAAAAGTTGTTTGCATGGAGAAAAAAGTGAAGTCAGTATGCACAGAAGAGAAAGGGGCAGAGACGGTGCTGGTCATGTGGGGTCCCTGATGGCAGATGCTCCCGATGCCCAACTATATCTTACCTGCTTACCCCGCTGCTTACCCTACTTCAGAGGGACTCAGCTGTTCAACTTGTCCTTGGGTTCCATGAGCCAATAAATCTTTCTTTATATCTAAATTAATTCAGATTGCCTTTAGTTGCTCACAAATGAACTGACCTCAACTCTACGTTAAGTCACTTAAATAGTGTGAGTCTGTTGCCTCGTTTGTAGAACCTTCTTGAGAGATTTTTGGCAAGGACTAAGGAGATATGTAACTTTGTTAAAACTGTACTAAGTTGAGGCACCCGGGTGGCTCAGTGGCTGCACGTCTGCCTTTGGCTCAGGTCATGATCCCGGGGTCCTGAGATCGAGTCCTGAATCGGGTTCCCAGCAAGGAGCCTGCTTCTCCCTCTGCCTGTGTCTTTGCTTCTCTCTGTGTGTCTCTCATGAATAATAAATAAAATCTTAAAAAAAAACTGTACTAAGCTATAAATATGTCAGGAGTGACTATGGCATGTCCAATGATAAATATGATGGCAAGTGCTCCTCAGTGGAGTTAGCACTTATCACCCTTGCTCTACAAAAACAACTGTCCTGCTGACTAGAAGGCAGGAACTCCGCAGTGGATACCCACTGCTTGTCTGTCCACTTGCCCTGCCCTTCCAACTCACACACCCTACTTCTGGGAATTGCTTCACCTCTGCTCCATCCATTTGGTTTCCATGGGAACTGCCCTACTCTTTCAAAACTCTGTCCCTAGCCTGGTTGATCAATGGGCCTCAGGATAAGCACCAGACCCAATCTAAGCTAATGAATCCCTTTCCTGGGACTCTTTTTTAAAATTGTGGTAAAATATACATAACATAAAATCTATAATTTTTTAAAAACACTTTATTAGGGAGAGAGAGCAGGGGGAGGGGCAGAGGGAGAGACAGAATCTCAAGCAGATTCCCCAATGAGCATAGAACCCTATGTGGGGCTTGACCCCAAGACTCAGAGATCATGACCTGAGCCAAAACCAAGAGTAGGGCGCTTAACTGACTGAGCCACCTAGGCACCCCTAAAATCTATGATCTTCAATCATTTTCAAGTATATATTGAAATTGAAGTTGGATATTTCACACTGTTGCACAACCCAATCTCCAGAACCTTTTCCTCTTGCAAACTTGCAACTCTATACTCATTAAACAACTCCCCATTTCCTCTGATCTCCAGGCTTTGGCAATCCATTCTACTTTCTATCTCTATTAATTTGACTACTTTAGATCCCTCATATAAGTGGAATCACACGCTATTTGTCCTTCGGTGACTGGCTTATTTTATTTAGCTTAATATCCTCAAGGTTCATCCATGTTGGACCATGTGTCAGAATGTCCTTCCCACTGGGTGTTATACTATATGTTGGCAAATTGAATTTAAATAAAACATTAAAAAAAAGAATTTCCTTCCTTTTTAAGGCTGAATAATATTCCATTGTATGTATATACCACATTTGTTTTATCCATTCATCTGTCCAGGGACATTTGAGGGTTATTTCCATTTTTTTTGGTGACTGTGAATAAGGCTGCTATGAACATGGGTGTACGAAAATCTCTTCAAGACCCTGCTTTCAGTTCTTTTGGATACATACCCAGAAGTGGAATTCTTGGATCATTAGGTGATTCCATTTTTTAAATTTCTTGAGGAACTGCCACCATACTGTTTTCAATAGCAGCTATACCATTTTGCATTCCCATCAACAATGCACAAGGGTTTCAATTTCTCCACATCCTCACCAATGTGTTATTTCCTGATTTTTGATAGGAGTCATCCTGATGGGTGTAATATGTCCCAGCACTTTTGAACTTAGAGAAAGAATCAGCATAACCTCTCCGATGTAAGAGCTCTAAGAGATAAAGCAGCCTTATCTCCCACCATGTAGAAAAAGTCTGCTTGCAAGGAGAGAAGAGACAGGAGTCACCACAGCATCAGATTAGGTAGTATTGGTTACACCTGGGGCTTTTCTGTCCTTGATACTGGTGAGACACCCAAGTAATCCTATCATAAATTCACCTTTTCGCATCCATTAGTTTGGCTTATTTCATTTTTTTAAAGTAGGCTCCATGCTGCATGCCCCAAGGTGGGGCTCAATCTCATGACCCTGAGATCAAGACCTGAGCTGAAATCAAGAGTTGGTTGCTTAACAAACTGAGCCACCCAAGTGCCCCAGAGTTTAGCTTATTGGTAACCATTAGTCTTAACTAAAATAAATATCTTAGAAGGGTTAGATCTTCGGGAATCTTTTTTTCTTTTTCTTTTTCTTGATTCCTTCTTATAAGTAGTTGGGATGTAAATAATTTGTACATTTAAAAAACCTGTGGGTGCCTGGGTGGCTCAGTTAGTTAAGCATCTGCCTTTGGCTCAGGTCATGATCCCAGAGTCCTGGGATAGAACCCTGTATAGAGCTCCCTGTTCAGCAGAGTTTGTTTTTCCCTTTCCCAATCCTCCCTGCTTGTTCTCTCTCTCTCTCTCTCTCTCTGTCAAATAAATAAATATAATCTTAAAAACAAAAAACAAAAACATTAAACACACACACAGACTTTGGAGGCACCTGCTTAGTTTCAAACCCCAGCTTGCCTAAGGAAAATCACTTCATTCTACTCAGTTTCCTCAGTTGAAAAATAGGGATAATGATGATATTACCTCACAGAGCTGTTGTGAGAACTAAATCAGTTATTACATGTAAAGTACTTAAGACCACTCTGGCACATACTGCTATATAATAAGTATATCCTAATGTTTCATATAAAACCACTGTGGAGGGGCACGTAGCTGGCTCAATGTGAGACTTCATCTTGGGGTTGCGAGTTCAAGCCCCATGTTGGCCAGAGATTACTTAAAAAAACAAAACAACAAAACTGCTACAGGAACACACAGGAGGAGACACCAAGCCTCTAAGAGGTGCCAGTGAGCCTTTGTTTAAGGAGAGGACATAAAATTTGGGCCTTTAAGGATGTATAGGGCTTCACTGGGTAAAAAGTAGCAGAAAACATTTCAGGTGAAGAACAAACACAGTTTAAGGAAATGAACTAAACCATGAAGAAATCATATGCATTAAAAAACAATAGGGGTCCTGGCTGGTTCATTTGATGGAGCATTAGACTCTTGATCTCAGGGTCATGAATTTGAGCCCCACATTGGGTGTAAAGTTTACTTTAAAAATTTTGGGGGGGAGACACCTGGGTGGCTCAGTGGTTGAGCACCTGCCTTCGGCCCAGGGCGTGATCCTAGAGTCCCGGGATCCAGTCCCACATCGGGATCCCTGCATGGAGCCTGCTTCTCCCTCTGCCTGTGTCTCTGCCTCTCTCTCTCTCTCTCTCTCTCTCTCTCTCTGTCTCTCATGAATAAATAAATAAAATCTTTAAAACAATGTTTTTAAATTAAAAAAAAACCAATAACATCTAATAGGTGGTAGATAATGCAGGAGGCATTCTTTTTAGCCATTAGCACTGTGGACAACCAAACTAATCAGTTTTAAGTCAGAGCTTGACCTGATAACTTCTGGGAACTGACACTACACCATAAACCAACACTTCGGTGGCATTAACAGTTTTTCCACAATGAAGCAAATAAATCCAATTTATACCTATCATTTACGGGGCACTGCCTTGCCAGTAAATGGCAACAACTATGCTGTTTTCCAAAGGACCTCATTTAATCCTTACAATGTTCCCCAGAATGGAGGCAATAACTCCATTTTATATATGAGGAAACTCAGGACGCTTGAGCAATTTTCTCAAGGTCACCAAGGAAGTGTGCTAGATAGGAAAGTGTTCAGCTGCAAGTACAAAGAGCAGATGTTGTTTTTTTCCACACAAAAAAGTGTGCAGGTAAGTAGTCCCAGCCCCTAGCCCAGTTATTCCACAAGGCCACCAAAATACCCATCATCCCTCCCCACCATCTTTAGGGGGTTAGCCCCTGGCCCCAAGCCTCCTTCAGTCTCTATGCCTTCTAATATTCTTTTTAACCTATCTTTAAAAACCTTGCCAGCCTGGGATGCCTGGGTGGCTCAGTGGTTGAGCATCTGCCTTTGCCTCAGGCCATGATCCCAGGGTCTGGGATCGAGTCCCACATCAGGCTCCCCACAGGGAACCTGCTTTCTCCCTCTGCCTGTGTCTCTGCTTCTCTCTGTGTCCTCATGAATAAACAAAATCTTAAAAAAAAATAAAAATCTTTCCAGCCAAGATCTTGTCCAGCTTTACTTTTTGAAATATTTCAGCAGTCAGCTCATACAGCTCACTGATTTCACAGATGGGGATATAGATTTGCCCCCAGCGAGATATCAGAGCTAATTAGTTACAGCAGCCTGGAGTCCAGTGCTCCTTTCATGACACAAGTGTTTAGTGGAGGCGGCAAAGTGCCCACCAAAATCCGTTCTCCCATTTTATCTTGGTCTGTGACTTGCCTACATTTCTCAGCCTCCTTTGCAGGTAGGTGTGGACGGCCACAGGACTAAGTTCTTGCCAATGAGAAGCATGAAGTAGGGACGCCACTGCGGGCTGCCTTCTGGGTGCCGGTTCCCCTTCCCCTTGGCTGGAACCAGCGGTGATCCAGCCTCGTTCATGCAGGTGATAAAATGACAGTGTCCCCTGGATTATGGAAAAGCAACATGATATTAGGAACCCATGTCTCTGAGAGGCTGCTTGGAGCACAGCTGTCCCGCAGACCTGGACCACTGGCTTCAGAAATGTTAACTCCCCCTCAAAGTTGCTATGTGAGAAAGAAACAAAGTTCTTTGTCCCTTAAGCCACTTTATTGTTGAGCCTCTTTGTTATAGCAGCTTAGCCTTTTATCCTAACTGATACAACCATGCAGCTTCCTTTGTACATATTCAGAATAGCTTGACAAGTGACCAGTTAGCTATCTTTTTAGAAAATGGCCCTAACTGCCCAAGCAGGTGATGATCAAATAATGAAATTCCTTCCTGTGGCTACTATCTCAAGATTTCGTCATCCTGGTTATTTAATGATATTTTAAAAAAGATTTTATTTATTTATTCATGAGGGACACAGAGAGAAGGAGAGGCAGAGAGACACAGGCAGAGGGAGAATCAGGCTCCACGCAGGGAGCCCGATGTGGGACTCAATCCCGGGTCTCCAGGATCAGGCCCTGGGCTGAAGGCGGCGCTAAACCGCTGAGCCACCCGGGCTGCCCCTTATTTGATGATTTTAAAACATCTTTATGTAGAGACCCACTTAGCTTCTATGCTTTTGTGTAATTATTTCAACAAGTATTTGACTTTCTAGATGTTGGGGATATATAGACAGGTTACAAGCTTGCCTTCTAGTGTTTTCTGTCGTTTTTAATGTAGTATCTTAAGCAGAAAAAACACTTTGTAGGAACTGAGGCTAAGAATACAGTTACTGACAGTTACAAAGGAACAAACCATGGACCTAGACTATAAATGAACTGTTTCCCTACTTAGCTCTAAAAATCAAGCAATATATTTTGTGGGCTTTTAAGAATATTTTATTTATTTGAGAGAGAGAGCAAGAGAGCGAAAAAAAAAAAAAGAGAGCGAGGGTATGGGCAGGGGGTAGGGGGAGCATAGCAGTGGGAGAGGGACAAGTAGACTCCCCACTGAGCAGGGAGCCCAACTCAGGGCTCAATCCCAGGACCCTGGGATCATGACCCGAGCCTAAGGCAGACATGTAACCGACTGAGCCACCCAGATGCCCCAAGCAAAATATTTTAAAGACGAAGAATCCAGCTCTCTGATTTTCAAAGTATTTCCTACCGTCTTGAAAACAGCATTGCCTGAGCTACAAGAAGTGTAAAGCCTAGTCAGGATTTTTACTTTATATGTCAACTTTATCTCAATAAAACTGGGGCAAAAATTTTTTACTGACAGAGGTAGACGGACCTAAATAGCTTGCTGAATGTTGGAATTAATTACCAGAGCCATTTAGATAGCACTGCTGTGGCCTGGAGACTCTGAGCACCTGGACCAAAGGGCTCTGCTTGTCTGGGGATTAGCTGAGGCCAGATGGTACAAAATGGCACTCCTCATCCTCCCTCCAGGCTGAACAAATAGCCCAGAGCTGGTCTCCATGGTCCTTCCCAGTTCTCAAATGAGATTTGGAATGAGGTATTTAGTAGTAGTTAATAGAGGGAAGCTGAGATTTGTCCTGACTTTGCCACAACTTGCTCTATGGTTATGGAACAGCCATGTTTTGGGTCTCAATTTCCCCAACTGCACAAAAAGGTGCTGAGGATCCTTCCAGGTCTACATTATGACAATTACTGGGAAGAACTTACACTCAAGAGCAAGGTCATTCAGCAGGCAGCAGGCAGCAGGCAGAGAAGGGGAAATCTACCTCAGTGCAATGCCTCAGACCGGGGTACCAAGCTGATTTCTGGTGAGTGTTCCTCTTCCCTAGGCTCTCTGCTGACGGTGAAGGAATTCCATCTTGCTGAACTTACAGTTTCTAAGAATAGGGGCAGTGGGCACAACCACAGGGCCTTATACTTCGTAGGTACTTCATGAATATTAGGCGCTTGGCTTGTCTCTTTCAGGAAATTCCTGATTTCCAATTGCCATAGAGATAGCAGTGGGTTCAAAGAGAAGGTGCTGCTCCAGGTATTTCAGATGAAAGGATTAAAGGCTTTTTGAGGTAGGATTATTAAAACTAGTTTTTCCTGCTTATCCACCAAAACTTTATTGCTTTAAAATATATTTAGTGGCTGGAGTGAAGAGCGTTTCAGAGACTAAGGCTCCTCCTAAAATTACAGCCAGCTTCATAGTGCCTCAACTCCAGGCGGCTGCTCACTAGCTGTGGTCCTGTGTGGAGCCCTTTCCCCGCCGGTTAGCGGGAAGAGGAACAGCATCTCCCTCCCAGGAGTATGTGGGAAGGGAAAGAACAGTACAAAGCGCTTGTTTGACTCACAGTTAAGTATTCATCCCCACTTCCAGTGGGAAGATGTGACTTTCTGCTCTGTTAGCTCCTGAAGTAGTTAATAATAATAATAAACAAACAAACAGACAAACCCTGATTGGGAAATGTGTTATGTTTAATACTAGGAACAACTTGGGGTGGATAGAGACTTGACTTTAGAAAAATTTATTCTTGAAATCCAAAGTCGTTAAAAATGGGTAAAGGTCAATAAAACTCAAGGGGTCCAGGACATACGAGTGGGGAAGGAGGGAGGAGAAGCCACTGCAGTCATATTGAGAAACCGAGTTTTCCAGGTCACGTGGTCCCTTATCTGCAGATTTGGCTCCTAACTCCCGACCTGGCGTCATGCTGTGCCATGCCACAAATGCCCTCCCCCAACTCATGCACACACTCCCACACACCAACATGGGGGGCAGGTCCTCGGGTTACTTGCTCTTACAGCAATGTCCTTTATTTGCAGCCATTATCACAGCTATAATTCTGTAATTAATTTTTTTTTAAATTCTGGAATTATTTAATCAGTGTGAACTTTCTGGATCACCACTGTATCCACTGAGTCTAGCAATGCACCAAGAACGTGTTAAGTTCTAAGGTATCTGCTGGCTGAATTTGTCAGAGACTGGTTTTGGCCTCAACCCCGGCATCTGAATGAAGTTCAGTATATAAGGTAAATGAACCCTGTTGAGGTTAACTGGGGAAGTCTAGGGTAGATGGTTAAGGCCCAAAACAAGAGACCTGACAGACGTGACAGGAGAAATCATGCACATCCAGATATTGCTAACCAGGTTTACCTGTCACAAGGTAAGGGGACATATTAAAGACTGTATGTGCTAAATGCTATATTTTGGGTAATGGAAAATTTGTTCATTTTTGCATTAAAAACAATTAGAGAGTTCTAAAAAACTAGTAAATAATTATTTCGAGAGGAGGGGATAGGGATGGGAGTGAGATTTCTCAATGAACATCTTTTTTTTTTTTTTTTTCCAAGATTTATTCATTCATGAGAGACACACAAACAGAAAGAGAGGCAAAGACACAAGCAGAGGGAGAAGCAGGCTCCATGCAGGGAGCCTGACGCGGGGCTCGATCTCGGGTCTCCAGGCCCTAGGCTGAAGGCGGCGCTAAACCGCTGAGCCACCCGGGCTGCCCTTTTTTAAAAATATTTTATTTAGAGGTGCCTGGGTGGCTCAGTTGATTGGGCTTTGGCCCTCCACTCAGGTCATGATCTTAGGGTCCTGGGATGGAGCCCGTGCCAGGCTCCTTGCTGGGTGGGAAGTGTGCTTCACCTTCTGCCTCTGCCCCCGTCTCCCACTCATGATCTTTCTCTCAAATAAATAAAATCATTGGAAGAAAGAAAGATTTTTGAGAGCGAGAGAGCCACCTAGATGCCCCTCAGTGAATGTCTTTTTGTATTATTTTGATTTTTGAAGTATGTAAACTAGTGGAAAAAATTAAACTTTTTTTAAATTAAACTTTAAAAAAATGTTAGAAGAAAAAAAAAGGTAAAGCTATGGAATTCACACTGTTTAAAAAAGGACAACCAAGTTTGATAATTCTTTACCCTCTCCTCCTACAGAGAGCTAACCAAGAATTGCTTTTAAAGGTCCAGGAGAGGGGGCTCCTGGTGGCTCAGCGGTTGAGCATCTGCCTTCAGCTCAGGTCGTGATCCCGGGGTCCTGGGATCGAGTCTCACATGGGGCTTACTGCAGGGAGCCTGCTTCTCCCTCTGCCTATGTCCCTGCCTTTCTCTCTGAGTCTCTCATGAATGAATAAATAAAATATTTAAAGGTCCAGGAGAAATGCTCCTTCTTCTATGATCCTCTCCCTCCCCGGCCCTCCCCTCTAAAGTACCATGCTACCCACCTCTTATGACCTTTAGATATTCTTCCCTAGACTGGCTATTTGTAGAGTATGAACAAAGCTCCCTGAAAACAAGAACAGCATCTCATTTTATCTCTGTATTCCCTCTAGCCTCTTACCTAGTAGATTCTGAACAAATAAAATACTACTTGAGTGGGGTTATGGCTTAATGGATACACCGTGTTTGGGGTGATGAAAAAGTGTTGGAAATAGAGGTGATGGTCACAAAGCACTATGGATGTAATTGATGCTGAACTGTAAACATAAAAATACTTAATTTTATGCTAAATGCATACCTACATATACTCAATATTGCTGGAAATCACACATCTCCAATAACCTGTCTTCCAGGAATATAAGAAGTGCTTAGTAAACATTTTCTAAATAATGAACGGACAGCATGATCATATGAAGAATGTGGAGTTTCAGAAAAAGCTATGATGTTTTTGTTTTGTGTGTGTGTGTGTGTGTGTGTTAAGTAGGCTCCACACCCAGCATGGAGCCCAATGCACAGCTTGAACTCACGACCCTAAGATTAAGACCTAAGCTGAGGGGATCCCTGGGTGGTTCAGTGGTTTAGTGCCCGCCTTTGGCCCAGGGTGTGATCCTGGAGTCCCGGGATCAAGTCCCACATCAGGCTGTCTATATGGAGCCTGCCTCTCTCTCTGCCTGTGTGTCTGCCTCTCTCTCTCACTGTCTCTCATTAATAAATAAATAAAATCTTAAAAAAAAAAAAAAAGACCTAAGCTGAGATCAAGAGTAGGATGCTTAAACGAATGAGCCACCCAAGTGCCCCAAGGCTGTATGTTGACAACAGAGCCTACAGTGTATAAACTAGACATGGAACATACATTGCTTTAAGGACTAAAGAGACTCTTAGGGGCAGCCCTGGTGGCCTAGTGATTTAGCGCCGCTTTTGGCCCAGGGCCTGATCCTGGAGACCCGGGATCGAGTCCCACATCAGGCTCCCTGCACAGAGCCTGCTGCTCCATCTGTCTGTGTCTCTGCCTCTCTGTCTGTTGTAAATTAAAAAATCTTAAAAAATAAAAATAAAATAAAAAATTAAAAAAATAAAGAGACTCTTGGAAACTTTCTTTTTTTTTAATTTAACTTTCAATAAAAATATAGGCTCCTAACTTAATGTAAAGACAGCAGTGAGAGTAATTATCACACAGGAAGAACTCAACAAAATGTCAAAGTCTTTAGTTTTCAAGTGCCATGTCATGACCACGTTCTTCTCTCCTTCTCAGTGGAATTCCAAGAACTGGTGGTTGAGTTCACTTAATCTTCTTGCTGGGGCTGGTCCTTTCCTGCCATTCACCCAAATCCAGAACTCCCGATTTGTGGCCCATAATACTTCAGTCATCTATAAAAGTATCTGGAAATGAGATATTTTTAGCCAGAGTCAGGGACATAAAACTTCTTTTTTAAAGGCTATAGGGAATTCAGGTATTCATTACCAAAAAGATCTTCACAAGTATTAAAAAGTACAATCTGTGCTTCTTTCAAAAATAGAACTTTAAGGTTAAAAGAAAAAAAATTCCTTCCCCAAATTATCATTAACAGGCACATCAGCCAAACAAGGAGCTAACAAGCCCTGCTGTTTCCATGACAGAGAACATTAAAACTACACCACTGAAGGCAGAAAATGGTGGGCGCTTTCTGCAGAGCACTCCCAAGTCCAGACAGGGACAAAGACATAACCCTCCCTCCTAAACTGGGTCTCTACCTGTGCAAAGGCTACTGGACATGTCTCTTTAAACACTAGATTCCAGCTCTTTCTCATTCTGCCCTAGGGATCCTTTCTCTTTAAGCTCTTTCTCATGGTCTGAAGAAATACTCGGACTTTCTATGGTAGTGACAGCATCCGAGTCCAATCTTCTTCTCTTCTTTAGTCGGTGCAAGTGGGATTTGGATTTTATGTGTGCTAAGACAAAACAAAACAAAAACAACTCATTAGAACTTTCTAGAATCAATCCTAGAAGCATAAAAATTAACTATATAATCCTTTTTTTAAAAAAATAATAATAGGATCAACACATTCACTGGTATAGCTGCTTAGCATTTTTAAAAGAAGGATAAGTTACATGGCCAGCAAGCTACCATGCATTAAGTGTACCCTGCTGGGTGCTTTACATCACTAATCCTCACAGCAATCTTGCAGGACAGTATTATTCAGCTCATTTTTTTTTTTTTTTCTTCAGCTCATTTTATACAGAAGGAAACTGAAGTTCACTGAGGACTTAGATTCTGTCCAAGTACACACAGTAGGTAAGTACTTTGGCTCATCTATAGCTCAAAAGAGACCAAATTTTCCAGAATCAGAGCTCCAGACTCCATTTTTGTAACAGAACAGAGCTGTTTCAGAGAGATTACCTTTCAACTCAGTCAGTTAAAAAGTTACAAACCCAAATCCTTGTCTATATTGCCAGACAGATGCTCTGTCCCACATCAAACCCAGAGCTGTCCTTTCCTCTTCTTCCCCGCTCACACAGGTGGCCCCTCCTGATCCAACATCCCCTATGCCTAGGCTAGATAAGCCATTTGAATGACTAACCCACAAGGTTCACATTCTTCAAGCACACAATGCTCCAGGCAGATAACAGGAAGCATTCTTCTCTGTTGATCCTTTTTGAGGGTCCACAGAATCAGTAAAGCTGAAAGGCCACTGTTGCCTAATAACGATTTCTGACCTCTCACCCCAAAGAGTGTTCCCACCCTCTGACCAACTCATATTAGCCTCTTTTTACTTATTCTTTTTCAAGGAAATTTTCTTTGGAAGCCTCTAAAGAGAGAGATGACTAGATTAAATGATCTTTGATATATATTTAAAAAAAACAAACAAACATCATTTTAAGGGTTTCACAGCAAAAATAATTTTTAAAAAAGGAAGAGGTTAGAAGAAAAGTTTACTTGGGGGGAAAAAGTCAGCTTTATTCTCCAGCTAGAGCCTAAGGCAAAAAAAAAAAAGGGCTTCTGGCCTGGCTCTCCACGGCAGCAGGAGATGGGAGCAGGGACCTGACAGATGGCACTATAGAAGGGCTCACACAAGCTAAGCTCACAAAGGCTCACAAATGTTGTTTCTTTAAGGCTATCCCTGAAGGACATTCGACAAATCGAACCACTAAGTTTCCTTTAGAAAAAACAATCAGACACTCTCTTTCTCTTCCCCTTTCATCATTATAAACCAGTGACAATCGAGGCTTCTTCTGCCGTTAAGGCAAATCACAGCCATTCCCAGCCTCTGACAATGGAGTTCATTTTGCCAGTGTTACCAGTTAATAGAACTAATCATTCTATTGGTTGGTATGGGGAGAAAATTCTATTTCTAGGAGAATCTCATGAAAGGCAGTACTCTGAACAGAACGATTCCAGCTACTGGGTATCCTACAAGCCCTACTGTGCTCAAAAGGAGTAACCTTTTAAGAAGTCTCCAAATACAGTGTAAACTCAAGACTTGTAGGCCCTGGCCCTTTCTGGGCTTTGACCAGAGGACTACAAGAATCTGACAGGGGGGATCCCTGGGTGCTTCAGCGGTTTGACGCCTGCCTTCAGCCCAGGGTGTGGTCCTAGAGTGGTCCAGGATCGAGCCCCACATCGGGCTCCCTGCATGGAGCCTGCTTCTCCCTCTGCCTGCGCCTCTCTCTCTTTGTGTGTCTCTCATGGATAAATAAATAAAATCGAAAGAAAGAAAAGAAAAGGAAAGGAAAGGAAAGGAAAGGAAAGGAAAGGAAAGGAAAGGAAAGGAAAGGAAAGGAAAGGAAAGGAAAGGAAAGGAAAAAAGAAAAGAAAAGAAAGAAGGAAGGAAGGAAGGAAGGAAGGAAGGAAGGAAGGAAGGAAGGAAGAAAGAAAGAAAGAAAGAAAGAAAGAAAGAAAGAAAGAAAGAAAGAAAGAAAGAAAGAAAGAAAAAGGAAGCTGACAGGGGAGTGCAGTGTGACTATGGCAGAGCAGACCCAGGCTCTAAAAGACAGAGAGCCTTAGGTCAGTGCCCATGCTGGTTGGTCAGGAGTACCTTTAAAGACATCACCCTCTGACCACTTTCTCTATATAAGTCTTGCTTTCACAGCTTCTCTCTCTCTTTTTAAAGATTTATTTATTTACTTGAAAGAGGGAGTGTGTGTACGTATGTGGGGGGTAGAGCAGGCAGAGGGAGAGAATTCCCAAGCAGACTTTCCTCTGAGTGCTGAGCTCAATACAAGGGGGTGGAGGTGGTGTGGGGTTTTGCTTGCTGGATCCCAAGACCCTGAGATCATAACCTGAACTGAAACCAAGAGTCGGATGCTTAACCAACTGAGCCACCCAGATGCTCCTGCTCTCACAGGTTCTCTTAATGCTTTTTATCACAACTTTAGCAATCACCACCATTTCGATATATTACATTAAAGATTACCAGAGACCCCACTTTCAAATAATGTACTCAGGAGGAGTAATTGCACTTCCTCCTCCCCTCTCAGCTGTTTCTGCTTCTCTGGTCTCTTGGGTGAGTTGGCTAGTTTCCCTTACAATCCCACCTCACCTGCACTGAGTTCTAAACATGAGGGGCCAAGAAACTCCTATAAGGTAGGATCAGGAAAGTCAAAGGGGCTCTGGAAACTTAACTACAGACCTGTCAGTATAAAATATCTACTCTAGCTGAAATTGGAGGGCAGATGATCTTCCTTTGAAATTCAGAATATAAAGATAACTCTTCAAAATGGGAAAGTTGCCATGAAATGTGAGTACTTAGGGGCTCTTGGAGGAATCTGGCCATCCCTTTACAAGTAAGCAGACTCCAGCATTTAACCTACCGAAGACCTTAAATTTCACAAAGTCACTGTGAGTCACCCTCACAAATGTCTCCGTGCCCCTCCCCAGATCCTACCTGCCCATTCACGGTCCCCAATGATGATTCGATCACAGAGGTCACACATGTGATGACTTCTCCTGTTCTCTGTTTCATTGCATGGCATCTTTACTGGAGCAGCTGCAGGCTGGTGGCCCTGAAAGAACAAGGAGGGGGAGGGGAGAGAAGCAATCAACTCAAAAGAGATTTGGATCTCATTCTCTGATATTAAGGGGAGTGGGATTTTCCCAAGATTCCTTTTTCTCATCCCTGTTCTGGTGGACTACGGACAGATTTTAGCAACAACCTTTCTAAATGTGAAAGCAGAAACACAGCCTCCAGGGATCTAAGGGCAGCCAGCTCTTCTGCTCTATTCCATGGAAAAGAAAGCTTGGTTCCCTGACATGCCAACAAAGGTGCCAGCTAAGGAAAACTCTCTGAAAGCCAGACAACACACAGCACTGTGATTAATAATCACCTGGATGAAACTTTGCACGATTTCAAGAGCAGGTTCAAGAACACACTCTTCCCACTTCGAGACATCAGACACTTCTAAGCCATATACTGGGGGGACTCTGGGACCAGGTCCTAATGATGACAAAGAGAAGTTGTGAGAGGTCAGCCTCAAAGACCCAATCCATTCTGCTCCCAGGAGTCCAAAATCCTCAACGGAAATATATGGGGCCAAAGAATAAACATTCTGATCATGCCATTCATTCTAACCAGAAACATGAACCAAACAACTACATACAATCCAAGAATGATCTAGAAGGTTCACTGATCTGTAGCAAACAAGTCTAGCTGTATAATCCAGAGACCTCCAGAGACAGGATCTTCCAGATCAGTCAAAAAAACAGAACAGAGTAACAGCTCTAGTGACTACTGCGTGCGCAACCATATGAAGATAGCATACCATAGGAGTAAATAAACTAACAGCTCTAAGTAAATGCCTATTCTAAGTTGCCTATGATCTTAACAGTGATACTGCTCTTCTGGCAAGAGAGTTCACAGCTTTCTTCAGGAGCGGACACTAGTCTCAGGTTTGTATATATCCCTTCAGCAGCACGGCCCTCATGAAACTTGTTGATACCATACCCATGATCAGGGACTGGGAACAGAAGAGTATCAGTCAATGAGCCACTAAATCTGAGAACTTTTAGAAAGAAGCCATGAAATTAAACTAGTTGAGCCCCTTCTTTTAGGAACAAGATCTAGAGGAGTATTCAAGAAACATCTTTTGGTAAATACTTCTGAGTGGAGAGACGACTAGAGACAGCCTAGAATACAGCTACAGGCATTCTGTCCCCTGGATCCAACCCTGTTTTGTCTCTGTTGGTAGCCTCCCCTGTCTATGGACACACTAAATTGCCTTCCACAGCTAGGTCAAGTCAGTTGCCTAAAGGCAAAAAGCATCTCCCCATGGACAAAAACATCAAAGTCCTTAGGATGCCAACGGCTGGCAGGTGCTGGCCTTTTGATTGTGCCAACCACAAGTAAGATTTTTCATAAAATGGACTGGGCCGCACCTGCCACCACACGGAAAGGTGAGACCGGGAGGGTGCAGGCAGCATCCACAGCACACCTGGCCTTGGCTAAGCTCTGCACCTGTTTCCAGGCCACTCTATATTTTCCTTTCCCCTCTGAGTCCTTTGTTGGGCTTCTGTGCCCTGTCTAAGCACCTTTCAACAAGTTCTCGGCTCCCAGCTGCTATTTCTGGCTTGGGTCCAAGGCCAAGTTGGGGCGGGGAAGTCCCCCTGGCTTCTTGCCAGAACCATGTCCCAGCAGACTAGCCCTGGCCAATCACACACGGCTCCTGGTTTACAAGGCAGCTGTGCCTTTCACTCTAGCACCAGGACTGTGCCGGCATACACATGAATGAGGAATGGGCAGATGATGCACTGTGCCATCAATCCCTCCTGACTCAGAGATGGGGGAGTTATTGTGGCTTTACCACAGGAGGAAGTTTCAAATCATTACAAAAAACAGCTTTTGTTGCAGACTAATTGTTAGCCCTGGAGAGAAGAGAAGCTGCATTAGAAATCTATAGTGAATTTCAGTTGATGCAATTCAATTTTGATTTTAGCTGAAGTAGAGAATTCTCCTATTTGACAGGACATGCAGAGAAACCAGGGTGAGTAGAAAGAAGTATAAAGAGCCTCTTGGTGCCAGAACTACCCTGGAGAGGTCTGGCAGAGAGTGAGAGCAGGAGAGAGAAATGCAACAATCCGTGGTCACAACATGGATTGAGGTGTTTCTGTTCAGAGACCCTGAAGAGCAGACAGTGGAGGCCTCAGCTGTCCTGATCTATAACTGAAAGCAGAAGTCTAACAGCAAAAGGCAAACAGGAAGATTCAGAAACATATTTAAAGAGTGACTATAAGATAAAGTTGGTGTTTCATTTAATCTCCTTTAAATTAATCTCCTTTTAGCTCATAACCAGAAAATTTCTTACCCAAGGCCCAATACCAATGCTGTCTAGCTGAAATTATAGCTACAGGAAACAAGAAGCATGCTATAGAATACATTGCGGGGGGCGGGGGGAGTGGGTAGGGGGACAGGCCTGCTTTCAATACTGCTTATTCAGCTGGCAGATACTTGGCAAGATTTTTAACGTCTTGAAGCCTCCGTTGCCTTATCTGCAAAAATGAAAGAATAGCACCTATCTCACAGGCTTAGTAATATATGTATGGCACCAAATTTACTGTCAAGGACACAGAACAGGGTCAAGTGAAGGAGAATTTCTTTCCCTGTTGCTTAAAAGTGCTGTTCAATTGAAGGCAAACCTGCAGCAACTCTGAAGCACCACATACCTAAATGTGAAGGCAACACTGAGAGAACTGGTGAAGGTTTGGCTTTTTATACTGCTCATGTATCCTAAGAACGATTTTCTTTCTTTAAGCTTTCTTTTGTTGTTAGAAATCTCTACACCCAACATGGGGCCCAAACTCACAACACTGAGATCAGGAGTCACATGCTCTTCTAACTGAGCCAGTCGGGTACCCCAGAACCACTTTAATTAGGAAAGCCTACCTACAGAAATCTGACTGCACTCAAGGTACAAAATTTGAAGCTAAAATCAACCTTGAACACCGACCCTACGACGATGTTGCTGTTATGTTCTTATGTGTTTGTAGCCAACACCCATGTGTTCAACTTCTCATTGGAAAGATTTCATTTGTTTTCTGACACATTACAAAAAAGCATGGTCATTTATGCAGTAGACCCTCTCCCAGATCAGGTCCCCAAAGCTCAGGACAGGTCCAGAAACTAAAGTTCCTTTTCGCGGTGAGTTGAGGACAATCTATACTCTACTGGAAACAAACCCAGGGGTAAGGAAAAACATGAGACTTACTGCTCAAAAACCGATTTTTAACCCATCGGTTTTGCTTCCGGGCATATCTCTTGGTCACTTGTTTCAAAGACTCGATACCTGAAAGACATAGTAGGTCTAGTAACCTCTAAGTTCTGACCCAGGCAAAATGCAAGCCCTCCCAGCCCAGGAAAAGAGAAAATCAGCCATAGCAGCACCCTGGAGTACACTTGGTAGACAAAAATCTCAATTCTGAGCTGAAGGCCACTTGGGACTCTTTGGCCTCAGCTCTTTCTCAGATCATACCAGTAGGTACTCTGCCACCCAAGGATGTCCAAGTCTAGGTAAGATGGAGGAATTCACACCTTTCTTTAGGAGCTGGTTACTAGTCTCTGGTGTGCATTTTCCCTCAGTGACCAGGTACTCGTGAAATTCCTTGAAGCCAATGGATTGGAAGATACCATGTTGATAGTCCTGGCTGGGAATAGGAGAGCATCAGCGATGAGCCACTGCATCTGAGAGCTAGCAGGGGCCTTAGAGAGGATCTAGCTAAGCCATTTCATCTCATAGATGAGAAACTGAGATCCTGAGCAACTACTGTCTCTCTAAATTCTTCCTCCACCCCCCACCCCAACAGTTCCCTGGTTAGTTCCCTTGAAAATGAACTCCTGGGAATGTCTGACATATTAGAAAAGTGCAACTGTAACAAGTACACCAGACCTCCTTGCAACAAGCCTTGCCAACGCCAAGGACAAAGGCTAATAAACAAGTAGGTCCAAAGCCAGTACTCTATTTATGGCCTTTGGGCCATATGCAAGGGAGGGAGAGTAGGTTGAAGAAACGGCCAAATCCTCACCTGTTTTCTGCAACTTTCTTCTGATTATAGCGTCGGTGAAAATCTCTTAGTTCATCCAAGAGCCCAGCAGCTAGCATTTCATCCACCCTCTTATCCAAGCGCTCATCTAGAACTTCAATCACATTAGCCCATCAACCATCTAGTCTGTCATAGGTGCCCACTAGACACTTACACAGTGAGTGAATGGACAGGCTGCCACAAAGAGGAGCATTTATTCAAATGAAAGAAGGCATTTAAAGTCCAAGGATTATAGAATAATTCATATTATATTTGTCATACTTAAGACCAAACTTCAATACAAAACAGCCAAAATGAAGCACATGTCTTATTACATAAAGAGAAAGCATACAATTATAGCAACTAAGAAGGACAAATATTTTATTATGGAACATATATTCATTGTTTACTTTAGAGGCAGCTGAGACCCCTGCTTTACCTTTATTTAGTCCCATCATATTTGTTACTTTAACTTTGTGTTCTTTTACATTTAAGAACTGACAGATGACACCTTGGACAGGAATAAGAAACATTAATACAAAGCCACCCTAGGTATCTCTTGAACTACTGAGCCAACCAAAGGAGAAAAGCAGAGTCAGGGGTCATAATCATTCAGATGTGGTGGTCAAAAACTTTACTATGATCAAAGGTAGTGGTCAGCTTTATTATGAATCAGATTCCATTATTTTATGCTAAATTGCAATACATGTTTTTATTTACAGAAATTTCATTTAAAAAATTAACTTTTTCTATAAACTTGTACCTGAGATTAATTTAACAGTAATTTTTCACCATTTCAACCATATTCTACATTATCTGCCATTGCTACTTCTCAGCCTGCAGTAACAGTAACCTTTTTTCCTATCTTCCTAGAAAGTTTGTATTTATTAAGGACTCACCACGTGTAACGCACAACTGAGCACTTTGTATGTTCTAATTAATCTAATCCTCAATCCATATATATATTACTATTATTATCATTAATTCCATTTTATAGAAGAGAAAATTGGGGCACAGGAAGGTTAACTAATTTGTCTTAAGTGGGTCTCTGATTGCCCTCAAGAGAATGCTCATCATCCTTTCTCTGTGGCCTTACAGCACTTTTTGGCCCAGAATTTATCACAAAGTAGTATCTATCTTTGCTGCCCCACTAGACTGGGAGCTCCTAAAAAGCAGGCACTGTCTCATATTCATCTCTGAAATCCAAGGACTATGCAGCATATCTAGCACTTTATTAGAGATGCTTACTAAATGTTAGCTGGATGAAGAAGTTAGTACTATCACAGGGCATTACCATACTTTACAAAAAAAACCCAAAAAATATCATCAGGCTAGCTAATTAACCATCATATCCATTTCTGAGGCCTGCTGCTTCTAGAATAATCAGTGATGCAGCCTCCATCTCATCAATCCAGGGAGGCAGACCTCCTTTCACAAAGCCTTCCTTCTCTTTCTCTTCAGACCTTCCCTGGATGGCAGTCTCTTACCCACCCTACCCATTTCATGTTATCCCACCCTTGGTATTTTATCCTAGTGCCAGGGCTACCCTTCTTCCCTTTCCAGACAGATACCTAGGGGAAGGGCACTGTGCCTTACTAAGTTAATGAAGAACAATAATTATAAAATTAATAGCTAACACTTGTTTAGTGCTTATTATGAGCCACTTGTGGTTCTGGGCATCTTATGCGTGTATATATACATATAATCACATATTATAACAAGCTCTATCTCAGATGGACTCTAAGGCATCAAAGGGCTTTTACCTGTCTGGTCAGCATGAAGCCAGAGGATGCAAAGATTAGGGAACTTCAGAGGGCCTCCGAGAGGACCACCACCTTCCTCCGCATGTTGACGATGAAGAAATTCACTATGAGAGATTCCTGTTTCTTCAAACACCTGCAAGCTCCTAAGCCATTTAAGGGGACAGCGGGGGGGGGGGAATACCCATAAAAACCATTAGAAAATATTCATTCTCAAATGAGACAAGGAGAAAGGTTATTTATTACAAACACCTCTTTCTCATTTTCACTGATAAGCCCCCAAAGCCATGAAGGCCTGGAGTCACTCCAATCCTATAGCTACCCAGAAAACAGTTCCAAAGAAAATTTTAGATAAAGTAAGACTAATACTATTCTTGTAAACATATATTAATTTTTCTGAACTCAGGTTCAGAAACAACAGGCTTCTTCTACACAAATAGAATGGGACACACTCACCTTCAGGTAAGCAATAAAAGAGCTTATTTGGAAGACTGTTACAAGCCAGCAAGTCCAGTCTTGCTGGAATGTCTTTCCCACAGTACAAAAGTATGTTGTATATCCAGCTCATCAACCTTTTTTTTTTTTTTTTTAACATAGGTCTAGAATTAATGAAGAGCACTTCTGACTGATTTGGTACTCTACTAGCACAAAGACCACTGAAGAAAGAACTCAGATACTTATTCTTCAGCCACCATCCACTCTGTCTGCCTCTATTAGATTATGCAGGTAATATAACTCTCATACCTACACTACACCACTCTGAGTGGTGGCAACTTATCAGCTTGAAAGTGATCTTTCCCTCCCTGACCCAATTCTACTTCCTGAATCCCTAACACGAGAGTAGAGACCCCCTGTTTCTGTACCAATGCTCACTCAAAGAGGACCTGTGAGGAAAAATTGTAATAGATAATCTCATTTATCTGGAGGTTAGAATATAGTCTCAAACTAAAAGAAAGATGAACAAAGTCCTCCAGTCCTCTCTAAAGAAGAGACTAGAGCTCTTGCTTAGAACCTATTGACTTGGGGTTCCTGGGTGGCTCAGCGGTTGATCATATGCCTTTGGTTGAGGGCGTGATCCAGATCCTGGATCCCAGGATCATGTCCCACATTGGGTTCCTTGCATCGAGCCTGCTTCTCCCTCTGCCTCTGTGTCTCTCATGAATAAACAGAATCTTAAAAAAAAAAAAAAAAAAAAAAAAAAGAACCTATTGACTCTTACTAGGACACAATTCTTGGCTCTAGTTTAGAAATAGCAAAATGAGGAGAGGTGATAAAAAAGAACTCATTAATAAAAGGAGAAGATAATAAAGACCAAGCTCTAGAATCACATCATAAAACAATATAAAAATGAATGTTCATCATTAAGTTTCTGTTTTCTAAAAACTTTTGAAAGATCTCTATTAAAATGTTTTAAAATAAATGTTTAGATACTGAAGGTATAAACTTCATTTATCTAGAACATGCATTATCACCCGGGGTGATACTGCTCTCAAGGGGGCAAAAAAACTTAGATATTACAGTGGTATGACCCTCTGAGGGCAATCATACCCAAAGAAATATTATTCTTTAGTACTAAACTTCATGGAGAACAGGGAGGGAGGGAAGTACAATTAGGAAAAAATTTCTAAAAAGTCACTGGGTACATGTAGGGTGGTGGGGGATAATGAAAAAGGATTAAGAAACACTGATCTAAAACATTCATTTAAGTGGACTATTTCACAATCCCTATCAATACCAGGTGGTTCTATAATATTTAATCTGCATAATCAACCATCCTTCATTAGACCCTCTACTTTGCTAGATATGGTATCACTCCCAACACTGCAGAAAAATAAACCTAACACACAAGACTGCGATTTCAAAGCAACCTAAGAGGGATTGGCTCAGTGGTTGAGTGTCTGCCTTTGGCTCAAGGCATAATCCCCGAGTCCCGGGATTGAGTCCTGCATCAGGCTCCCCGCAGGAAGCCTGCTTCTCCCTCTGCCTGTGTCTCTGTGTCTCTCATGAATAAATAAATAAAATCTTAAAAAAAAAACACTAAGAAAACATGACCTTATGAGTTCATTCACCACCTCTTCAAGAAAACCTCCATATGTGAAGATGAGCAGGTCTACGAGACAGGTTCATAAAATCTACCTCCCACTGGGAAAGCTGCTGGGGCAGAACTCAGCATTACACCATCAATTATGAAACTCAAATCACAATGTAAACCAACTGCATGCCAGAAAAAATTTATATGAAAACTGTTATACAAGCAAAGATCAAATAGAAAATGAAGCACAATTACCTAGGCCCTAGGGAAAACTCTATTGTATTATACATTTTAAATTAACAACAAAGTTGGATGCAATTATTTATTGAGGGAGTTGGACTGAGGCAGTACCTCAGGGCCTCATGACCTGTGGGCTGGGAACACACCAATCTCCACTTCCTGCTATTACCAAACCCCTCTCATTACCCAGGTGCACTGAAGAACTGGCTCCCCAACTCCAGACGGACTCGGCTCAGTAGGCCCAGGCTTTCTTACCTGGCTACTTTGCGCTTGTCATGCGGGTGCAGCTTGGCAGCCATTTCTGGGTCCACTTGGCTTAGGCGTTTGTGGAGTGCATGGCCATCCTCCTTTTCAAGCTCTACCTTCCGGTCAATCACTTTCTCAGTCCCCATCTCCTGGGGCTATTAAAAGAAGGTTTAGAAGTAAATTTAATTCAACGGTTCAACAAGCATTGCAACAGTATATATGCCAGGTGCTTTGCTGGGAGTTAGAAATACAGAACAGAGAGAAATCAGAAGGTCTTGCCATATAGTGAGAGACAGATCATAGAAAATTCCAATACACCGTGGTAGTGTTGTGAGACCACAGCACACAAAGGACTTACTGCTGAGCGAAGTACTCAGGTACCTGCTTCCTTGTCAGAAGTACAAACAGGAACCAGGGCTAACACATCTGTATGAACATATCTAGGAGCCCAGTCTTCTCAGTAAGTGACCAGAGTGGATCAGGATTGCCTGCACAATACAGTTTGCAAAGCCTCCCCCTAGGCAATAGCATCTCCATACGAAAGGTTAGTGTTGGGCATCTCACTGATGTACAGATTGTTACAGCCAGGAAATGCTGAGTCAGACTGATGTACTGTTAACTTACATGGAGATGCTAATTAATTCACAGAGGAGCATTTTTCCCACACACAGCCCCTGCCCTCAGGCCACCCTGCAGGAGCACACTTCACATATGGAGGTGGCATTTGCTTCAGAATATTAAGTAAGAAAATTACACTTGCTGAGTTTAAGAAATAGACAAGAGTCAACTTTCCTCCCACTAAAATTAGCTGGCAAGAAAGAGGACCCATTTCCTCAGTGACTTATAAAGGAACTAAACATACCTTAGTATTGACAAGAACTTTCCAGAGCAGAGACTCAATGTAGTAATTGGTTCCTCCCACGACAATAGGAATTTTGTCTCGGGCAAATATATCTTCAATGTGAATGTTAAGAAAGACATCACAATATTTAATATCAAGAAGAGCATCCTGACTCACTTGGGAAGGAGGATATTAGCAAGAAACCACACTCATTTATTCGTCTGGAGAACAGAGAAGAAAGGGTGGAAACCAAGATGAACTGATACCAGTCTTCACCCTCTCCCATGAGTTCCCAGAAGGATTTCCCATTAGTTCTGGAGGGACTTGCATAAACCAGATACAAACACATGATGGTAATTCCTTTCAGTTCTAGAAGTTTCTAGGCCTCGCTGCTACAATTCAAAGCTTGCTTGGTATTCCAAATCAGTTTAATGAGCACAAGCCCAAGGGCTCTCAGAGAAACAAGTGTCAGCTGCTCAGGAAGCCACCAAGGTAACATCCATTCTGTGACTGCCTTCTACAATAAAATACAAGCTGGTTTCCCTACACCACGGTTCCTAGACTCAGTCAGTCCCCACCATTACATAGTAATACTGCACATTTCAGCCCCACTTGAGACTCCACCAGTAAACTGGGAAGCACAGGTTCTGAAGACAAATAGATCTCAACTACCAGCTCCAACTCTGACAAGTTATTCAGCCTGAGCTTCAGTTTTCTCACCTGTAAAATTCTCTTGAAGTCTAAGGAGCATTAAATGTGACGAGGCATATAAATCCCCTACCATGATGCCCGAAATATTTGCTTTCAATTGAGTAAGCACTGAATTTACTTGAGCCACTATTGTTTTTATATCCCCACTACTTTAAATTCTTCTCTTTAGAATCTCTGTTGAACAGATAATTATCTGCTTTATGGAGGGCTTTGCTTCTGAGGATAATTGATAAAAAGAGACTTTCGACCTAGACAAAGACTGACTCATTTATACCTTTCTTCCCCTTGCCAGCCTGTCTGTGCACCCAGAGATAGATGACCTCTTTTCTATCAGAAGCCCACTAACCCCAGAGAGGCTGGGTGGGGTGGGAAGAAAGCTGTTACAAATCAAGGATCTTAAAGAAGAAACATTGTTTCTTTTGTTTTGTTTTGTTTTAAAAATTTTATTTATTTATTCATGAGAGACAGAGAAGACAGAGACATAGGCAGAGGAAGAAGCAGGCTCCATGCAAGGAGCCCAATGTGGGACTCCATCCCGGAACTCCAGTATCATGCCCTGGACCAAAGGCTCAACCTGGACTCAACTGCTGAGCCACCCAAGTATCCCTTTCTATTTGTTTTTTTAAAAAAGAAATACTGGGGTGTCTGGGTGGCTCAGTTGGTTGAGCATCTGCCTTCAGCTCAGGTCGTGATCCCTGGGTCCTGGGATTGGCCCCTTGTCAGGCTCCCTGCTCACTGGGGAGCCTGCTTCTCTCTCTCTCCCCCACACTTGTGCTCTGTCTCTCTCAAATAAATAAAATCTTTAAAAAAGAGAGAGAGGGACGCCTGGGTGGCTCAGCGGTTGAGCGTCTGCCTTTGGCTCAGGGCATGATCCCAGGATCTGGGATCAAGTCCCACATCAGGCTCCCTGCATGGAGCCTGCTTCTCCCTCTGCCTGTGTCTCTGCCTCTCTCTCTCTCTCATGAATAAATAAATAAATAAAATCTTTAAAAAAATAAAAATAAAAAAATAAGAGAGAGAGAGAGAGGAAATACTATATTCCCCCTATTAAGTATAAGGAGCATACACAATTACAGTAATTATAATAAACATTCAAGTATATACTATGAGTGACAAAGGGAGAAGGACCAAAGAAAGTAAAAAGGGAAGGGGTAAATGGTGAGATGCCAAAGAGAGAGAGTAGAATAGAGAGAAGGAGAATGGGATAGGAGATATTTGGTGGGAAAAGGTTTAACTTGTTTGCCCAAGCCATGAAACAACTGGACAAAATCCTTCTCTCTGGGCCTCAGTATCTAATACCTTACCTAGCCTGTCAAAACAAGGTTAACTGGATATTTCTTCAGGTACTTTCAGTTTTGACATTCTGATTTTAGATTCTTACCTAAGCTCAAAAATATCCGATCCTGTAAGTGATGATTAAGTCATCCCCTGCTGCCCTCTGAAAACTCCACTTTCTCTAAGTTCTTTCTGAATAACCAAACTGTCTTAAAGCAACAACATACATTCAGTGTTATGTTTTAATTTGTCAAGGGCATTCATATATATTATTCCATCTGATACAACTGTCTCGTATAGCAGGTAGGGCAAGAATTACCTACATTTTAATATCTGCCTATTTGATAGGCAAAAAAAATATGATCTCACTATTTTGATCTGCATGGCCTTAACAGCAAGGATAAAACCCTTTTCTCCATTTACCATCATTTCTATTTCTTCCTTTGTGAATTATTATTACTCAAACCCTTTAAGAATTTTTCATATTGGGGATCCCTGGGTGGCGCAGCGGTTTGGCGCCTGCCTTTGGCCCAGGGCGCGATCCTGGAGACCCGGGATCGAATCCCACATCAGGCTCCCAGTGCATGGAGCCTGCTTCTCCCTCTGTCTGTGTCTCTGCCTCTCTCTCTCTCTCTGTGACTATCATAAATAAATAAAAAAAAAAATTAAAAAAAAAAAAAGAATTTTTCATATTGATTCATATGAGTTCTTCATATATTAAGGATATGAACTATTCACTTTTCCTAGGTTACAAGTATTTTTCCTCTGGCTTATAGTCTGTTTTTTAATTTTGTTTATAGCAGGCTAATTTTTTAAAAATTATAAAATATTTAATATACACAAAAGAACATCCATACATTATGAAGCCTAATAATAAACACTCATGAACTCAAGGTAAGAAAAGGAATATTATTAATTCTTTTGAAGCTTCTTTTTTTTTTTATTTTTTTTTTTATTTATTTATGATAGTCACAGAGAGAGAGAGAGAGGCAGAGACATAGGCAGAGGGAGTAGCAGGCTCCATGCACCAGGAGCCTGATGTGGGATTCGATCCCAGGTCTCCAGGATCGCGCCCTGGGCCAAAGGCAGGCACCAAACCGCTGTGCCACCCAGGGATCCCTCTTTTGAAGCTTCTTGTGTATTCATTCCCACTCCAACCCCCTACACTTCCCCTCTCTGCAGGGAAACCTGAGATTCGCTATCCTGAATTGTTTGGTTTTCTTGTTATCATTCCATTGCTTTTCTTTATGTTATTCCTTATGTATATATAACCCCCTAAAAAATACATTGGTTAGTTTTGCTTGCTTTTTAACTTTTATAATAAATGGTATGAGTGTATATGCATCCTTCTAGAATTTCTCATATTTTATAATGTTTCTGAAAATCTCCCACATTAATTGCTGCACGCAGCTACAATGTATTCACTTTCACTGCTGAAAAAGCACTTTTATGAACAAAGCAAATTTTACACATTCTTCTGTAAGTAAGAATCTAGGTGTTTGTTTTTGCCATTAAGAGCAATGCTGCTATGAATGAGATCTACCATCTATCTCCAGTTATACTCGTGGCAAGGTTACTCTAGGGTGGACACACATTCTTGCCAATACAAATTCTTAATTCGTACATACTCAAAGCTAGCTACTTTCCTTTAAAGAATCCTCTTTTTTTTTTTTTTTTTTAAATTTATTTATGATAGTCACACACAGAGATAGAGAGGCAGAGACACAAGCAGAGGGAAAAGCAGGCTCCATGCACCAGGAGCCCGACGTGGGATTCGATCCCGGGTCTCCAGGATCATGCCCTGGGCCAAAGGCAGGAGCCAAACCGCTGCACCACCCAGGGATCCCTTCCTTTAAAAAAGGAGAAGGTGGTACCTGGGTGGTATAGTTGGTTGAGCACCTGACACTTGGTTTTGACTCAGGTCATGATCTCAGGGTCCTAGGATGGAGCCCCACATCAGGCAGGGAGTCTGCTTGAGATTCTTGCTATCTCTCCCTTTGCCCCTCCCACTTGTGCTCTAATAAATAAATCTTAAAAAAAAAAAAAAAAAAAAAGGTTATATGGAAGGATGGTGGTGATGGTTGCACTATAATGTGAATGTATTCAACACAACTGAAATGTACATTTTAAAATGGTTAAGTGGTAGGCAGCCTGGGTGGCTCAGCGGTTTAGCACTGCCTTCGGCCCAGGGCCTGATCCTGGAGACCCAGGATCGAGTCCCACGTCGGGCTTCCTGCATGGAACCTGCTTCTCCCTCTGCCTGTGTCTCTGCCTCTCTCTCTCGCTGTCTCTCATGAATAAATAAATAAAATCTTGGAAAAATAGGGGATCCCTGGGTGATTCAGCGGTTTAGCACCTGCCTTTGGCCCAGGGCGTGATCCTGGAGTCCTAGGATTGAGTCCCGCGTCAGGCTCCCGGCGGAGAGCCTGCTTCTCCCTCTGCCTGTGTCTCTGCCTCTCTCTCTCTCTCTCTCTCTCTCTATCATGAATAAATAAATAAATAAATCTTAAAAAAAAAAAAAGAAAATCTTGAAAAAATAAAATAATATAAAATAAAATAGTTAAGTGGTAAATTCTGTATTTTAACATAGTAAAATAAAGAAAAACTGAGTTTAAAAATCCATTTAAAAACCCTTTACCAAAAAAAAAAAAAAAAACTTTTCCCTACTCTAAATCATAGAACTACTCAATTCTATATTATCCCATTTGTTTCAAAGTTTCATTAAAAATACACGTATTTAACTCTGAGATCCATCTGCAATGTCATATATGAGATTGTGATTTTATTTTTTCCCAAAAAATTAGCTATTCCAGGAATAATTATTAACTACTATATTATTTCTCTACTGTTTCAAATGCCATCTTTTTAAAAAATATTTTATTTATTTATTCATGAGAGACACATAGAGAGAGAGAGGCAGAGACACAGGCAGAGGAAGAAGCAGGCTCCAAGCAGGAAGCCCAATGTGAGATTCGATCCCAGGACTTCAGGATCACGCCCTGAGCCAAACGCAGATGCTCAACCGCTGAGCCACCCCGGTGTTCCTCAAATGCCACCTTGATTAGGTAAATATATATATCCATTTGAATTTGTACCTGAGTTTTCTATTCTGTGTCATATATTTATCTAGTATAAGTTCCATGTTATTATAACTATTATGAATTTTCCTTATATTTTAATATCTGGCAGTCCAATTTTTTTTTTTTTTTAAGTAATCTCTAACCCAATGTGGGGCTTGAACTCACAACCTGGAAATTAAGAGTTGCATGCTCTACCAACAGAGCCAGCCAGGCACCCCACCTGGAAGTCTGGACAATTAAAATATAAGGTCAGTCTCCCTTATAGTATTCTTTTTTCAAAATTTATTGGTGTTGAAACTAACACTATATGTTAACTGTACTGGAATTAATTTTAAAATAAACAAGGGGCACCTTGGGTGGCTCAGCTGGTTAAGCATCCGACTCTTGATCTCAGCTCAGGTCTTCAATACAGGGTTGTAAGTTCAAGTCTCATGTTGGGCTCCATGCTGGGTATAGAGCCTAATCAATCAATCAAAGATCACTGATCATAGGAAAAAAAATTTTTTTTATTGTTTTGCAGTCCTCACCCAACAATCCCTATTCAATTCTAAATGTAAGTAACTCCATTATATCTATAAATTGATTTTGCATCCCCATTTAAAGGATGAGAAACTGGAACTGAGTGGGGTAAATGCTCTACTCAATAAAATTCACTTGGTCCAAAGGTTCTGGAACTAGAGAACAGATTTTCTAATTCCTAAATCAGTGCTGTCTTCACTAAAACTGCTTCTGAAATTGTAATATGTATATGAATCACCTGGGACTCTTGTGAAATGTAGATTCTGATTCAGTAGTTTTGGAGTGAGGCCCAAATTCAGCATTTCTAATAAGCACCTAAGGGATGGCTGATGCTGCAGTCTGATGACTCTGAGAAGCAAGAGCATTCTATTTTTGATCCATATAGTTCTGATGGGGGTGCTATCTATTGGTTGTTATGTCTTGGGTGCCCCTGGTTTTAAGAAACTCACTGAAAAGAAAACTTCTCTTGGCTTGGGCTGCCTTGTACCCACCAAATCTAGTTGCTCTTTCATAAGGATATTAGAGCAGTTGCTTTGTTCCTGAAGTCCACAACTGTGTAATTTGTCACGAGAGGATCCACAAAGCTGATCATGTGGTGCTGGCACATTCTCTGCTCTTGGGCAGTAACCTTGTTCGTGATGATGTCTAGGCCTTCATAAACCTAGGGAGGGGAAAGAAAATTAGCATGAGAAAGTAAGTCACCTGCCTCCATAAAACGCAAACTTCATAAGTAGCAATGGTGATCTGTTCCTCCCACTAGCCAAACACGGGACTGACCCAAAGCACCAGAATAGATGTGTTTCTAAGCACATGTGTTGAGAGAATAGCAGACCTACAAACACCCAAGATAAAGGAAGCAAAAGAAAACAGAACACTGGCTTTCTTATCAAACAGTGGCTATTAGCTTAGACTTAAAGATAAAAAGTGTATGTAAATCAATGGTCAAGTAAGAACTAATTCCGCAGGATTAACTGGACGTTCTTTAGGTTCTGTAAGCATTTAAAAATGGGCAGGTTGTTTTATTTATTTTACTTATCACAAGTCTCCAGAAAGGTAACATTTGCATTGCTCATAGTTCTACTTCAAATGCTTAGATATTTCTTGGATTTAAATGGCTCTGAAAGATTTTTAGAATCTTGGCTCCATTTGTAGAGAAGTGGCCTATTTACAAAGATACATATAAAACACACACAGACACACTTTGAAGTCAGAACCCCTAATACTGCTGTACTCTAATGGAAACATTGTGATCTAACCAAATTACTGCTTCAGGGGGTCAGCACATACAGTCTAAATACTCAAAGGCAATATCCTGTCTGTAAGCTCTTGATCTGCCAATTCAACTAAAAAGTTCAAATGTACTTTTTCTAAATGCAAGGTCTCAGATGGAGAACAGATCTGAAAATACTAGTTTGAAAATAGGGATGAATGCTTTGAGATTAAATGTTCTCTCTGTAATCACTGATTCTACAGGGAGCATTGAATGAACAAATAATAAGTTCCATAGAGCCCACAAAGATGTTAAAAGCATTTTTTATCTCACATTTCCCTTTACTTACATGGGTGTCGATTAAGTACAGTACAGTATAATGGTTTAGGAGGAAGGACGCTGGCGCCAGGCTGCCTCAGATCAATTCCTAGCTCTGCCACTTACCAGTTATTTGTACTTGTGGAGTAGTCAGTTACTAACCTCTCTCTGCCTCAATCCCTCATCAGTAAAATGAGGATAACAGTATCTATCTCATGGGGTTGTTGTGTGGATTAAGTGAGTTAATACACGTAAAAGCACTTGGTTTTTCCCTAACACTTTGTATATGATATACAGGGTCATTATATTACTACCTATATTACAACCACTACTACTACTATCACAATGCAAGAGAAATGGGAAGTAAGTTTAGTGTCACTAGCACTCTGAAGCTTCTGTGCTCTTAACTACTGAGGTTGTTTACCCAACAAGGATATACGCTATCTTCAAGGAACAAAAAAAATGTTAATTAGTAAACCCCCCCCCCCCCCCCCCCCGCACAGAAGAAATATAAAGAGCCATAGGAAAGAACCAGCTCTGTCTTTAATTCACAACAGACATCCATTCTTACACCTGAATACTGATGGAATCTTAAATCATCGGGTGTGCTTTTCTGTGTATCTTGAATAAGATGGCCTTCTGACATCAGAAGGTGCCACAGCATATACTATACACAGCAGTCTTCTGCATGAATTAAGAAAACTATAGGAGGGACAGGAGTTAATAACTCTGTGTTCTGTGTTCTTCTCCCTCTTCCCCACAAACTTTAGAAAACTATAGGAGGGACAGGAGTTAATAACTCTGTGTTCTGTGTTCTTCTCCCTCTTCCCCACAACCCTGTAAATGGATTCTCATTTTTAACACTGAGATTAATGTTAAGGAAAGGCATAGTTGTACATGCACAATTATCACCCCCACCTCCAAAAAAGCCAAAATGTAAACATATATAAATTTTCATCCTGAGTCCTGCCTTTATGTGTATGTTCTAGAACTCCTTTTTTAAAAAAAACTTTAAGCTTGCTTTTATTTATTTATTTATTTATTTATTTATTTATTTATTTTTTTATTTATTTAAAGATTTTATTTATTTATTCATGAGACACACAGAGAGAGAGGCAGAGACACAGGCAGAGGTAGAAGCAGGCTCCATGCAGGGAGCCTGATGTGGGACTCGATCCTGGGACTCCAGGGTCACGAACTGGTCCAAAGGCAGGCGTTCAACTGCTGAGCCACCCAGGCGTCCCTGTTCTAGAACTCCTTAAAATGGTAAGTTTATTTTATTTATTTTTTATTTTTATTTTTTGTTTAAACAAAAACATCAACAAATACTAAAGGCAACCCCAGAACGAGGCTCACCTTATTTATTAAAGGAAGTGGTCTGTTGTACTGTTTATGGTATATATAAATGTCAACAAATATCAGAAAGAAACGAGTATTAGTGATTTAAGGAAAGTAGATGTCTTGCTTATAGAGTTAACAAACTAAAAACTGTAAATCACACAAAAGTACATCTTGGTTACCAGTGTAAATTGTCATCTTTGAGTGATTTGTCAACTTTTCATTTCCTGTACCACTAGATTAAAAGAAACTGGGCATAAAGACATAGGTGATACTAACTGGATATCTGATGATAAAAGGATTATTTTTAGGTATCAGTTTTATGGTTATGTTTTTTTAAAAAAAAGGAGTCCTTAACTTTGAGGTATACAACATATTGAGGTACATATGAATGAAAGTATACCTTTTTTTAAAAAAAAGAAATTAGAGCTGATCCAAAGTTACATCTATAACAACGTTGCTTCAGTCTTCCATTCTAATATGACTTCTTTCAACAATTACAGTTGAGCTTACAAATAACTGTGTAACTTGTGACCACAGCTACTGTGTATTTTTTCATTTTACCCATGAATAAATTTTTAACAAGCAAGAAGGCAAGAGTAGATGAAGGGCATATGTAAAGTACATCTATATGTGCATTGCATGAGAGAAAGAATGATGCTGAAAAGATATTTGTTAATAATGACATGAGAATTATGATCACTGGGGCACCTGGCTGGTTCAGCTAATTGAGTGACCGACTCTGAATTTTGGCTCAGGTCATCATGATCTCAGGGTCCTGGGATCGAGCCCTGCTTTGGGTTCTGGACTCTGTAGGGATTCTGCTTGAGGGTTTTTTAAAATTTTATTTTTTACATTTTTTAAAAGATTTTACTTATTATTTGAGAGAAAGCACGAGCAGGGGGAGGGGCAGAGGGAGAAGCAGGCTCACCACTGAGCAAGGAACCCAATGTGGCTCAATCCAAGGACCCTGGGATGATGACCTGAGCTAAAGGCAGACACTTAGCCAACTGAGCCACCCCAGTGCCCCTCTGCTTGAGGATTCTATCCTTCCCTCTTCCTTTGCCCCTCCCCTGCTTGCACATACTCTCTCTCGCTCTCACATAAATAAATAAATAAATTTAAAAAAAATTTTAAGTTTATTTGCTGCTTTTAACAACAGGAAAAAAAAAAGTATATCATGACTGGGATCTGGGTTCCAGTAACAGGGTAGGAGGGGCAGACTAATAACTGAAACAAGATTGGCCAAGTGTTCTTAACTGCTGAAGGGAGGTGAGACACACAGCAGTTCAACTGGTATTCACTCTACTTTTTTATATGTTGGAAAATTTCCCTAACAAAAAGTTTCTTTTAAAAAATGTGGATGCAGGCACCTGATCAGGTCACAATCTGAGCCCTCTCCCTTTGTCTGCTGTCCCTCCTGCTGTGCTCTGTCAAATAAATGAATAAAATCTTTAAAAAATAATAACAATAGTAATAATAAATAATAATAAAAAAATTGGTACAGAATTTCAGTTTGGGCTGAAAAAGTTCTGAAGATGGAGGGTGATGAAGTTTGCAGAACAATATGAATATGCTTAACATATGGCAAAACAGTAAATTTTATGTCATGTATATTTTACAATAACAAAAAACTTGGATGACAGATTTTTTGGTAGAATGACAAACCAGTGAATATTAGCAATGAAGTGAAATTTTCAAAAATTTGAAATTTTCAATTCTTTTAAATATGTACCTAGAAGTGGAATTGCTAGATCATACCATAACTTTTAAAATTATTGAGAAGACTGGTAATGTTCTATTTCTTGAACTGAGTTTTGGTTACACAGGGATTTTCACTTTTTTGATAACTTACTGAATTGTACAGTTATGAATTATGCATTTTTAAAGATTTTATTTTTAAGTAATCTCTACACCCAACATGGGGCTTGAACCTATATTTCCAAGATCGAGAGCTGTACCCTCCACCAACTGAACCAGCAAGAAGCCCCAAGAATTATGCATTTTAAGACATATATTATTTACCAATTAAAATCATACCACCCAGCCAAAAAGCAAAAACACAACACATTTTACACATTTGTACTAAGGATAAATATCTAATCAAATTTAGAAACCAATCAATTTTGTAAATGTCACATTTGGCCCATACAGATATTTATATTATAAATCCCACAACTGTGCTTATTTTATTACCTGCCCAGAAAACATCATCCTACCAGAGTAAGTTAGGTTTGTAGCTGATTGCCTTATATTTCACCTATTTTCCAGCTTCAATTATAGTTGCAGTGAGACTCTACCTATAGAATAGACAGCCCTGGGTGCTAGGAAGAACTTAAAGGATCTGTTACCTTCCAAAGGCAGCAGGTCACTCTGTTCCATTTCCTATTCTCCTAGAGGACACCTATGATCTGTGGACATAGAAATGACTGGATAAAATGCTTCTCTCTGTACAATTCAGATTTTGTCAATATTAAGGGAGTTCTGGTCTCTTTGTGAGGTCTGATAACTGAAATACTCTGAAAAATTACAAGTTTAACCTACTTAGCCAATTATCAACATAATTGACTGATCTTAGCAAACATTTATTGAGAGTCTACTATGTGCCAGGTATTCTGCAAGATGTTAGGGCATGCAAAGATTTAAAAAGGGTCCCTGTCCTCAAGGAGTCCAGGCTAGCAAGAGATACAGATACAAATAACTATACTATAAAGAGATAAACAGTATAAAACTTTCTGAGACATTAAAGTTTGACTGTAACCATCATCTATAAATCTCATAAGCACTAACCATTTAATGAATGTTCTAGGTATTTATCTGTACTAGAAGGAAATATGCTTCTGTCTCACTTCTAATCAGAGTTTATTTCCAGATTGAAAATGTCTTGGGAAAAGGCCACAAAACTAAAATAACCCGAACTCTCCAAACCAACAAAGCTAAAGTGCCCAGAGGCGCTAATGAAGGTGAGTAAAATTTACAGCAGAGACCTAGAGGAAAACCAGCAGAATCGAGAGGTGTGTTATCAACTGAAAGTAAATTGTCCCCTAGGGGACATTTGGCAATGTCTAGAAATATTTTTGGCTGTCACAACTGCGGGAGTGGACGTGCTGCTGTTATCTAGTGGGTAGGTCAGGGATGCTGCTAAACATACTACAATGCAAGGACAACTCCCCCCTCTCCCCATACACACACACAACAAAAAAATTATCCAGCTCAAAAATGTCAATAATCCTGAGGATAAACCCTGATCCAAAGAAATTTTACCTTGGAGAAACTCCCCAAAATCTTTAAGTGTACTGCTAAAGATCCTACTCATTTAAGTCTCCATCCCTTTAGTCTGTTATTCTGTAGGGTAGTCCTACTGAGTATGTTCATCAGCAAGATCCTGAGCACTAGGCAGATCATGGAGCTCTGAGTGCAGATTGATTCCCCAACAGTGCTGTCTACAAGCATGAGGAAAAGCTGCCCCCCCTCCCTTGTTTGTTTTTCTTTCCTTCTTTCTTTGGACTTCATTTCCTTCCTAATCCAAATTAGATCCTGAAGTCCTTCAATCACTTTCTTGCCTCTATGGATTGCATATGCTTTGAAAACCACAATCATGGATTATGAATCAGTACAATCACCCTACCTTCTCTGCTGGCTGCCCCTGTACTGCTCCATGGATACCACTCTCTGAGATCACTAATGAACCCTGGCTGCCAAATCAACACTTTTCTACTAAACTTTCAAAACACATGATGGAAAAAGCAACAATCTGATACTACTAGTCTCTCTCCATAATCCATTCTCCTTTGGAGTTTCAATGGCAGCAATCTCTCCCACTTTTCTTCCAATCTCACTGGCCCTTCTTCAGTTTCCTTACTGAAGCCAACCCCTGATCTGTTAGCAATATCTTTCATGGTAACAATATTGAGAAATGGCTGTCTTTAGGGCATCTACCTGTCATTCCTATACTATGAACTGTCTGACACTCATGGCTTCTATAACCATTTTTGTGCTAACTCCTAAAATCCATATCTGCAATCTAGTTCTCTCTTGATGCCAGACCTGTATATTTAACTGCCTAGTGGACATTTTCATCATCAATGAGAGGCATATAATATAGTGAAGTTGTTAACAGTAAGGACTCTGGAGCCAGGTTGCCTGGATTTAAGTCCTGGCTCCACTATTACTGGCTATGTAACCTTGGACAAGTTATTTAACCTCTCTGTGCCTCAGATTTCTTACTTATAAAGTGAGGATAATCTTAAAGCTAACCTCAAAAGGTTATGGTTAGAATTAAATAATTAATATGAGCAAAGCATATGGAATAGGGCCTGCCTTTTGGAAGCAGTCAATAAATGTTAGCTATCATCCTTAGCAGCAGCAGCAACATCACCCCAGACACCTGTAACCTGATATATCCAAAACTGAACTCCTTATTGTCCCAGCCATACTTGAGTGAACCATGAGATAATCAAACCAAAACCCTCGAAGTGATCCTAGTACCTCTGTATCCATCTCTCTCCCCACATTTCCAATCTCTCACTTTTATCCAAACTAGTTCCTAAAATGCTCACTATCATCACACCAATTGAAGGCTTTATGACTTCCCAACCAGACTGCTCATTCCATCGGGTTCCTCACTGATCTTTCTATCCTTACAGTATAAGTCCTCCAATTTATGTCCACACCCAGGCAGCTCAGCAGGCTCCCTGCATGGAGGCTGCTTCTCCCTCTGCCTCTGTCTCTCTCTCTCTCTCTCTCTCATGAATAAATAAAATCTTAAAAAATTTCACACCCTATGAAATTATGTTGGCTTCCACTTTAACAATGAGGGAATGAAAACTTAGACATGTTAGGTAACCTGACCAAAGTCACACAGCAAGTTAGCAGCAGAGGCAAACTTTGAATCCACATCTTCTGACTTCGTATTGTTCTCTTCCCACCATGTTGCTAATCTCTGTTCTATACACATTAGCTCTGTGACTTTGGGGAAGTGAGCTTTCTTTCCTGGAACCTCAAGTTCCTCATTCCCAACATCCTCTTTAATTCTAACAGTCCAAACTTCAGAAAAAAAGACTTTTGGCATGGAAGCTAAAAGGAAAAAAAATTTTTAAAGGATGTTGACACACACCAGAAAGTTGATTTTCTTTTCTGATTAAAGGAGTTTGGATTTGATTATTCAACTGAAGAGAAAGGACAGAGTAGGGAAAAGGTCAACCTCTTGCCTAACTTTTCTTTCTTAATAAAAAGATGACTTTTAAAAAATTTTACACTTTATTAAGAAAGAATGAGCAAGCTACAGGAACATTGTATCAGGCAACTACTCCTTTTAGCTTTGTTTGGCAGACGTTCAACTGCAGGCATACTGACTAAATCAGATAGACTAAGATGCTCAGAAAGTGGGAGAAAGTCGGTCTGGTGAGAGGAGTGCTTTGGAATTTGCAGTGCAGATCATGACTTTTCTTCTTCCAATGGCTATCTGTATATAAGAAAAAAAGGTGGGTGGGGGGAACACCTGGCTGGCTTAGTCAATGGAGCATGGGACTCTTGATCCCAAGGTTGTAAGTTCGAGTCCCATGTAGGGTGTAGAGATTACTTAAAAATTAAATCTTAAAAAAAAAAAAAAAAAAAGGGAAAGGGACTAGAATCTTAATACAAAGCCATGCTTCTCAAACTAAGAGGCGCATACATAGTAAGTATGCATTCCTGGAGAGCATCAATCTAACTAAATGGTAAAAAGAATTTGAAACATTTTTATATCTAAATAAATACAGACAGGGGATCCCTGGGTGGCTCAGCGGTTTCCCGCCTGCCTTTGGCCCAGGGCGCGATCCTGGAGTCCCGGGATCGAGTCCTGAGTCGGACTCCCAGCATGGAGCCTGCTTCTCCCTCTCCTCTGCCTGTGTCTCTGCCTCTCTCTCTCTTTCTCTATGTCTATCATAAATAAATAAAAATAAATTAAAATAAATAAATAAATAAATACAGACAGACAGATCAGGGTAGAGAATGCAAAACTGGCACATAATGGGGCAGCCAGGGTGGCTCAGCGGTTTAGCACTGCCTTCATCCCAGGGCCTGATCCTGGAGACCCGGGATCGAGGCCCATGTCCAGCTCCCTTCATGGAGCTTGCTTCTGCCTCTGCCTGTGTCTCTGACTCTCTCTTTCTCTCTCCCTCTCTGTGTCTCTTATTAATAAATGAATAAAATCTTTTTAAAAAATGGCACATAACTTTTAAGTTAAAGCCTGAGAAACTCTGCAATGGAGAGCCTCTGCAGTGGCTGCTTAGAGGTCCACCTGTAAACTCTGGGGAAGCATGGATTTAAGGAAATTCAGAGATCATCCACCTAGTCCAATCACCTGAAATTTTATACTTGAGAATATGGAGGCTCAGAAAGCTTCCCTAGACATATAACTGACTGGCAGTAGAGATACAACTAAAGCCTGGATACTCTGCTTATAGCACAAGCTGTTTCTGCTGTCTCTTACCAGTAGAATTTTTATCCCCATTTGACTCTGATCTGTTTGCTTGCTTGAAGTAATAAACTCTTATTAAGGTGAAATTAAATTCCAGAAACCGAGGAGAAGACTGCTTCCATTCAGTGAACCCCCTCATGGTTCTGAAAAGTAAATGATAAGAATACTAAAAATAACTAAAAAGACAATGCCATGTGACTATAATGCTGGGACAGAAACAAGGGCTCTTTTAAGAAAATAAAATTATTAATAAAGTTCCTCTCATGGCCACTTTTATAGCCTCAATATTGGCCCACTTTTGAGGGTTTCAATAATATTTTACTTAAGATCCTTATGATAGGGGATCCCTGGGTGGCGCAGCGGTTTGGCGCCTGCCTTTGGCCCAGGGCACGATCCTGGAGACCCAGGATCGAATCCCACATCGGGCTCCCGGTGCATGGAGCCTGCTTCTCCCTCTGCCTATGTCTCTGCCTCTCTCTCTCTCTCTCTCTCTCTCTGTGACTATCATAAATAAATAAAAATTTAAAAAAAATAGAAAAAAAAGATCCTTATGATAGAGTATATATTATTTGGAGGTCTATGTCTAAGTTAGGGAGAGGCAATAAAGTATAATGGAGCTATGCCTGGGTTCAAATTCTGGCTTTACTATCAAACTTCATTTTGCAGTTAATTAAGTATTTAATTTTTCGTTGTGTCTCGTTTTCTAATCTATAAAATGGGGATGATAATAGCACCTACACTCCTCACTGGGTTATTCTGAAGATTAGAGTTAATATAGGTGAAATATTTAGAAGAGTAGCAGGCAAACTGTAAGCACTATATAAGGCTTGGTATTACCTATATTTAACTGGTGGTAGTTAAACAAGACTTTCCTTGGTTCTTCTAGGTGAGACCCCTTGCTAGGGTTTGAAAGAAGAGAACCACAAAATGCCAGAACTAAAAGGAGCTTTAGACACTGTGACAGACAGACACCATATGTATGACCCACAGAGCCTATCTGGACCTTAATAGAAAAAAGCTGCCCATCCCTGATCTAATCTAATCAGTTCCCCTCCCTAATATACCCAAAGAGGAAACTAAAGCCCAGAGAGGACAGTACCTTGTCCCAGGTTATAGATACAGTGAGTTAGTGGCAAAGCTAGGACTAAAACCCAGTTTTCCCAGTAAATAAAACTGTCTACCAGGCTCAAGAGGCTAAATGAAGACCTCGGAATAAGACTGTAAATTATGAAGAATATCAGCACCTGAAAAGTTAGGCAAATCATCTAATTCTAATCAATAGACACTTACCAAATACTATAAATCTGTTTTTTTCATGCTCTCCAGGTGACTGGAATGTGCACTTGAGAGTGAGAACCAATGTTGTAAGTATTGTGTGAGGCACTAGCAAGATGTAAACCCCAGAAAAGGAGAGTAAAGTTGCTGATTGGGTAGCTGGGTAGCTACCAGCCTGGACAATGCAGAATCCCATACTTCAGCTGCAGTTACATTATGTATAGGGGACTGCAAGGGAAGAGCAACAGACACAACAAAGGCAAAGAGGCCTTGGGTATACCTTCATTTATGCTAGAGCATCATCAACATTTTTTACACACATCTGTAAGTTCCAATAGTTCAATAAATTATAAATCTATTATATCATTCTCATCATTTTTTTTTTTACATTCTCATCTTTTAAAGCAAGTTCTACACCCAACGTGAGGCTCAAAGTCACAACCCAAGATCAAGAGTCACAGGCTTTACCAACTGAGACAGCCAGACACCGCTATAGCATTCTCTAAAAGAATATTAAATTTTTATACTCCTAAAACGTATATAAGAATATACAAATTTAAAACATTTATATTGGGACACCAGGATGGCTTGGTGGTTTAGTGTCTCAGAGTGTGATCCCTCTGACTCAGAGTGTGATCCCGGTGAGGGAATCTAGTCCATCTGGCTCCCTGTGGGGAGCCTGTTTCTCCCTCATTCTGTGACTCTGCCTCTTTCTGTGTTCCTATCATGAATAAATAAATAAAAATCTTCAAAAAAAAAATAACATTTATATGACAAAAAAAGTCATATAAATCAAAAGACAGATGACCAACTGAAAAAATACTTCCAACACATGAGACTGCACCAAGGATTAAAACTTAGAATACAGGGATCCCTGGGTGGCGCAGCGGTTTAGCACCTGCCGTTGGCCCAGGGCGCGATCCTGGAGACCCGGGAAAGAATCCCACCTCGGGCTCCTGGTGCATGGAGCCTGCTTCTCCCTCTGCCTGTGTCTCTGCCTCTCTCTCTCTGTGACTATCATAAAAAAAAAAAAAAAAAAAAAAAAAAAAAAACTTACAATACATAAAACCTCTTAGAAATCAATAAACACAAAATGAAAAATTAAAAGGAGTATATAGGGGACACCTGGGTGGCTCAGCGGTTTAGTGCCTGCCTTTGGCCCAGGGCATGATCCTGGAGTCCCAGGATCAAGTCCCACATCGGGCTCCCTGCATGGAGCCTGCTTCTCTCCCTGCCTAGGTGTCTGCCTCTTTCATGAATAAATAAATAAAATCTTAAAAAAAAAAAAAGAAAAGGATTATATAGAAGTAGACACAACACAGGACATTCAAAAAAGAAAAACACAAATAGCTAATGCACCCTTGAAAAGACAACCTAAAGGGGTCCCTGGGTGGCGCAGCGGTTTGGCGCCTGCCTTTGGCCCAGGGCGCGATCCTGGAGACCCGGGATCGAATCCCACATCGGGCTCCCGGTGCATGGAGCCTGCTTCTCCCTCTGCCTGTGTCTCTGCCTCTCTCTCTCTCTCTCTCTGTGACTATCATAAATAAATAAAAAAAATAAAAATAAAAAAAAAAAAATGAAAAGACAACCTAAGAAATGAAATTAAGATGAAATTCACTTCTCATTTACCAAACTGACAACAACGAAAAGATAGGTAATACATAGAATTGCAAGAGTGAAGGAAAACAGACTTACCACTGGTACAAACTTTCTTGAAAGCAGTCTGGCAATACATATCAAAATGTAATGTGCAGGGGCACCTTGGGTAGCTCAGTTGGTTAAGCATCTGACTTTGGCTCTGGTCCTGGGATAGAGCCCTTGTGGGGCTCCCTGCTCAGTGGGGAGTCTACTTGTCTCTTTTGCCCCTCCCCCTGTTTGTGTGCTCTCTTGCACTCTTCCTCAAATAAAATCTTTAAAAAAATAAAAATGAGCACAGGACTTAAATAGGTATTTCTCCAAAGATATACAAATGGCCACTAGGAAAACGTAAATCAAAACTCTAAAACCATACCATTTTTACACCTACTAGGATGGCTATATTAAGGAAACAAAAACAAAAAAAAAAGGAAAATAATAAACATTGGAGAAGAGGTAAAGAAATTGGTACCCTTATACATCACTGGTAAGAATGTAAAATAGGGGGCACCTGGGTGGCTCAGTAGTTGAATGTCTGCCTTCGGCTAAGGTCGGGATTCTGAGGTCCTAGGATAGAGTCCCACATTAGGCTCCCCACAGGGAGCCTGCTTCTCCCTCTGCTTGTGTCTCTGCCCCTCTCTCTCTGTCTCTCATGAATAAATAAATAAAATCTTTTTAAAAAGAAAGAATGTAAAATAGTATAGCCATTGTGTAAAAACAGTTTGGCAATTCCCTAAAAAGTTAGACACAGAATTATCATATGACCCAACAATTCTACTCCTATATATGCCCAAAATAAATGAAAACAGATAAACAAGTAGATGTACATGTTCAGAGCAACACTATTTATAACAGCCTAAGGTTCTAATGCCCATCAACAGATGGGACAAATTTTGATCTATACATACAATGGAAAATTACTCAACCATAAAAAGAAATAAAGTACCAATACATGCCTACAATAAATGTGAGAGAAGCCAGACACAAAGGTCACAAATTATATGATTCCATTTATATGAAATATCCAGAATAGGTACAATCCCTAGAGACAGAAAGCAAACTAGTGGTTGCCAGGGGCTTGGGATTGGGGGGGGGGGGGCGGAGAATGGGGGGAATGAGGGGAATGAGGGAGTAAATGCTTAGAGAAATGCAGAATAAATGCTTAATGGGGATAGGGTTTTCTTTTGGGGTAGTGGAAATATTTTGGAACTAGAAAGAGGTAGTGGTTGTACCACCATGAACATACTAAATGCCACTGAATCACTTCGCTTTTTTTTTTTTTTTTAAAGATTGTATTTATTCATTTGAGAGCGAGACAGAGTATAAGCAGGGGGTGCCGCAGGGTGGGTGGGTGGGTGGAGGGGAAGCAGGCTACCCCCTGAGCAGGGCCCCAATGCAGGGCTCCACACGACCCCGGGATCATGACCTGAGCTGAAGGCAGACACTTAACCAACTGAGCCATTCAGGTGCTCCTGGATTGTTCTACTTTAAAGATTTTAAGTAATCTCTACACCCAACATGGGGCTCAAACTAATAACCTTGAAATCAGCAGTCACATGCACTACTGATCGAGCCAACCAGATACTCCTGAATCCTTCACCTTAAAATGGCCGATGCTGGAGCACCTGGGGGCTCACTCAGTTAAGCATCTGCCTTCAACTCAGGTCATGATCCTAGCATCCTGGAATTGAGCCCCTCATCAGGCTCCCTGCTCAGCTTGGAGTCTGCTTCTCCCTCTCCCTCGCTCTCTCTCAAATAAATAAATGAATCTTTATAAAAATAAAGTGGCTGATGTTATGTGAATTTCATCTCAGTAGGAAAAACAATATAAAATAAGTATAACCTCTAATAATCTTAGAAAATTGGAAGAAGGGAGAAAAAAAGGTGCTATGTGCATCTTTTTTATCCAGTGTTTCCATCCTACGAATTTAACTTTTTTTTTTTTTTTTAAGGCAGGGAGATTTCTTTTCTTTCTTTTTTTTTTTTTTTTTTAAAGATTTTATTTATTCATGAGACACACACAAAGAGAGGCAGAGACACAGGCAAAGGGAGAAACAGGCTCCATGCAGGGAGCACAACATGGGACTCAATCCTGGGACTCCAGGATCACGCTCTGAGCCAAAGGCAGAGGCTCAACCACTGAGCAACCCAGGTGTCCCCCTAGGCATTTATCCTGGAGGGAGAATCACACAGTTCAAATAGATGTATGTGTGAAGATGTTCATCTCAGCATCATTTATTATAGCAAAAAACAACCCTCTAAATGTCCTTCAGTAGAAACCTAGCTAATTACGATATGCCTATAAAATAGACTACACAGGGATTAAAAACAACAAAGCAGAAAGTTGGAGAGCTTACACTATCCAATTCTAAGACTTATTATAAAGCCACAGTAATCAAGACAATGCAATATTGGCAAAAGACTAGACACAGATCAATGGAACAAAATGTAGCCCAGAAATAGACCTGCACAAACATAAACTAGCTTTTGACAAAAGTACGAATGCAATTTAATGGAGAAAGGATAGCCTCTCTAAAACAGTGTTGGCATAACTGGACATCTATATCTCATACCTTATACAAAAATTAATTCAAACCAGCTCACAGACCTAAATGTAAAATGCAACATAAATGTAAACTGCAGTATAAAACTTTTCTTTTTTGGGGCAGCCCCCATGGCTCAGCGGTTTAGTGCCACCTTCAGTCCACGGCATGATCCTGGAGACCTGGGATCGAGTCTCACATCAGGCTCCCTGCATGGAGCTTGCTTCTCCCTCTGCCTGTTTCTCTCTCTCTTTCTCTCTGATCCTAATAAATAAAAAATCTTAAAAAAAAAAAAACTTTTTAAAAATAAAACTTCTTTTAAAAAAATGGTGAAAAAATCTGCATGACCTTGGGTTTGGCAAATTTAGGATAGGAAACCAAAGACACAATCCATAAAAGAAAAAAACCGATAAATTGGACTTTATGATAATTTAAAACTTTTGTTCCGTGAAAGACACTGTGAAGGAAATGAAGAAAAAAAAAAAAAAAAAAAAAACACAGAGCAGAAGATATTTGCAGGGGATCCCTGGGTGGCGCAGAGGTTTAGCGCCTGCCTTTGGCCCAGGGCGCGATCCTGGAGACCCGGGATCGAATCCCACGTCGGGCTCCCGGTGCATGGAGCCTGTTTCTCCCTCTGCCTGTGTCTCTGCCTCTCTCTCTCTCTCTCTCTCTCTCTCTCTGTGTGTGACCATCATAAATAAATAAAAATAAAAAAAAATTAAAAAAAAGAAGAAGATATTTGCAAATAACATATCTGAGGGCAGCCCGGGTGGCTCAGCAGTTTAGCACCTGCCTTTGGCCCAGGGCATGATCCTGGAGACGTGGGATCGAGTCCCATGTTGGGCTCCCTGCATGGAGCCTGCTTCTCCGCCTCTCTCTATGTGTCTCTCATGAATAAATAAAATCTTAAAAAAATAATAATAATAACGTAACTGGTAAAGGATTTGTATCGAGGATATATAAAGAACTCTTAAAAGTCAAGAATGAGACACACCCCCAAAAGATCCAACAGACACTTCAAAGATACACAGATGGCAAATAAGCATATGAAAAGATGCTCAACTTCATTAGCCTTTAGAGAAATGTAAATTGACCACCATGAGATACCAGTACACACCTATCAGAATTGCTTAAAAAAAAAAAAAAAGAGTACCAAATCCTGGAGAGAATGCAGAGGAACAGAAATTCTCATTCACTGAATAGCCATTTTGGAAAAACTTTATAGTTTTTAAAGTTAAATCATCAGCACATGAATGTCTACAGCAGCAAAAAGTGCTAAAAACTGGAAACCCCCCAAAAAAAATTAAAAAAAAAAAAAAAAAAAACATTGGAAACCCAGATTGTCCTCTCATTGGTGGTGAATGGGCATACTACAGTACATCCAAACAATGGCAGGACACTCAGCAATAAAGATTAATGGATTCATGCAACAACATGGGAGAATTTAAAATGTACTTTGCTAGTGAAAAAGTCAGTTCCCAACGGGTGCATATTGTATGACTCCATGTACATTACATTCTGGAAAAGGCAAAACCATGGGGATGGAAAACAGTGGTTGCTGAAAGTTGAGGCAGGTAGAAAAGAGCTGACTACAGAGGCCACACAAGGCAATTTTTAGAGTGATGGAGCTGTTCACTTTGGTACTGTACTGGTAGACACCTGACTCTGTATTTGTCAAAACCCATAAAAACATACTCAACAAAGAACGCACTTTACTGTATGCAATTCTTAAAAAAATAACCAGAATGTCTGGGGAACCCAGGATAGAATGCAGACTGCAACAAATGAATCTACCTGTATTACAAATGTATATGGCATAACCTCACCAAAGGTCAGTGGAGGGGAAAAAAGCTTACCTAAGTAACTGTAATTGTTACATTGTTATGACTGGATACTCTAAGGCTAATATGAACAAAATGACTGCACACAATTATACCTAGTTGGTAAATCTGTTTCTCACACAAGTAACTAATGAAACTACAATACAGGTTGCACATATAAGTAAATATATTATACACAATGAGAGCCAAATTTCTTACTCTCTGAGAAAGAAGTCACAAATAGGCAAGGAAGGGAACACTAAAATGAGAATAATTTTCTGAAATGCCAGAATAGAGTCAGAGATATTATAAGCCCATGGATGCCAGAAATGCCAGAATAGAGTCAGAGATATCCATATAAGCCCATGTTTATTTTCACATATATGCAGATACAGATATAAACATAGATACTATGTATACATGGAATAAGTGTGCATATTCATGTCCTAGCTTTTTCCACTGAAGGGACAAGAAGCAATGATATCCCAGTTGCAACAAGCATACCCAGCATCCAGATTTTGGTTCCTAAATACCATTCACCAAAACCCAAAATAAAGCAAAATAAACAAACAAAACAAAAAGACATTCACCAATTAAAAACAAAACAAAACAAAAACCAGGGCTCCTTGGAGAAATGGCTGATTCTGGGGTGGGGCAGGACAAATACAAGCTGAGAGCGTCTTGTAGTTCCAGAAAGAAAGTGCTAAAAAACAAAGATGGGAGCATGCCAAAAGGACACAAGAGTTAATGTGAAAGAGCACCCAATAATCAAAGTTTGAAATAATTTGAGCAATAAAATAAATAACATAGTATTGAACTATAACCCAAAGAATATCCATATGGATATAAGTAAATGATGTAAATAGTGAAGAAAGGACAAATTATTCCAGAATAATTATAATTCATAAATGTAGAAGGAATAAAGGAAATTATCATAGTAATTGCAGCAGGAATAATGCACTGGTAAATGCTAAAATTAGTGAGTGAAACTTTAAGACACTGGATATCTACACTGTCTCAAAGTATCTCCCCTAAAATACTTATTAATCATTGGAGATGCTTTTAATGTTTGTCCACACATTCTTTGATATCCCTCCCTCCAGGATATAAAGGTTAAATCCCCTCCCCTTCAAAATTGGCTGGACTTAGCAACTCATTTTTTTTTTTTCCTCTCAAAGATTTTGTTTATTCATTTGACAGAGACAAAGAGAGCACAAGCAGGGGGAGCTGCAGGCAGAGGGAGAAGCCGGCTCCCCTCAGAGCAGGGAGCCCCATGTGAAGCTCAATTCTGGGATCCTGGGATCCTGCCCGACCTGAGCCAAAGGCAGACATTTAACTGACTGAGCCACCCAGGGCCCCTAACAACTCATTTCTAACAAACAGAGTATAGAAAAGGACTTTACAGGGGCAAAATCTGGCAGACACAACCCAAATCAAATGATCAAGATTAATTAACATCACCAGAATTAAGTCATGTTGACATCATACCCTGATAAAATGTAATGAAAAGGGTACTTCACCTTTGTGCTGTGCTTTCCTAAAATCTGTAATGCCAGTGTAATAATGAGAAACCATCAGACAAACTCAAATTAAGTAACATTCTACAGAATATCTGACCAGTACCCTTCAAAAGTATCAAAGTCATATACTGGAAAAGCCTGAGAAACTTACAGATTGGAGAAGCCCAAGGATACAAGATGACTAAAGGCAATGTGGGACCCTAGATGGGATCCTGAAACAGAAGATATTAGTAGAAAAACTGATGAAATCCAAACAAATCTACAGTTAACAATACTATACCTATGTCAATTTATTAATTTTGACAAACGTACCAAGATGATAGAAGCTGCTAATTTTATTTTATTTTTTTAAATTTTTATTTATTTATGATAGTCACACAGAGAGAGAGAGAGAGAGAGGCAGAGACACAGGCAGAGGGAGAAGCAGGCTCCATGCACCGGGAGCCCGACGTGGGATTCGATCCCGGGTCTCCAGGATCGCGCCCTGGGCCAAAGGCAGGCGCCAAACCGCTGTGCCACCCAGGGATCCCTAATTTTATTTTTTTTAAAGATCTTATTTATTTATTTATTATTTATTCATGAGAGATAAAGAGAGAAGCAGAGGGAGAAGCAGACTCCACACAATGAACCCAATGTGGGACTCAATCCCGAGACTCCGGGATCATGCCCTGAGGCAAACAAAGGCAAACACTCAACCGCTGAGCCACCCAGGCATCCCTAAGATGCTAATTTTAGAAGCTAGGTGAAGGATATACAAGAACTTTCTGTACTATCTTTGAAACTCTTGTATAAATCTATAATACTTCAACAATTACTATTACAATTACCTCCTCCCCAGTTTTTTTTTTTTTTTTTCCTCCCCAGTTTTTACAACCAAAAATGTCTCCAGAAATTGCAAATGTGCCCTGGGGGGGCAAAATGACCCCAGATTGAGACCACTGATGTACATACATTAACACATAAAGATATCCATAACATATTGTTGGGGGGGGGAGCGGATACAGAATAATATGAAATGTAAACAAATAATAATAATATGAAATATGAGTCAATTTATGTAAAAACATACACACGTGGATGAACCTTGAGGACATTATGCTAAGTAAAATAAGCCAGTCACAAAAGAGACAGATATCGTATGATTCTACTTATGTGCGGTACTTAAGAACAGTCAAAATCATAGACAGAGAAAGTAGAATGGTGGTTACCAAGGGCTGGGAAAAAGGAGGAATGGGGAGGTATTGTTTAATGAGTATAGAGTTTCAATTTTACAAGACGAAAAGAATTACGGACATAAAAAAAAAAGAATTATGGACGTAGATGGTGATGATGGTTACAACGGCATTACAAATGTATTTAATACCACTGAACTGTACACTTAAAAATGGTTAAGATAGAAGTGCCTGGCTGGCTCAGTCAGTACAGCATGTAACTCTTGATTTCAGGGTCTGAATTTGAGCCTAACATCAGCTGTAGAGTTCACTTTAAAAAATGGTTAAGGTGGTAAATTTTATGTGTATTTTACCAAAATAAAATCGGAGGAAAAAAAACACGTAAACAGATGTTCATAAATACACAGACAAATGTGTGAAAGAATGTACATCAACATGTTAAAATGTTTATCTCTGGATGCTAAGACTATGGTGATATTTCCTTTGTACTTTTCTGTGTTAATTTGCATTTTTTTCAGGAAGCATGTCTTTCTTTCTAAACATCAAAAGGCTTTGTTCTCTATCATTTTTTCTCATAAAAACTTCCATTTCGGGATCCCTGGGTGGCGCAGCGGTTTAGCGCCTGCCTTTGGCCCAGGGCGCGATCCTGGAGACCCGGGATCGAGTCCCACGTCGGGCTCCCGGTGCATGGAGCCTGCTTCTCCCTCTGCCTGTGTCTCTGCCTCTCTCTCTCTCTCTCTCTCTGTGTGTGTGTGTGACTATCATAAATAAAAATAAATAAATAAATAAATAAAAATTAAAAAAATAAAAATGTTAAAAAAATAAAAAAACTTCCATTTCAATAACCAAAATCTTATTGATTCTGTCTCCAAAATGTCAAAATGGTTCCTCTTCTTCTCAGCCACAGTTCAACTCCAGCCCCTCTCACCCAGGCCAATGTAACTGAATCCTAAGCTGTTTATCCCTCTCTAACCCATTCTCTAACCAGAGTTACCCAATGAAACACATTTACTAACACTCCCATAGTTAACACACACACACACACACATACCCGCATTCCTTTCAAAGGCCTCTACAGTTTGTTCACAGGGTCCTTTATTTTTAGTTTCACCTCCTACTACTGTCCCTCAAGTATCCTCTATACCAGATAATTGCTGGTCACTCCTTGAAAACACACCATACACTTTTATTTTTCCATTACTTTGTTCATGCTATTCTTTTGTCAGGCAGGAATAGTCTTCCTCCTCTGCCAAATAAAATGTATACAGTGGTACAGAGGAAAAACTGGGATGCAGAATGAATGGACAAATAAGTAAGAGGAGGTGGAGGAAAAAAGCATAGAATAGTACAGAGGTGAGGGTTCAAGAAAGTAATTTTCTGGGATCCCTGGGTGGCGCAGCGGTTTGGCGCCTGCCTTTGGCCCGGGGCATGATCCTGGAGACCCAGGATCGAATCCCACGTCGGGCTCCCGGTGCATGGAGCCTGCTTCTCCCTCTGCCTGTGTCTCTGCCTCTCTGTCTCCCTCTGTGTGACTATCATGAATAAATAAATAAAATCTTTAAAAAAAAAAAAAAAAAGAAAGTAATTTTCTGTAGGGCTGAGATAATAGTGCCTACCTCACAAGGCGGTGGTGAAGGGATTAAATGAGATAATACGTGTCAAACTTTTAGAACAGTACCTGGCATATATACTATTATTGTTTTCTATGCTGTTATTATGATGACGAGGATTATTCATGGTATAATGGTTAAGAGCTTGAACTCTGGATGCCACAATGAGGAAGGGGCAGAACCAGTGCCCCAAAGGTAAGTAATGAGGCAAACAGGGCTCCAGTTTGATTCAAATTTATCTAAAAAATTCAAACTACACAAGAAAACAAAACCAATTTGGTTAAGCCACATACAAGTACATACAAATCACATAGGGCAATTCCTGTATATCCCAAATAACATTTACCCCTTGAACGTATATTCCCTTTATTTTTTAAAGATTATTTATTTATTTATTCATGAGACACACAGAGAGAGAGAGAGAGAGGCAGAGAGAGAAGCAGGCTCCATGCAGGGAGCCTGATGTGGGACTCAATCCCGGAACTCCAGGATCACGCCCTGGGCTGAAGGCAGTGCTAAACCACTGAGCCACCTGGGCTCCCCCAAATATATTCCTTTTAAAGAAGAGCTGTGGGATCCCTGGGTGGCGCAGCGGTTTAGTGCCTGCCTTTGGCCCAGGGCATGATCCTGGAGACCCGGGATCGAATCCCACGTCGGGCTCCCGGTGCATGGAGCCTGCTTCTCCCTCTGCCTGTGTCTCTGCCTCTCTCTCTCTCTCACTGTGTGGCTATCATAAATAAAATAAAATAAAATAAAAATTTAAAAAAAAAATAAAATAAAAAATAAAGAAGAGCTGTTTCAACACCCTGCCCCAGGCACTGAAGCATCAGAGCACCATCTTCTCCTCACACATGTGAACCTACAAGTCCCATCTGTGCTCTCCTATGGTTTCTCATTTGGCCAGTAGTGACTTCTCTTTCCTCACATAACATAGGATGTTTGATTCCACAGTTCTTTCCACAGCTGCGAGAAAGTGAATATACACATATATGAATAACCCACCCAGGCTTATTACCATAGCCTAAGGAAAACTAAACTCAGTGACAATGGAGGTGAACTAAGAGATCTAGAAATTCATAGTTTTTTTAAATATTTTATTTATTCATGAGAAACACAGAGAGAGAGGCAAGGCAGAGACACAGGCAGAGGGAGAAGCAGGCTCCATGGAGGGAGCCTGATGTAGGACTCAATCCCCGGACTCCAGAATCACACGCTGAGCCAAAGGCAGATGCTCAACCACTGAGCCACCCAGGCGTCCCGAAACCCATAGATTTTTTAGATGAGTCAAAAATTTTGAGATTTCCTTCTTAGCCTCTTGTCGGCCTCAGTCTTTTTTTTTTTTTTTTTTTTTTTTTAAGATCTCCTCTGTCAGTCATGGCAAATAGCCTCCAGATAGCTCCCATCTCTCCTGGTTAACAAGGTTTTTATGACTTTTATTTCATGTCCTAGTAAGCCACTGTGATCCACTCTCCCATCTCTCCTTTCATATCCCTCCCCCAAGCATCCCAGATCTCCCTTGAGCACTATCAGACAAACAAACAGTCCTTTGGTTTATATATTAATTAATTAATTAGATACTGCTGCTAAATTATATCCCAAAGCAGACAAAAAGAACCCAGAACTCCACATCTATTAGATGACACATAGCCTGCTCATAGCCAGACTGCCAAAAATCATTTGCTTCTCCTCTTGTAGGTTTAGACAAACACAAAGGGAACTGTGCTCCTATGTATGACTACTGCTTCTCCACAGGACTTGAAGAACTAAGGCATTAGAGATACTTCCTCTCTATAAACCCAAATAGAACACTTTGTTTATTTTTCTCTTGGCATATAGTTGGCAGTCTGTATTTCCAGGCAGTCATTGTACATCTTTTGGCAAGTGCCTTCATGTTTCTCAGTACAATGTTTCATCCAATGACTGAAGGCAATGCATTGTACCTTGAATTTACATGCCAAGAAAAAGACTCAGACTGAAAAGAAGACCTTCAGTATCATCTTCCTGCAATATATCAGACACTACACAGGAGTCACAAGACCCAGATCCAATTCCCAGGTGTACCAGTGTCTTGCATTGCGATCTCTAGCTTACTCTTTAATCTTC